>NC_077230.1:269124442-269724442 GCF_027887165.1 Monodelphis domestica | reverse complement strand
TCCTTTCAAACCTTATGGGATGCAGCCAAGGCAGTACTTAGAGGAAAATTCATATCCCTGAGTGCATATATTTACAAATTAGGGAGGACAGAGACCAAGGAATTGGAAATGCAAATAAAAAAACTTGAGAATGAACAAATTAAAAACCCCCAGAAGAAAACCATACTAGAGATCCTAAAAATTAAGGGAGAAATTAATAAAATAGAAAGTGACAGAACTATTGAGCTAATAAACAAGACTAGAAGCTGGTAATTTGAAAAAACAGACAAAATAGACAAAGTACTGGTTAATTTAATTAAAAAAAGGAAAGAAGAAAGGCAAATTAATAGCATCAAGGATGAAAAGGGGGATCTCACCTCAAATGAAGAGGAAATTAAGGCAATCATTAAAAACTACTTTGCCCAACTATATGGCAATAAATATACCAACCTAGGTGATATGGATGAATATTTACAAAAATATAAATTGCCTAGACTAACAGAAGAAGAAATAGTTTTCTTAAATAATCCCATATCAGAAATTGAAATCCATCAAGCCATCAAAGAACTGCCTAAGAAAAAATCCCCAGGGCCTGATGGATTCACCAGTGAATTCTATCAAACATTCAGAGAACAGTTAACCCCAATATTATACAAACTATTTGACATAATAAGCAAAGAGGGAGTTCTACCAAACTCCTTTTATGACACAAACATGGTACTAATTCCAAAGCCAGGCAGGCCAAAAACAGAGAAAGAAAACTATAGGCCAATCTCCCTAATGAATATAGATGCAAAAATCTTAAATAGGATACTAGCAAAAAGACTCCAGAAAGTGATTAGAAGGGTCATCCACCATGATCAAGTAGGATTCATACCAGGGATGCAGGGCTGGTTCAACATTAGGAAAACTATCCACATAATTGACCACATCAACAAGCAAACCAACAAGAATCACATGATTATCTCAATAGATGCAGAAAAAGCCTTTGATAAAATACAACACCCATTCCTACTAAAAACACTAGAAAGCATAGGAATAGAAGGGTCATTCCTAAAAATAATAAACAGTATATATCTAAAACCATCAGCTAATATCATCTGCAATGGGGATAAACTAAATCCATTCCCATTAAGATCAGGAGTGAAACAAGGATGCCCATTATCACCTCTATTATTTGACATTGTATTAGAAACACTAGCAGTAGCAATTAGAGAAGAAAAAGAAATTGAAGGCATCAAAATAGGCAAGGAGGAGACCAAATTATCACTCTTTGCAGATGACATGATGGTCTACTTAAAGAATCCTAGAGACTCAACCAAAAAGCTAATTGAAATAATCAACAACTTTAGCAAAGTTGCAGGATACAAAATAAACCCACATAAGTCATCAGCATTTCTATATAATTCCAACACAGCTCAGCAGCAAGAATTAGAAAGAGAAATCCCATTCAAAATTACCCAAGACAAAATAAAATACTTAGGAATCTATCTCCCGAGACAAATACAGGATCTATATGAACACAACTACAAAACACTTTCCACACAACTAAAACTAGACTTGAACAATTGGAAGAACATTAACTGCTCATGGGTAGGACGAGCCAATATAATAAAAATGACCATCCTACCCAAACTCATCTATCTATTTAGTGCCATACCCATGGAACTTCCAAAAATTTTTTTTACTGATTTAGAAAAAAACATAACAAAGTTCATTTGGAAGAACAAAAGATCAAGGATATCCAGGGAATTAATGAAAAAAATACAAAGGAAGGGGGTCTTGCAGTCCCAGATCTCAGACTATATTATAAAGCAGCGGTCATCAAAACAATTTGGTACTGGCTAAGAGACAGAAAGGAGGATCAGTGGAATAGACTGGGGGCAAGCAACCTCAGCAAGACAGTATATGACAAACCCAAAGATCCCAGCTTTTGGGACAAAAATCCACTATTTCATAAAAACTGTTGGGAAAATTGGAGGACAGTGTGGGAAAGATTAGGCTTAGATCAACACCTCACACCCTACACCAAGATAAATTCAAAATGGATGAATGACTTGAACATAAAGAAGGAAACTATAAGAAAATTAGGCGAACACAGAATAGTATACATGTCAGACCTTTGGGAAGGGAAATACTTCAAAACCAAGCAAGAATTAGAAAGAATTACAAAATGCAAAATAAATAATCTGGATTACATAAAATTAAAAAGTTTTTGTACAAACAAAACCAATGTAACCAAAATCAGAAGGGTAGCAACAAATTGGGAAACAATCTTCATAAAAACCTCTGACAAGGGTTTAATTACTAAAATTTATAAAGAACTAAATCAATTGTACAAAAAATCAAGCCATTCTCCAATTGACAAATGGGCAAGGGACATGAACAGGCAATTCTCAGCCAAAGAAATCAAAACTATTAATAAGCACATGAAAAAGTGCTCTACATCTCTTATAATCAGAGAGATGCAAATCAAAACAACTCTGAGGTATCATCTCACACCTAGCAGATTGGCTAACATGACAGCTATGCAAAGTAATGAATGCTGGAGGGGATGTGGCAAAGTGGGGACATTAATTCATTGCTCGTGGAGTTGTGAATTGATCCAACCATTCTGGAGGGCAATATGGAACTATGTCCAAAGGGCGATAAAAGACTGTCTGCCCTTTGATCCAGCCATAGCACTGCTGGGCTTGTACCCCAAAGAGATAATGGACAAAAAGACTTGTACAAAAATATTCATAGCTGCGCTCTTTGTGGTGGCCAAAAATTGGAAAATGAGGGGATGCCCCTCAATTGGGGAATGGCTGAACAAATTGTGGTATATGTTGGTGATGGAATACTATTGTGCTAAAAGGAATAATAAAGTGGAGAAGTTCCATGGAGACTGGAACAACCTCCAGGAAGTAATGCAGAGCGAGAGGAGCAGAACCAGGAAAACATTGTACACAGAGACTGATACATTGTGGTACAATCCAAGGTGATGGACTTCTCCATTAGTATCAATGCAATCCCTGAACAATCTGCAGGGATCTAAAAAAAAAATACTACCCACAAGCAGAGGATAAACTGTGGGAGTAAAAACACCGCTGAAAAGCAACTGCTTGACTACAGGGTTGGAGGAGATAAGACTGAGGAGAGACTCTAAATGAACACTATAATGCAAACTCCAACAACAGGGAAATGGGTTCGAGTCAAGAACACATGTGATAACCAGTGGAATCATGCGTCGGCTATGGGAGAGGGAAAGGCGGGGGGGGGGGGGGGGGAGGGGAGGAAAAGAAAACGATCTTTGTTTCCAGTTAATAATGTATGAAAACGACCAAATAAAATAATATTAAAATTAAAAAAAAAAAGAATAGAGGATCATAGAAATCTAAAAAAAAAAAAAGAGAGAGAGATCAGTCAGTCCTTAATCACTCACCACAAGATCTGTACAAGCAAGGATTCTAGTGGCACCAGGCCAGCTCCATCTCAGCTGACTTCACCAGCTCAATCCTCAATCTGAAATTTTCCGAGAGAGTCTCGAGAGAGACCCTTCAAGGCAGCCTTTCCCAGCTGACTGTTTTTAGAGAGAGCTTTTCGTCTCCTTTTAAAGGGCATTTTCTCCTTTGTCACCTCCCCTAAATTCTTGCATCTACCAATCACAGTAGACGTTTTTCAAAGGACAGACCATTCTTAGTTCACACCTAAGAAGGTGTGAACTTTTGAGTAATTCACACCAGGAAAGGTCTACGTAAGTTTCTCAGCTCTTTGTTCCTTGTAAATTCACAAGTTGCTTGACCTTTATAGGTACTTTATAGGTGCTTAGCACTCCTTTGTATTAGTTCTAAAAATAGGCATGGCTTAAGTATGGGTTTAAGTACTTTTCATTGTTCAGCAAGGAGTTTTCTCCCCTAAAGCAGGCTTAAGTACAGGTGGAGTAGAGGTCTCACATTTCTGATCTATGTAGAGTTCACTGCCCAAATGGGGAATGGTCTTAATCCAATTTTAAGAAATAGGGTCTGGGAATTTTTAAGGTTCACAGAAGTGAATAGCTACCATAAATATCATTTTAAAAAGTGATCCCTTTCTATTCTAAATTGATATTTATTGAATTTCTATCTAAAAATAACAATGAAACAAGTGGTGTACAAATCTTTATTATTCAAGTATATAATATGAACCTAGCAAATGGAAAAGGCCAGTGCCTATTTCAATCTAAGATTCATAGGAGGTTGATATCCAATGGAAGAAGTCACAGTAGAAAATGGAAATTCTTATTTGGACTTTGATCTCAATCCTGACAAGTATAATAATAGATCATTTGAGCTGTGGACTATAAGTATAAAGTTCATTTTCTTACAAAATTGCTTTCTAGATTCCATTCTAAGTTCATTGCATCAAACCCAGATTGGACAAACAATTATAGTTTCAAAACATTAGCTTTGTAATTTTTTTCAGCCATGTCCAACCCTTTTGAGACCAGGTGGGATTTTCTTGGTAAAGATAATGAAATAGTTCGTTACTTCTTTCTCCTGCTCATTTTACAGAAAAAGAACTGAGAAAATAATATAAGAAGTAAGTTGTCTAGAATCATATGCTAGTATCTAAAGTCAGATTTGAATTCATGAAGCTGAGTCTTTCTGATTCTAGGACCCACACTCTATCTACTCTATAATCTAACTGCCTCATCACAAATTTAGGTGGCATAGAGGAGAGATTGTTGAATTTCCAGTAAGAAAGACATGAATTCAAATGGGGCATGGTAAGAATAAAAGGTAAGATTCCTAAAACTAATAAAACAATGGATTGCTTATTGATTATAAACTGCTTGCTGTGCTAACAAAGTATCTTTAGTTTATATCAGTGAAGTGAAGCACATAAATGAACTTCTCTTCAGGGCCAGGTGCAAGGATGCTAAGGAGACTCTTATAAAAATAAAATCTTTATTGAAATATATAAGGTATAAGGGGGAAAAGGGGTTGTTTATGTAAATAAGGTTGGACTGGATTATATTTAAATATAGGGTCACCAATAATTTAATTTATTACAAAGATATTTATTTAAAATTTATTTACAAAATCTAGAAAGAGTGAAGAAAGAAAATCAGAGAGTGGATAGGGTAAGATATCTAGCCTAAGCACTAAGTAATTTACTCCTAGCCCCTGGCTCAACCCAGGGAGTGTTAGTCCTTAGCCTGAGAGGTCTCTGCCCTTATAGCCCAGGACCTGGGGATACAGGTAGCCTCTCTCAAGACAATAGGTTTCTCCTGAGGCTAGTTTTTTATCAGAAAATATCCAGGAAAGGAGTAAGCCTTATCATTTACCACATGTCAGTCCAAAAAGAAGAGATTTAAGAACAGCCTCACCAGGACCAAGGTATCAGGTCCAGTGAACAGATTCTTCTCCAGGCTCAACTCCAAAAGATGAAGAACTCTCTCTCACAGTAAGTTGTAAATTCATTTTAAAGACACTTTCTTTTGTGTCACTTCCTGTGCCTTCCCCTAGTTTTATGTCTACCAATCACAGTTGAAGCTTTGCTTTAAGGCTGCCCATGGGCAGTTTAATTCTGATTTGTCACCCACTATTGCACACGTGGGTCACAGACCTTTTCCACTCAAGTGTGAATGGGGTGTTTATACTTTTGGTGATTAAATCACAATCAAGGGAGAGTTAAATTTAATCTTCACAAAGAATAAAAAAAGGATTTCTGACTCTAAGGGGTTCTAATTTCATCCAAATAAAACTCCCTGGTTCCACAAGGAATTGCTTCTCCTCTGTCCACAGGGTACATTGATCCTTACTACTTTGACTAACCCACAGTTTCCCTATTCTACAATAAACTAACACTGTTATCCTTATAATTCTTAACTTTGTTTACAAGTTATAAAAATAACAAAGGCTAGTTGACTGAGGCTCAGCAAGAACCAAGTTAGGACAGAGAGAGAGAGAGACAGACAGACAGACAGACAGACAGACAGAGACAGAGACAGAGACAGACAGAGACAGAGAGAAAGAGAGAGAGAGAGAAACTGAGAGAGAGAAACTCCTTACCTCCTTCCAGAGAGTAACTCCCAACTCCCTCTCAGTAAATGCTCTACCCAGAAAGTGTAATTGTCACAGAAAACCATTAAACTGTCAACATTTGAAATTGACACTGTCTTAGATCTGCTTCAAACTTCAATTCTTTCTCAAGCCAGCTTTTCTACTTCTCATCTCTAAACTCATATAACAAGATCCAGTTTCTAATATCATCTTTATTGCACCAGACCCTTAAAACTGTTTCCCTGGATAAGAGACTCAGCTTCTAAGTCACACTGTTCTTATCTATAAAATGAGAATAGAAATAACACTACATTTAAGGGATTGTGATGAGGATTAAGTGAATTAACATGTGTAAAGTACTTAGTAAACTTTTTACATATTAATTTAAAACATCTTCCTAAATGTTAATACAACTTATCTTTTACTTCATTCTCTTCCATGGGTCCTGGAATATCCTTCTCAATCCCTACATTTACATATATGTGTACATGTTTAATCACAGTAAAATGTAAGACTTTTCTAAGAACTGGGGCATTTTTGTCCTAGCTCTAGCATTTAATATGATGCCTGGCTCATAGTAGATGATAAATAAGTACTTCATTTCATTTCTAGATGACAATAAAGGAAGAAAGGAAGATGCTATGGTTTGAGGGTCTCACTGCCCACCAATAACAATCTCCTTAATCCTGTTTTCATGTAGGGTGCTTTGCTATCTAATCTTGTATCATGATCTTCTGTTTGCTTGTGTCATTCTCTTCTCCTGACTGTATTGCAATCTCCATGAGGGAAGAAGCTGCTTTATTTAACTTAGAGACCAACTCAGAGTTTTATCTAGATCATGTGCTCTATAAATGTTTATTGAATAAATGTATACTATCTGTAAATACTCCCTCAAGTCAAATCAAGTCTTAGCATTTGTTAACTTTTTCATGCCAGGCATGATGCTAAGGACTTGAAAAACAAAGATAGGGAAAAGTGATTCCTTTTCTCATGGAGTTCACATTCTAATGGAGGAGACCATATGCCAACAACTATATGTTATTGTTCAGTCATTTCAGCATTTCTACTCTTTGTGATCCCATTTGTGGTTTCCTTGGCAATGATTCTGAAGTTGTCTTTCCTTTTTGTCACCAACTCATTTTACAGATAAGGAAACTGAGGCCAACAGGGTTACATAGCTAGGAAGTTACATAGCTAGGAAGATGACTCTATGTCAGGTGCTTTATCTGTTGTACCACCTAACTACTAAAACTACTTTGTAAAAACAAAAAAATATTATCCATTTGTCTATACAACCAACGACAAAACATGTATCTGTGTGTGTGTGTGTGTGTGTGTGTGTACAAGATAGATTGGAGATAATTATAGAGGAAAGGCATTAGCATTAAATTTAGTGTGGGGAAAGCCTTCTCATATAAGTGAAGATATTAGTATATTAGCTGACACATGAAGGAAGCCATGTAATCTAGGAGACACATATGAGGAGGTAGAAAATTTCAGACAAAAGGGACAAACTGTGAAGAGATGATATTAGGTATCAATAACATGCATATTGGACTTTAAGATTTAAAAGTGAATTCCTAACAAAAAATTTTTGAAGGAGGTAGTGCAAGTAATATCACCTCCATTTTACCAATAAGAAAACTTATGCTCTGATCAATTAAGGGACACATTTTAATTCATTTACTATTTAACAATATCATATATCCCATTTCCTCAAGGCTCTACTAAGTACTTGTATTATTCTTTGGAGGAAGGAGAAAGACAGTAAAGGATCAAGTGGGGTGGGATTTAGTAGGGTATGGGGGCTGAAACTCCTCTAAGTACTAGACAGCCAATAGGTAGGGTGGAATAGTGGAAAGAATCCTGGATTTGAAGTCAGAGGACCAGAATTTAAACATCACATTTGCTATTTAATACAGTATAACCTTGAATAAGTCACTTAAAATTTTATGTCTGTTTTCTCATCTATAAAATGAGATGATTATATTAGATGTCCCCTAAGGCTTGTTTTATTTGTAAATAAAAAAAATCTGAAAAAATCCATGAGAGTAAAGGCAATTTTCAAAAGAAGGAAGATTGCCAAAAAGGAGAGGAAGAGTAAACAAGGGGCAGTAATTGGGCAATGAAGGCAAATGCCGCCCATTTAACAATTATATATAACCTTAGGCTTGAATTCCCCCTTACCTCCCTCTTCAAAAAAGAATACTTACCTATTATATATATATATATAGGTATATATATATATATATAAATATACATATATATATTTGTATAACCTATATAAGAAATCTCTATAACTGAAAACATCAATCTTCCTTCCTTCCTTCTTTCCTTCCTTCTAGCCTTCTTTCCTTCCTTCCATTGTCTCTTTCCAAAAACCTATTTTCTTTTGAATGTTTTACACAAGTTAGTAATGGAACTAAGAAAGTAAATGAAAGTAATTATTTTGATAAGAAAAGAGTGTAATCAGTAGGAAAGCCCTGTTCTCCTTCTTTATCTCCTGGGCACTAGACCTGCTCTGCCTCATGACTAGGGAAGTTCTTCCCCTCCCATTTCCTAGCAGGCTTTATTCTTTCATCTATCCTTCACTGACAATAGCCAATCTTCTTTCCCTTAAAACAATTCAAGTCCTTATTAAGAGTCTACAGTGTGCTGGCTACTATACTAGGTGTTGAGATACAAAGCCCAAAATAATTTTCCTTGCCCTTAAGGAGCTTACATTTCTCTGGGAGAAATTTCAGTAAATAAAAATATCCACTAAGTAACTGCAAGAGAGAAAAAATTTTAAAGTTCTGTTTATACTCTAGAATTATGAATTTGTTACTATTAAAATTATCTCAGGGCACTAATTTTGGGGTTAAAAGTTGTTTATGGATTATATCAGGTTTATTGGTTAATCCAGCATCATAATTAATGAAGTAATATAGGTCTCCATGGCTTTCTTGGGGCCATGGACCTCCTGACCTGGGTCAGGTAGCTTAAAAGAACAGATTTTTAGGAGCTCATTATTCAGCCCCTGCATTGAATATCCCAAGAAAACATTAATTGTTAATTGCTAATTAAGGGATATCCATAAAATTATTTGCCCCTCTCCATCCCCACAGATGGCAAGGTCACCTCCAGCATAAATAAACCTTTTCTCCATTTATTAAGCAAATTCAAGCAAAAAAGGAAAACATTCTTTAGGATTTCCAAAGACAAAGAAAATGGAAAAAGCAGCAGACTAGATGCTATTTCTGACTCAGATCCCAGATGCAGGAATACACAGCAATTCTCCCTAATATATAGGAATTAGTACAGTATATAAAAATACATTCTCACAAACTTCTCTTGGGTCTTCATTTCCTCCATGTCCTACATTCTCTTCTCACCTCATCTTATGGTCCATTTTCCCCCATCAAACTATGTAATCCCTCATTTAACACTCATTCATTTTCCAAAGAAAAGTTCCCCTCTTAGATGGGTATTATTTTAAATTCAGAGGTCTTTAAGAAGTATAGGGAATAAAATGAGGCAAATACTTATAGTTACCAATTTAAAAGGACCACCAATATCAATAAAAGCCTAAGAAATTCTATTGTGAGACCAGAAGGTAGATTACTCTTGCTCCAGGGTACAACTGTTCCCTTTCTATAGCATAAACTACATTTTCTCTGTCCAGCTGCCACATGTAGCTCTTCCAGAAAAAGCCCACCCAGTGCTTCCTGCTTCCTGATTTTTTAAATTTTGCCCCTTGTTTCTTGCTAACAATCCCCAGATGTGCCAGTTTTGCAGACACCTCCTCTGCACCTCCAGAGTTCAGTGACAAACTCGTTTTCCAGCAGAAGCCCATTAGAGTGATCCCTTGCCAACTGGCAGCCTCATCCTACCTCATCCCTCTTGGGCTTCAGGTGGGTTGGTTTACCTTACCCCAAGTGCCAAGATCAGCACTGACCTCTCTTACTATTCCCTCCAGCAGAAAGCCTGGCTGCCTCACTTGAGAACAAGAGCCTATGTGCAGAGGACCAATTTAGGAGGACCTACTGTCATGTCTGCTCCAGTTTATAGCAGCAAGCAGTAAACAAAGTTTACACATCTGGAGTGAAGCTTGTAAAAATAATGAGTACAACGGACTATATAAACATTTCCAAATGGCTTGAATACCTTAGGAAAACTGCAGGCTTAATGAGGTTCATTTTTCAGTATGCAGTGCTGATCTCACTTGTGTTCTGAATTAGATTTTCCAGTGAAAGTTGAGGTGGTTCAGATGCATAGTATTGAACAATACTGGTCAGGAGTGCTTAGGTCTAATAGCGCTACTCTGATTTCAGAATGGAAGGTCTACCCTGGGGTAGACAGATTTCTGGCCAATAGTATTGGTGATGCTGAAATTGGATATTGCTTATGAATTCACCTCTTTAAATAGACTATCATGCCCTGGACGTTGAAAGGCAATCTGAATTAATAGTCAGAAATAAGGAATCTTGTTCAGTCAACACTGTCCAAGTATTTAAGTATCAGAAAGAGAAAAAAAAATAGAGTTTATATATGTATGTGTGAATTGGATGGTCAATCTATTCTTTGGATCAGCCTAGGTAGATTCACAGGCGTGCCTTCTCTCCGCAGCCTCATCCTTAGCTTTAATGCTCATGTCACTGTCTCTGAGGGTTTTGGTTAACTCAAAGTTGGTTTATAGGGGGCTATACCATTTCCTGACTGCTGTCGCCCAGCCTGTGTAAGTCAGGTCACAGGAAATGATCATTTTTGTGGATGCTGCTTCATAATAAATCTTATTTCATACCCAGTCACTTCACCTGAGGAAAGAACAAGAAATAGTAAAATTCATTTAGAGGCTACATATACCTTTACTTTCATTGTTCAAATGTATGCTCACTTTATTCTGGCTTTTTTTTTTGCTTTCTCATTTTGTTGTCTGGTTCTCCATTGGATAACGTATCAGTGTTACTGTAATCCTGTACATTTTAATCATGACAATACGTCTTGCTATTTATACTTCTCAAAGTGCTTTCCAATGCATTAACTCATTTCATCTTCACCAAACCTTTGATATAAGTGAGGTTATTACTATTCTGATTACAGAGTTTGAAGACCTGAGACAGGGAGAAGTTACATAAGTTCTAAAAGTTCCTTATAAAAAACGTCCTTATGGCTCCATAGTTATAGCAACTTCCATGATGAGAACCCAGATTTCCTGATTGTCAGTAATAGTTTTGTTTTTCTTTAGAACAGTAAATGCCTTAGGAAATACATTAAACAAAAACAGTATTTATGGTAGTGATGGTGGTGGTAGGTGGGTGGCAGTAATAGCTTCTTCAAACTTTAAATTATCACCGGGGAGGAACACAATAGCAAGTAAGAGAAAGCCACCCATTGTGATGTATAGCAGAGATTTTGTTTGCCCTGAGATTTCTAAAATAGTTCAACAAGAAATCCAACAAGAATCTTATAAAGCCAGCCAAGCGGGCTCTGATTGTACCACACTTTGAGTTAGTTCCCTGGACAGTGTGTTACAACTTCCTTTATGACTCCAAATTCAAGAAATTAATCAGTTAGTCCAAGTTTGTGGACTGGCTCTATTTGAAATCTTTGTGAGAAACAAAATAAAATGATGTAGAAGATAGCAGTACTTCCTCAAGAAGACCAGTTCTTGGGGGCAACTAGACCACTCTGTGGATAAAGAGTCAGATCTGAGGATGGGAGGTCCTAGGTTCAAATGTGGCCTCAGACACTTCCTAGCTATGTAACTTGGGGAAGTCACTTATCCCCACTTGGCTAACCTCCTTATTGATCTTCTGCCTTGGAACTAATATACAGAATCGATTCTAAGACAGAAATTCTGTTAAAAAATGGTATTACAATAGAATAAACCTGAAATACCTAAATTTTCCTGTAAAAAATTCTTCAGAGCACATGATATAGACCATGAAAGGGGGCAAAATATGAATATGTATAAAATTATTTCAACATACAAATGCTTTAATTATACTTCAATACCATAACATACTAAAATAGAAATATCTCTATATAACTAATTATAGGCAAGACTCCATACACCTTTTTGGTCATCTACATCTTCAGCTCCAAAGTATACCACAATATATTAATTCAGGACAATCCTAAGAAATAACTTCATTCCTCTACCCATATTAGATTAAAGAAGGGAAGAAACAGAGTTCTTTAAATTTGAAGTGGAGAGTATTAAAGAACTGAAAGTTACTGAAAAGAGACACAATGTAACTCCAGGCATGATTTCAGATAATACAATTGAAGCCATTTCAAAATGGCAAAAAGTAATGTTGATATCCTTAATGAATTTGAGGCAAAGATGGGCTTAATTCAACATAATTTTGAAATGCTACTTTTGAGTTTGGTGGTAGAAATACCATTCTTAATCTAACTATACCAAGTGAGAATTCTAAAAATATATAATATTAATAAAGTGGAGGAATTCCATGTGAACTGGAACAACCTCCAGGAAGTGATGCAGAGTGAGAGGAGCAGAACCAGGAAAACATTGTACACAGAGACTGATACACTGTGGTACAATTGACTGTAATGGACTTCTCCATTAGTGGCAATGCAGTGATCCTGAACAATCTGCAGGGATCTTGGAGAAAAAACACTATCCACCAGCAAAAATATCTAATATTTACTTGTAGTTATTTGCCCTTTCTTTTAAGAGAGGACAAATGATATTATAGGTGATGGTGTGCATAAGTTGGATATAAGTGAAGCAGAATTGCACAAAGTCAGCAGCCTCACTTTCTCTTCCAGAGTCATAAAAGTCCAGGAACAAGGCATAGTTGGGGTGACTGGTGGTGGCTTAGGATGCAGTAAATGCCCTTGATGTTTTTAATATCTGGCCAAACTTTAATGCTCCATAACACCTACTTTTAGCAGCCTTCATCCATATCAGAATAAATTGTTCTCATCCACTTATTCCACCAGGGAAGCCTTAACCTGTTCAAGCTATACACCATGCTAACTCACTGATGAGTTTGTGCTCTGCTTCAGCCCTTTTGCCAAAATAATTTATTGAGGTGTGGTCCCTTTATATGCTACAACTTCTTGAAGCCACAGGTGAGAGTTGAGTGCCACTGGGCCATCAAAGATAGATTAGCAGCCTTGAAAAGGTTTTAGCAAGCCCTGACACAAAAAATGCTAGTCCTCCTTGAACACCTATTCACTCCATTTCATAGCCACTAGAGCTATCACAAAAGAATATATTCTCCCATTATACTTGTCTGAATGTATAAAATATTTCGGGAACTTCACACAGTATATATTTTGGCTATTGCTATCAATGGTAAGAACAAAAGAAGGAAAAGTAGAGCTTTCAAGGATTAGTACTAACAATAGGCATTAGATATCCATGATTGCAGTAACTTAACAAAATTAGTACAGAACCAAGCAGGCACTAGAAGATTAATTACAACAATATTTAGCCAGTGTGTTCAGCAGGTAATTTGAATGCCAAATTACTCAAGTTATCTTAACATTTTCTGCGTGTCATGAACATACTTAGGACTCTGTCAAAACCTAGAGATTTGTCAGAATGAGGTTCTGAAATGCATAAAATAAAATGCATCAGATTACAAAGAAAATCAATTATTTTGAAATATGATTACCAAAATATTAAAAATAAGTTTTGAAGAAATCAACATAGTTCATATATCCTTGATATAGGCTAATTAAAGCAAGGAAGAAGATACATGTGATATAAAAGGAAATAAAATATATCATAAATTAGTTATATTCTCTCTCTCTCTCTCTCTCTCTCTATATATATATATATATATATATATATATTCCATATGTACTTTCTATACATATATAAAACAATCAAAAGCAATGGTCAGGAAATTAAGGAGAGACAAAAAGACAAATTTGGAAAAAGGACAAAATAAGCAGCTTAGAGAACAAAATGCAAAATTCAACATTAATCAAGAACTATGTTGTATAAAATTTGAGAAGCAGCAAACAGAGTTGAAAAACCACCAAAGAAGGAGGATGTGGATGTCCAATGCAACAACAACAGCAAAGTTGAAATAAATATGAAGTAGAAAGATTTTGTATGTTAATGTAATGAAAAAGTGAATGCTTACTCCAAAGGAGATGATTGTAACTTTAGCTTCTCCACAAAACTGAAAAATGGCCCAAAGGGATAAGAGGCAATATAATTGACTCCAACACTTGGAAGCGGTTCACAAATCATTACCAAAGAACTTTACAAGCTTCTACTGATGCAACCCTAATCCCATCTCTCAACAAATATAATCAAATATTTGGGAATCAAAGATAACAACTTAAGTGAATGCTATAAATATAGGGCAATTAGATATATAGTTGCCCTATACAAAATATCCACAACTAATATCATTCAAAACAAATCTATAAACTTACAACAAAATAATGTTTTGGCTGGCAATAGTGTAATTGTGGGTCCTTGGGAAACTGAGGCTGGTGGAGTACTTGAATTTTTAAAATTTTGATCTGGGCTGGGGAGTAAGTGGGATGAAATTGCTTCTAAATCTGACACTGATATAATTGTTTCCCTGGGAAACAATGGGGTGAACGGAATGACTAAAGTTGGGTAAACTAGTCTATGTCAAAATAGAACAGGTTAAAGCTTCCTGGAATATCAATAGTTAGGATCAGAACTATGTGTGGCCATAATACTTCCAGTATGTGCTAGATAGTGAGTCTCATAATCAAGAAATAAAAACATACAAACATAACATAGCATAACAAAAAGGAATTAACAAAGACACAAATCATGTCAATTTAAAAGATACTCAAGTATCATGATAATACACAAACATTTGATATATGTGGGAAAATGACTCCATTTAAAAGAGGCCACAAAAGCAAAAATGCCAAAACAATTGTCATGAAGTCTAGCAACTTCCAGTGAAATTTCAAATCTGATCAGGTTCTGCTTTAAACTTATTAACATAATATCTGAATAGAACGGAATACTGTTTTCCAATCAAGAAGAAAACTGAAATTATATTTTAAGAAGCTGATAGGCATACAGAATTTGATAGGAAGAACACATTCAGAGCAACTAGTTCCTAAGAAATAGTAGTCTTAACGTAAGTTTTTGGCATAGTACAATGTACATAAATGGACCTCAAATATTTCTAATAAAATATAGATTACTCAAAAATATAAAGTACTTGTAAGGGTAAATTTTAGGGTTGAGACTGAATATAAATCTAATTGTTCACCAGGGATTAATTCAAATCCCAAATAAAGTACACAAGTCAGTTTGGAAATTTAAGGTGGTTTAATAAATATAGAGGGGAGGAATTAAGAAGAAGAGAGAGGGAAAAGGTACCAATGGTAGCTTAAGCTTGACTTAGGACAGTCCACAGGGTCTGTCAGTGGTTTCTGATTTGTCATTTGCTAGCACATGTCTGTCATAGGCTATCCTTCTCAACACTTAATCCTTAAGTAGGGGTGAAGACATTCCTGTTTTTTTAGATTAAGCAGGGTGGAGTAAATCTAAAATTCACAGACTCCAGGAAATCTATAGGAAGCTCTATAGGCAGCTAAACATTTCATCATCAAAATGAAAAAAAAAAAGGAACTGATATCAAAATACAAGATAAAAAGATTAAAAAATTATGAAAATACATTTTAATAGGACTTCCTTCATGAATCAATAGTA
This sequence comes from Monodelphis domestica, assembly GCF_027887165.1. NCBI lineage: Eukaryota > Metazoa > Chordata > Mammalia > Didelphimorphia > Didelphidae > Monodelphis > Monodelphis domestica. The sequence goes on along the minus strand of NC_077230.1, from coordinate 269,708,761 downwards.
AATTCTGACAACATGAATGTGTTGTTGCATTTGTCAAATATATGACAGGATATAAAGAGGCGTGGAAACAGGGGAGAATCAAGGGAGAAAAGTTAGATCAAGATGAATCCATTGACAATAATGTATGGACATGGAAGGGTTAAATAAGTAAGTAATATAAATCTCCTTATAAAACTTCTCATAGCTAATATAATAATTTATCCTCAGGCCATTATCTTTCAACATTTTAAAGAAAGGTTACCCTTTAGGACCCTAGAATATTTGATAGACTTAGAAGAAGCAGATTCTGAAATGAAGTTGTAGAAACTGAACAATATACCATGTGGGTCTGTTGATTATCTTATCTTATTGTGTTTATAATGAACATGAGGACAAAAGCAACAGGAGAAAGGTAGTATCAATTTTTGTAACAATACCTCCTGCAAAGATTGAAGAAATAGATATATTCTATTAAACTCCTTTTAAAATCCTACAATTCAGTTGTGATTGACTTTCATCTAAGATGAATTTAATGAGAAAGTAGATACAAGAGATGATGGCTTTAAAAAGCATATACACATATACACACATATACACAATATGACAAATATGCTATTGGCATAGGCAAAATTGTGACTAGAGTAGTTAAATGATTTGCCCAAAGTCACATAGCTAATGAATTTCAGACAAGAAATTGTTGGGAAGAAAAAAGTCTTGATATTTCAAAAACAAGGTTCTTTCCAATCAATCCATCAAGGTGCATTTATTGTGCACTCTCTATATGCCAGCCACTGTGCTAAGAACTAGGCATACAGCTTTATTTTTAGATTTTTTTTATTTTGTTAAATATTTACCATTTACATATTAAATGTTGTAACATTCATTTTTTAAACTGCACATTCAAATTCTCTCTCTGCCACTCTTCAGAAGGCAAGCAATTTATTTTGATCATATAAGTGAAGTCATGCAGAACAAATTTCTATATTAGCTGTGTTGTAAAAGAAAAACAAAAAAATCAAGAAAAAGAAAGTTAAGAAATATACTTCAATCTGTGCTCAAAATTCATCAGTTCTTTCTCTGAAGTTGGATAAAATTTTTCATAATGGGTTCTTTGGAATTATCTTGAATCATTGTCATGATCAGAGAAGCTAAGTCTTTCATAGTTAATTATTTTTGCAATATTGTTATTACTGTGTTAAATGTTCTGACTTTATTCACTTCCTTTTGCATCAGTTCATATAAGGCTTTCCAGATTTTTCTGAAACCATTTTTTTAGTCAGTTCACAGCTTGTTCAATAATTTCACATTTGATTGAGATCCTCTTAACTTCCAGTTCTTTGATACCATATTTTTATAAACATATAATAATATTTTATAAACATTTTTACAAACATAAACATATTTCATTTTCCTCTAATCTTTTTGAAATACAGAACTAGTATTGGTATTGCTGAGTAAAAGGACTATGCACAATTTAATAACCCTTTGGGCATAGTTACAAATTGTTTTCCAGAATATTTGGACCAATTCACAACCCCACTTCCAGTATATGAGTTTCTCTATTTTTCCACATCCTTTCAAGGATTTGTCATTTTTACTTTTCTATCATGTTACATATAATGTATATATAAATGCATATATATATATGTATATATATATATGTGTGTGTATGTGTGTGTGTATATCTTCTCCAATAGTGTCTATGTTTCTTGTGGTTAGAGATTACTTTATTCTTTGTACTTGTTTCCCCATGGACTGGCATATATTAAGTATTTCATAAATGCATCCTTATTTACAGAATAATTGATGAAGGCAATGGCTCTATTAAATCTTTAAAAGAAATCTCTTGAAAGGAGATTCAAGAGAAAATGTCTTCAAGCATTATGAAGAATGTCTTATAGAATGAGGATTAATAGGTGGAAGAAACAAAGAGGCAGACTTTAGCTTGTAATTGAGGGGAAATAAAAATTTCAACTTTCAAATATGTAGAAGTATCAAAAAATGTGGAATAAGTTGTCTTGAGAGGCAATGAATACCTTATAACTAAATATCTTTGAGTAAATGCTGTAGTATAGATAACATGTTGGAGAAGTTGTATATGGGATCCTAGGTTAATTATAAGTTGACCCAGGTGACCAGTTGGGTTTCTTTCCAACTCTGAAGTTCATTACTTCTATGAATGGTTCTATACCCATTTACATGATATAAATTAAAAGAAATCTGTTAGTTTTAGTAAGAGAAAATAAGGGAGGTCAATGTAAAGTGTGCCCTCCTACAGATACTGGGTCACTTGATTATTTCTGTGATAAAGTCTCTTCTGGGACTTGTTAAGATTGTTGATCTTTGTATTGGTCATTGCCTGCATGACTGTAGGTAAATTAAAATCTTAAAGGGAGTCCAATTAGGACATCAGGCTTATCATAACCTACTTAGACAAGTTTTTTTTTTCACTTTTATGTTTTTAACTATTTTTTCCTTAACTAAAAAAAAAGACAACTTTAAAATTTAAGGGGAAAAAAACAATTCTGATAGTGCTGTAATATACTGATTATTGGGATAATTGGGGATATGACTTCTGATTAGTTGCCAGCCTTTCCTGAGCAATAAATAAATTACTAATTCCTCAAAGTCTGGGAGGAGGGTGAACACATATCCAGAAGTGATTTATATCTAAACAACATAATTTTCAAGGTTGTATTTTCTTCATGTCCAATATGGTAGTTTGCTTCCCCCCCGCCAAGACAGATTATTTCTTCCATAGAATCTGAACACTGCTTCAAGAAAGTGACTCTCTCCCAAATGGTCATGGCTTTGAGCTTTATAACCTTTGCTCATAACTCGACCAGCAGGGCACTTCAGTACATATTTGCTTGCTGGAGGTGGCAGGGCACCACTACAGGCATGAGTTCCAGTTAATACAAAGATTCATATGTTGAAAATGCAGCAGCTTACATAAGGAACAAAAATAGACTACATCATACCATCAGTGGAGGAGAGAAAAGTGTGAAAATTGTATTTGAAGGACAAAGCCATGAGATGAAGAGATTTAAATACTGTGAAAATTAAACTTTATCTCTCCCTTGATTATGAAGATTAAATTATAATCTCTGGCCATTTTTAGATTTAATAACCAAAGGTATAAACACCCCATTCATCCTTGAGTGGGGGAGTTCTGTGACCCACATGTGCAATAGTGGGTGACGAGTCAGAATTAAACTGACTGCTCCAGGGCAGTCCTAAATCCAAGCTGCAATTGTGATTGGTATACATAAAATTAGGGGAAGGCACAAGAAGTGATGCAAAAGAAAGTGTCTTTAAAAGGGAGTGACAACTTCCTGAGAAGTTTTCATTTGGAGTTCTACTTGGAGTTTAACTTCCTATGAGAGACAGTTCTTTATTCTTGGAGTTGAGACTGGAGAAGAATCTGCTGACTGAACCTGAGACTCTGTTCCTGGTGAGACTGTTCTTAAATCTCTCTCTTTGGACATATTGAGTGAAACAGCTGATTCCTTTCCTGGATTTTCTGGAAAAAAAATTAACTTGAGGAGAGACCTACCTCTTGAGAAAGACTTCCCCAGGTCCTTGGCTTTGTGGACATCAGCCAAGGACCAACTCTCCCTGTCTGGGGTTGAGCTAGGAGCTTGGAGTAAATTATTAAGTACTTAGGTTAGATATCTTGCCCTATTCTCTCTCTGATTTTCTTACTTCACTCTTTCTATAGTTTGTAAATAAATCATAAATAAATCTCTGTGGAAATTCCTGGTGACCCTGTTCTAAATATAATCAAGACCAACCTTTTTTATATGAATAATCCCCTTTTCCACTTGTGGTACCAAAGAGAGAAGTTTATATTTAATCCTGGGAGTCAGAAGGATTCAGTAGTACTCATTCAGCAGGAAAGTAATATGGTTAGCCTTACAAAATCATTAGGCTAGATGAGTGGAGGAGACAATAATAATAATAATAATAATAATAATAATAATAATAATAACACTTTAAAAGATTATTGCAGTAGTCCAGGACAAAGGTGGTAAGAGCTTATAATAAGGTTGCAGTTGCATGACTGAAGAAAAGGCAAAATATACAAAATATTTTTGAAGGTAGATAGTGTGAATTTCAAAACTACTCAACCCTGTTCAAACCATTCTTTAGAGAATGGGATTTGGCTATTTCCTGATCAATAACAATAGAGATACTTGGAATGACAGAATCATGTCTTGGAAACTACAATCTCTACCCTACTCAGGGTAACAGGATTTAGGAAGGGCTGCAGCAAAGCTCAAGATTTAATTATTTGAGAATATGACCTTCAACAGACATGTGCAAAGGGGACAGACCTCTGGGTGGTCCTGGGTGAAGCTAGAGCCACCATTGGCACAGGTGAGACACAGGAAGTGAGGTAGAGGACAGCTGAGGAGTTCTGAGGACTTCCTGTGTGAAGGAGAAGAAGTTGTTGGAGCCTGGTGCTTGGAGTGGAGGCCCTCAGACTGTTTCTCCATTTTGGTCACGTGAGTGATAGGAACTGATCTCTTTTCTTTGCCTCGGCTATTCAAAGCCTGGGCCTTTGGCCCAGCCTAAGCAGAGGGGGTATTTAAGCCCTATTTCCTTCTCTCCCTTTTCCCCCTCTCTCTCTTTCCCTCTAATACTTTTCTTCCTCCTGTTTGTAATTAAAACTCCATAAAAGGTTGACTGCTGATTTGAGTTTTCATTTAGGAATTACATAGCTGAATTCCTTGGCGACCTTAAATTAATATATATCAGTCTTTTAAAGTGATTTCCATATCACAATATTATGAGATTTGGCAACATATTGGATATGCAAGGTATATGAAGCTGAGAGTCAAGAAGTTTTGTGCAGTCCTCAATAGCAATAGTGAAATTTGGGAGAATGAAGGGTTTGAGAGAAAGACAATGAATTCTTCTGACATGTTCAGTTTGAGATGCTGACAATGACCATGTGAGACATTATATATATATATATATATATATATATATATACATATATATATATATATATATATATATATATATATATAAAGGATATAAAGGGAAGAAGGACCAGGACAAAGACTGGGAAGAAATCCATGGTGAGTGGGTGGGAGTTACATAATGGAGAATATACTAAAGAGAGTCAGACAATACTCTCAGGTAGATAATAGAGGGACCTGGAGAGAATAGTGTTATGAAAACTTAAAGAGGAAGAAATTTCTGAGCAGAGAGGATAATGACCAGTGCCAAATGCTGTAAAAGAGTCCAGGAGTATAAAGACTAAAAGAAAGCCATTGGATTAGGCAAATAAGATCATTGGCTACTTTGGAAAGGTTGTTTAAATTGAGTGATGAAATTAGTTCAAGTTTACACCTCATTGGAGACAGAATCAGGAATATTACTCAGATCTTGATTTTCTTTATAATTCCTTATTAATTACTAGACAAAGGGGGCACCTAAGTGATATAGTGGAGAGAGCACCAAGCCTGGAGTCAAAGACACTTGGGTTCAACTTTGGTATCATACTTCCTAACTATGTGACCCTGGGCAAGTCATAATCCCATTTGCCTAGCCCCTTCCCTTCTGTCTTAGAGTTATTACTAGGGCAAAAGGATGGATTAAAAAATTAGAATACATCACCTACCTAACCCAAAAATTAAAAAAAAAAAATCTTCCATTGCCCTACAGTAGCGCTCAAAATATTATTATTTCCTTTGTATATAAGCACTTAAAAGCTCATATTAAAATGAAAATATTTTGTCTGGCAAGGGTGATATATTAATCCAATAACATATTAACAACTATAAATTTATAAATTTACTTAAGAGATTCTTTGTCCTAGCAGCAAGTGCCCAGACTTCAGATTCAGAAAACCCAGTTTCAAATTTCAGTTCTCTCTCTTGCCATCAATGTGAGCTTAGACATTTACCCTCACTAAACATTTTTTTTCTTTATGAAATGCTGATAATAGTTAGACTCGTACTTACTCCACCAGGAAATCATAAAATCGCAACCAATTATGGATTTGAAAACACACCTCTATGTAAAAATTAGTATTGTTAGCAATATATGTTCCCCAATGGATGAAAGCACAGGAAGAGAATGGATCAGATAGGTGTTAATGAAGAGAATAGGAAAGATGAAGAGGGGCAAAAATAGTGAAAATGAAGCCTGAAGGTTTGTCTGCAAAAATAGCGTCACAATTAGAAAGAATGAACCAGGAGCAGACAGAAGGATTTACAAAGGAACTGAGACTGAAAGAGGAGGAAAGAGGGAGGGTCAAAGACTGTCAGCTTCACTAATTTGAAGAAGAATTTTAGGATACAACTAAAACTACCTCTCTTTCTGTGACAGACACTGGCACCAAAGAAAAAATTCCAGGCTGAAGAGTGTGTGAAACTAATCACCTCGACTGGGGAGAGGTCCCAAGTGATTGGAATATGGAGGAGAAGACTGGCTGGTAGAGGAGTTGGGCTCTCTAAGTCTTGAGAAGCCAAAGACAGAAGGTGGGAAAAGACTTTCTCCTGAGGGTTACCCCCTTTTCCTGCTGGTGACTGGAAATCTTTCCCCCCAATGCTTCCCGATTGAAGGGACTTTCTGAAGAGAAACCTGAGCAGACTTTACCTCAGCTCTTGTTGCCCAGAGGTGAGTCAACCTGACTTTCTCTCAGTAGGCTCAGGCTACCAAAGCCTGAGTTCCCTCCAAACTCCTGGAGGGAGGAAAAGGGTTTTAGATAGAAACAGGGACCCTTTTTACCACTTCCCTTTCCCATTCTTTCTGTACTAGTTATTCCTTTTGTATTACCTGATTGAGTTGGCATTAAAAGTTATCTATTCCTCAAGCTGATTGTGAGTGAACAGATCAAGGGGAGACCCTTTGAGTAGTAGAGGAGCATCAAGAGGGACAAGAGAGAATCAGTGAGAGCAGCTTTAGCTAAGGAGGGAAGGCAGAAAGAGGGAAATCTTCAAACCCCCTCTCCTCTATCTGAGCCAACCCTAGCTTTCTCCCCTGAACCCCACTTTAAGAATGGGGGTCTCCACTCTTTCCCCCTCCCTATACTGAAAGACAACACCTCGAGTACAAATTAACCTCCCTTTATAATAGATTACTTTTCCAAGAGGGTTAGGGAGAGAGGAAGGGGGGGCAGAGGGAAAGAGAGAGAGATTTAAGAGTGAAAGAGCAATTTAAGAAGGACCTAATCAACCACAGTTTTTGGGACATTCCACACAAGTAAAAATATGGAAATCTTTCAAAAATTACATATATATATATATGTACATATATATATATCAAGGATAGATTATTAATAACCCTAAAATGTAGATTAATTAAGGTTCCTTTAAAAAGTATAAGATTATATATCATATATTCTTTCCTATGCTAGACCCAACTGGATATACATATAGTTTCTCCCAGTCTCCCAAAGATAGAGGGAAAGCAAGGAGTTGAATCTCAATTTTCCTAAAAACACCAGAGAAAAGGCACAGAGCAGTTTCCTTTAGTAAAGCCTCCTAAAAAAAAAGATAAAAAAAAAACTCTGCTTTGAGCTAGTACTCTAACTATCTTAAGATATAGATCTAGTAGAATGAAAACTTCTTGGGGCATCTTTACATACTCAATACCTAGCAATATTTGACATTTAGCAAGTACTTAGTAGATGTTTATTGAAGTGAAATTAATCTAACTGAATTAATTGAATTGAATTTCCAAAGGAGAGGGAAGTTATGTGTCTTACCTCAATCCCAGTTTTTCCTAACCAGTTTTCTTTTTTGAGTCTCTATAGCTTTATTAATGAAAGCTACCAACTCAGTTTCAGTAATATGACCAATTGCAGTGGAAAGAGTGCTGAATCTGAAGTCAGAAAGATGTCACTTCAAGTCTACCCATAGATATTTACTTATTGAGTCACTGTGGACAAGTCACTTAACTGCTCTTGGCCTCAGTTTCCTTGTTTGTAAAAAAGCGATAATAAAATCACTCCAGGGTTGCTTCCAGAGCGAAGTATTTCTAAAATTTTTTTCTCTCTCTGCAGATATTCTAAATAGCAAGAGAAAGAAACACATAACAATGGTAATGAAATATAATAATGGAAGAAGAGGGAAAGGGCAAATATTCTAAAGAAAACCTAAAGAAAGAAACTGTGAAAGGTGGAAATAGTATACAATGATTGGAAAGAAAGAACAGAGTACAATTCTAGAGGAAGGAATAAAACATGCCAGCACAGAGCCAGATTGTAGGCTTCTGATTGTATTTCATTTATAACTGTTCTTACATCTTATTATATTTCCCTGGCAGGCGTCCCACACCTCTTTATGTCTGAAGGAAGGGGGTGGCAGAAAAATGCTGCTCTGGGGATTTGAGATTTATTACATTGTACACTTAATGTTGGGCAGATATTTTCCAAAAAGGAAAAAAAATACACACCACTGTCATGTTCAAAACAAAAGCCTAAGATGGACTGAAAGTAATAGATCAAAGTAACAATTGCTTTCTTAGGAGTATGAGCTCAGTGGAAATATAGCTTAATTCAAAATCTACATGGAAATAAGGTGAAACACCCACCCACATAAACACTACCTCTGGTTTTCCTTTGTTTTGTTACAGACAGTATTTACAACACCTTCATTGGGTGCTCAAGGAGCCAATTGGTTATTAGACCTGCATCTAATGTTTAAAGGAAATGGAGGTAATATGTATTCTTTCCTGAAGGCAACAGCCTAGAAATCCCAAGACCTGCCTTCTAGGCTCTGTTCACTATATATACCTTTAGATGAGTTATCTGACCATTCCAGGACTCATTATCCACATATGTAAAATAATCTAAGTGGATAAATTAACAACTAAGATGACTTCTAGCTCTAATCTCAAATTCTTTTTTTTTTTTTAGTTCTAAAATTGAAGAAACTACTTGGGTGCTTTTTGCCTTTTCACTAAATTACCTAAATTGTGTATCTCCTCCAGCCACTAACAGTTATTAAGCAAGTAATAGAATGGAGGTGGGGACTGAATCTATTATTTCATTGAATTCCCAGATGAGTAAAGTCCCTTTACCTACACAATTGTGCACTTTCTTTAAAATTTAAAGTGTTAAGAGAGTTGTCTGAAGCCCTAAGAGTTTAAATGATTTGCAGTTAACCAGTCCAGTAGATTTTAGAGGAATGACTTGAAACAGTCTTTATGACACTCTATCCACTATACTTGATAGTAGAATTTAATAAATGCTTGTTAAATGAATGTGTATATTTATATATTTACATTAATATGAATATGAATTATATAAGAATGTACATCTAATAGATACGCATTTAACCTCTAAGTTCAAATAGATGAATGTTTTACTATATCCAGGAAATTATACATTTTATATATATAATATGTAGGAATAAATTAGAAGACTGTTGTTAATATAGAGATGGAGATTTGTAAGAGATAGGTAGAGATACCACTATAGGTACAGATGTAGATAAAGACATATATATATATATATGGATACATATAACTATAGAGTTATATAGATTAACTATATATAATTAAGAAGTCACAAGATATGATGAAGAACAGGACTCATAATAAGAAAGGCTTGGCCACTGCTTCTGAGGTATAATAACTAAGTGACTTACCCTATCACTATCTCAGGAAAACTCTCTAAGACTATAAGTGGCAGAACAGCTATTTCTTTTCATTAATATAATTTTCTAAAACCCAGATTTGCAATACTAATGAAATTATAGCAACTGGAATCTCCCTTTCTACATCCTTTCATCCCCATGTCCCATCACACCTATCATGAATGGCTAAATATGTATATAAGTGAACATCTGCTGAACTCATATGTGTGTGTGTGTTATGTCTCTGTTCCTGCTCCTCAGTTCAGTTTTCTGCAGCCTCACTTCCACCTTTCTCACAAAAACAAGTAGAAGGACCTCGATGGGCAGACTTCTTAAACAGATGGACTTCTGGTGCTTAATAGGCAGTTTTTCTAAACTTTAGATTTACCATGGATAACTGAAATAATGGAAAGTGAAATTGTAAATAAGGTTGTCCTACTGTGTGTGTGTGAGAGAGAGAGACAGAGAGAGAGACAGAGAGAAACAGAGAGAGACAGAGAGAAACAGAGAGACAGAGTCAGAGACAGAGACAGAGAGACAGAGACAGAGACAGAGAGACAGAGAGAAAACTTTAGATATAAACAAAGACTTAGCCAGTTCCTCTGAGGAATAAAACCAATTTCATTCACAAAAAGATGGAGAGAGTGAGGTAAATTTTAGGCAAACACATTAAAAGCCATTCATTCCTTGAAGTGTTTGTGTTTCCAATAATGCTCCTTATGTTAAGATGATACTGTTAAGTCTTTCCTGTGGATATAGTGGTTAAATAATTAATATTTGGTGGCTATATCTACTTTTTAAATTCGGTTCATAATATTTCCTTTGTCTTCTGGTAATCTGTGGCTGGGGCCACATGATGTCAGTTCATTACATTTCTACTCTGGAAAAAACTTTCTCCCCAAAATTGTAGTGTAGGAAAACCTCCATAGATCTAGGGAGACCTCACATTTCAGGGGTTCTGCCTAATCTGCTAGCCTAGTCAGGCTACTTCCAAAACTCAAATAACACCATTCCCCAAGCATGGTGTAATATTTGTTGTACTTTGGGGAATAAAGTTTAAAAGGTTAAAGTAAGTTCCCTTAGCTTCAAGTTGATGTGACTTGCCCTCCATTCTCTTTCTACTGAAAAGCATTCATTTCTAAAATGAAATATTGAAAAGCCCCATTTTAACACAATTCAGGATTATATATTAATATATAAATATAGTAGGAGCATACATTAAGTACCTTTTGTGCACAAGGTTCTGTACTTGGTTTTAGGGATTTGAGGAGAAAAAATTTTTACAGAATAATCACTTCTCACAAGAAGCTTATGTCATAATACAGTCACATTTCTACATAACTCTCATGTTCACAAAGTGCTTTCTTAAAAAAAAAATTCTTTGCGATAGCTACTATTAAAGTTCCACATTTTCTAGTTGACATTATCTAGGCTTAAAAAGGGGTCAGTGACTTTGCCAGAATCAGTCAGAAAGAATATGTGAGAGACAAGAATTGAGTCCTGTTTTCTCTGTTTGCAAATCAGAGCTAGATCTACTCTACCATGCTCCTTTTCTTGCTTTCTTTCTAGAAAATCTCCAAGTGATTCCCCTATACCTGTGTTGGTAAACCTATGGCACATGTGCCAGAAGGACTGCTCTCATCCCTCTCTCTATGTACACTTGAGAGCATTTCTCATTTCACTCTCCCCTCTGCACAGCAGCCCAAATGGGAGGACTTTTTCCCTACCCTGACTGGTGTAAGGCAGGTGACTCACATGCAGCATGAGGATTGCAATTTGGGCACTTCACCCTCTAAAGTGTTCACTATTACTGCCTTATGCCAAACTCTTCCTGTATTTCATGAGCACCGGAGAAATCTTTTTCTTTAGTCATTTCAGTTGTGTCTGACTTCTCATAACCTTGCTTTGGGTGTTATTGGCAAAAATTGGAGTGATTTTCCATGTCCTTCTCTAACTCATTTTATAAATGAAGAACTGAAGATAAGAGAGTTAATGACTTGCCCAGGGTTAAAACAGCTTATACATGTCTGAGGCCAGATTTGAACTCAGGAAGATGAGTCTTTCTGGTTTCACGCCCAGCACTTTATATATTATGCCATCTAGCTGTTCACTCAAAGACACCTTCTGACAACCCAAATGTTCTCCATAGCCCAAGCCCTCATCTTTCTTTCAAAATCAGTGTGAAAAGGATTCTTCCATTTTATCAAATTGTTTGTAATTCAAGAAGTCAATTGTAGCATTCCCAGTAGTAAAAGAATCAATCAATTCTCTCCCTCCCCAGACTCAATACTTTAGTAAAACTGTAGTATTTGCCATCCCCCATAGCAGTGCCATACTTAACCTATTGGGAGATGAACACACCACTCTCTACCCTTAGAATCTCTTCCCATTCATAGGTGCCTATATAAGTCATATCCATCTTTTAAGAGAGCTGAAATATAAGTTCTACCATGAATTCAGTTCAATTTGAAAAAAAATTGTTAAAATAAGTTCTATGTTCAAGAACCTGTTCTAGGTGCTAGGGACTTGAAGCCCCAAATAGAATCTTCAATTATCAGTCGACTATTCTGACAGGTAAAGTTGAGGGAAGAGAGCAGTATAGTCACAGAGAACATTTATACAAATACAAGAAATCCAAAGACATTTGTATTTGTGTGTATATATATACACACATATATATGTATCTATATTTATATATGTATATCCACATGTGTTCTCCTTGTGTGTGTATAAGCACACATCCATAGATAAAATATAGATACATACACATACACATACTCATTTTCTCCTAGATATCCTGGGAGATAGATGTAATTATTAAACTATATGTTATTATACCCATTCTGAAGATGTAGTAACTGGCGTGCAGAGATTAAATACTGGAAAACTTTACAGCTCTATGATATTCTGATTATTTTTACAATATGAATTAAATCCTTCATTACCCTAGACATTTGGCTTTGTAGGCACATAATTCAATTCAATAAACACTTATCGATCATTTGTTGTGTATAAATCTGTGAGGGATAAAAAAGTGAATAATCAGAAGGTAATGATAGTTGACATTTATATAGCACTGTAGAGTTTATGACAATCTCCCTGATGCCAAAGCATTTATAGAGTAATCGGGGAAATACATGTACACACAACAAACTATGATACAAGGCAATAGGAACAAATAGTTCAGGTAGGATGAAGTGTTTGAAGAGCAGAGAGTAGAATCTAATTAGTTCTTGGTTAGAGAGCAAGGGCCAAAGAAGGTTCCAGATAGAAGACTAAGGCTGGACTGATGAAGCTGGATAGAAGAAGCAGCAAAGTCATTCCTTAATGAGCCAAGGTCTAGATATAGAAACACATAGGAGGGACTCTTCAAGCCTTTAAGCAGAACTTTAGTCTAAAGTTATTCCTATTTCAAATATAATTCTAGCAGACTTCCTTATCTTGGCTTTCCTTTGTATGTATAACAAAATTGAATCAACACTTTAGTGTCAGACAAGCTGTCAGAGGTAGTCCCTAGCTAGAAATGACAACAAGTTTTGTGATCATGAGGAAGGAGATAGGGGGGAGAAAACCTAGAAGCAGTAAAATTAAAAAAAAATATTGTGAGCTTATGTTGGGTATGGCAAAGTGTCTTATATACCTCAAGGCAAGATGACATTATGGATAGAGTTTAAGAACTAGGGTCAGGAATATATGGATTTAAATATAATTGTAGACTCTTACTAGTTTTGTGACCATGGCAAGTCAGTATAAATGTCCTCATTTGGAAAATAAAGGCATTGGAATCTATGATCTCAATGGTCTTTCAGTCTGAAAACTATGGTGCTATGACTTTAATGGTCCCTTAGGCAACATTGTACCATTTTTATAGTAATAATCTTTCACTCATCAAAGGAAGTTCAAGTCATGTTTAAAAGCCTATGCTTAGGATGACATTCAGAGAGGATTTCATTCAATGTGGTTATTATTTTTTAATGTTGGTCCTAAATGGGAAAGCTTCAATTATCTCAAGTGAAATCCTGCATTCTGTGACTGTTATAGATAAATTAGATATTGCTATATGGATATAAATATTAATTTAAATCAATCAATATTAATTTAGATAAATATTTCAGATTATTCTATTAGATAAAAGCACTCATGCATTTCCTTTGTTTTAATTCTGCCTTTTCTATTTTATTGTAAAACCACTCAAAGGTAAGGGCCAAGGCATCTGCTTCATGTCATTCTTAACCTCCCATAACACTTGCTTTTGGGTTCTGTTTATATAGTAGGCATTAAATAAACATTCCTGATTAGAAGCACTGGATCAGGGAAGGTAGGAAGAGGGATTTTGGATAGGTTGAATTAAAGATATCTTTGATACATATAATTTAAAATGTCCAATAGGTAGTTTGAGGTGCAGGACAAGAAATCAGAGAGTTTAGGAGCTGTATACATTTATTTTAGAATCATAAGGATAAAGAAGATAACTGAATAAAAAAGAATCAGTGAGACAACTACTGGAAATAATGTAGAGGTAAAAGAGAAGAGGGCTGATGAAGATACTCTCTTCTCAGTCACTCCAGCTCACAACTTTGGTGTCATCTTTGATTCTGCACTCTTTTTCATCTTCGATATCCAATCTATCTCCAAAACCTATGAATTTTACCTTCTTGAAATCTGTCTCATAAGTTCCCGTCTCTTCTAAAATGCTGCCACCACCTTGGTGTATGGTGCATGGTGCATGGTTCAAATGTGACTGTAGAAAATTCCTAGGTATGTGACCTTGTTTTTTTTAATCCATGTTTGCCTCAGTTTCTTCATCTATAAAATGAGCTGGAGAAGGAAATGGCATAAAATTCCAGTATCTTTTCTAAGAAAGTCCCAAATAGGGTAATGGAGTTTTGATACAGCTAAATACAAAAATATTTCCACCTTTATTAATTGGAACCTTATCCATTTTTGTGCTCCAAAACAGTTCCACAGAGGGAAAAAATTCAATACAATGATAAAAGAGATATTTCTGGTGAAGATACCCACATAGTAACTCTAGCTTTCAAATAATTATCTTCAGTATCAACAATATAGGGTTTACATTATCCATGAACCTGAAATCTGGATAAGACCTCAGTGGTAACTTGATGAAATCCATATCTGAACAGGAAACTGCTCAACAATATCCCCAACAAATAGGCATCCAGCCAGTGTTTCTCTGACAGCCTCCATTGATAGAGGATCTACTAACCAACACCTCCATTATCAAGCTTTTGAAAATGTATTTATTTGTTTGTAACATTTAAAATAGTAATATGCTCAGTTCCTTCACTATTCCAATTAGAGAAAGCATCTTGTGACCAAAAGATAAATGTACTTATAAAACTCTATCTCATGTTTTACTATTTATCAATTCTTTCTCTGGAAATATGTACACACAAGCTATTCTTCCAAGAATATTTTGTTTACTGTATATAATCTTCTCTTGATTCTACTTATTTAGTTCTATTAAATTTCATATAGGTGTAAGAAAGGAATATGCTAGAGGAAGAAGACAAGCAGATCCATCATACTGGGGACCAATTCCAGTGGGGGAGGGCCAGGAAGGAGAGAGAATTCTGAAGGAAGAACAGAGAAAATGAGAGGATCTGGACAATTGGAGAAGGACTTCTCTGTGGAAAGAAAGTTGACCTGAGCAGATCTCTGAGCCAGCACCATCCTCCTGTGACTTCTGACCCAGTATCCAGTGAAGACAAGCAGAGTGAATAGGACTTTGCTAAACCCATTCATCATAAGATTTCCACCAAATCCCCTGAAAGTCCTTGAAATTGTTACAATAGTTAGAGGAGCTAGAAAGTCAGGACATCTTCACAACTATTCTCAGAGGGTCAGGCAGACAAAACTCAACTCTGTCAGACTTTGGGTAGAAGAGGTTCAGCTACTTATAGGAACCCCCCCCATTCCCTCTTTCCCAATATGTAATTCCTCAATTCAATTGCCCTACCCTTCATTTGTTTCCTTAGAATAAATAACATTTCATAAGATCAAGTGCCTGATTCTTAGTATACAAGTAGCAAGATTTGGAATTTGGGGATAGGGAAGTTACATTTCTCTCCTAAGAGAGGGAGAAGCTCTCTGTATTATATTTTGTTACAACAAGTCTCTGAGGGAACAGAAGTTTGTGAACCTGAAGGCAACCAGAGTGGGGTTTGCTAGGGAGAGGGAAGAGGGCAAACCAAACTATATCCTTTTTCTCTGCTCTTTACTTCATTTCATCTTCATGTTACTCTGGTCCTGACTCAGTAGGGGGAGACTCCATTCTCTCTCCTCCCTATATCACATAGGTCTTTCCATGTTTTATTTTTCCAAAATTAGCCCATCATTTATTAAGGTGCAGTAGTCTTCTATCACAATCATAAGATACAACATTTTTAGTCATTCCCCAATTAATGAGCATCTCTTCAGTTTCCAGTTCTTTGCCACCACAAAGAGGATTGCTATAAATATTTAAAAACATTTAGTTATTTTTTCCTTTTTCCTTGATCATCTTAGGAAATAAACTCAATAGTGGTATTATTGGGTCAAAAGGTATACAGTTTTATAATTCGTTGAGTATAATTCCAAATTGCTCTCCAAAATGTTTGGATCAATTCACAGTTCCACCAATTTATTAGTCTTTATTTTTCTACATTGCCTCCTACATTTGTCATTTTATCCTTTTTCTCATTTTAGCCAACTTGATAAGCATACGATGATATCTGAGTTGTTTAGATTTGCATTTTTCTAATCAATAATTATTTAGATCATGTTTCATATAATTATATTTAGCTTTGATTCATCCCCAAACTTTCTGTATCTTTTGGCCATTAAAAATTAGAGGACTTATTATTTTTCAAGGAAATCCATTGTACATTTGAACACCTTACTTGGCTGAAAGTTCTTTATTGAACCAATCCCCAAATCTGTCTCTTCATAGGTTTCACTCTATAAGAATTAAATTTAAGAAATTGGTCCTTAGAACATTATAAAGTTTATTAAAATTACTTGTATAGGTAAAAGATAAGAAATAGGTAGAAGGATAAAAGTAAAATAGTCTAAACTAACACCTGGATGGTCTCAACCTGGTCACTGCAACAACTCCCCTAGCATAGTCATCAGAGATAAATCACAAACACTTCTGGGATTGTCCCTTTTATTTCTTCCTTTTATACCTGGGTGAGATTCAATCATGTCCTGATCCCAAGTGTATAGGATACACTGTGAAGTAACTAGGTAACCAGACAAATGACATAAGTGACATAGATCCAGGAGTGCTGGAATACAGGCAGTACCCCATGCATGATTCTGGGAGAGGATTCCCTTCATGCGACTCATAGCTTCTTTTTTCTTCATTTTTTAAAAATAATATTTTATTTGATCATTTCCAAGCATTATTCATTAAAGACAAAGATCATTTTCTTTTCCTCCCCCCCCACCCCACATAGCCGATGGGTGATTCCACTGGGTATCACATGTGTTCTTGATTCGAACCCATTGCCATGTTATTAGTATTTGCATTAGAGTGTTCATTTAGAGTCTCTCCTCTGTCATGTCCCCTCAACCGCTGTAGTCAGGCAATTGCTTTTCCTCAGTGTTTTTACTCCCACAGTTTGTCCTCTGCTTATGAATAGTGTTTTTTCTCCTAGATCCCTGCAGATTGTTCAGGGACATTACACCGCCACTAATGGAGAAGTCCATTACATTCAATTGTACCACAGTGTATTAGTCTCTGTGTACAATGTTCTCCTGGTTCTGCTCCTCTCACTCTGCATCACTACCTGGAGATCGTTCCAGTCTCCATGGAATTCCTCCACTTTATTATTCCTTTTTGCACAATAGTATTCCATCACCAACATATACCACAATTTGTTCAGCCATTCCCCAATTGATGGGCATCCCCTCGTTTTCCAATTTTTGGCCACCACAAAGAGCGCAGCTATGAATATTCTTGGACAAGTCTTTTTCCCCATTATCTTTTAGGGGTACAAACCTAGCAGTGCTATGGCTGGATCAAAGGGTAGACATTCTTTTATCACATTTATCTGGGAATGCAAGGCCCCCATCATTTGTGTGTGTTTTTTTTTTTCATTATTTCCCTGGATATCCTTGATCCTTTGTTATTCCAAATAAACTTTGTTATGGTTTTTTTCTAAATCAGTAAAGAAATTTTTTGGGAGTTCAATAGGTATGGCACTAAATAGATAAATAAGTTTGGGTATAATGTTCATTTTTATTATATTGGCTTGTCCTATCCATGAGCAGTAAATATTTTTCCAATTGCTAAAGTCTAGTTTTAGTTGTGTGGAGAGTGTTTTGTAGTTGTGTTCATATAGTTCCTGTGTTGGTCTTGGGAGATAGATTCCTAGGTATTTTATTTTGTCTAAGGTGATTTTGAATGGGATTTCTCTTTCTAGTTTTTGCTGCTGAGCTGTGTTGGAGATATATAGAAATGCTGATGACTTATGCGGGTTTATTTTGTATCCTTCAACTTTGCTAAAGTTGTTGATTATTTCAATTAGCTTTTTGGTTGAATTTCTAGGATTCTTTAAGTAGACCATCATGTCATCTGCTAGTATCCTCTTTAAGATTTTTGCATCTATATTGATTAGGGAGATTGGTCTATAATTTCCTTTCTCTGTTTTTGACCTGCCTGGTTTTGGAATCAGTACCATGTTTGTGTCATAAAAGGAATTTGGTAGAACTCCCTCTTTGCTTATTATGTCAAATAGTTTGTATAGTATTGGGATTAATGGTTCTCTGAATGTTTGATAGAATTCACTGATGAATCCATCAGGCCCTGGGATTTTTTCTTAGGGAGTTCTTTGATGGCCTACATGATTTTATTTTCTGATATGGGATTATTTAAGAATTCTATTTCTTCTTCTGTTAGTCTAGGCAGTTTGTATTTTTGTATATATTCATCCATGTCACCTAAATTGGTGTATTTTTGCCATATAATTGGGCAAAGTAATTTTTAATGATTGCCTTAATTTCCTCTTCATTTTAGGTGATGTGCCCCTTTTCATCTTTGATGCTGTTGATTTGCTTTTCTTCTTTCATTTTTTTAATTAGACTGAGCAGTACTTTGTCTATTTTGTTTTTTTTTCAAAGTACCAGCTTCTTGGCTTATTTATTAAATCAATAGCTCTATCACTTTAGATTTTATTAATGTCTCTCTAATTTTTAGGATTTCTAGTTTGGTTTTCTGCTGGGGGTTTTTAATTTGATCTCTTTTGAGTTTTTTTATTTGCATTTCCAATTGATTGATCTCTGCTCTCCCTAGTTTGTTAATATATGCACTCAGGGATATGAATTTTCCTCTGATAACCTCTTTCGCTGCATCCCAAAAGGTTTGAAAGGATGTCTCGCCATTGTCATTTTCCTCGATGAAATCGTTAATTGTTTCTATGATTTATTCTCTAACTAAACGATTTTGGAGTATCATATTGTTTAATTTCCAATTGGTTTTAGATTTGTTTTTCCATGTACCATTACTGATCATTATTTTTATTGCCTTGTGATCTGAGAAGGCTGCATTTGTTATTTCTGCTTTTCTGCATTTGTATGCCATTATTCTGTGACCTAATGTATGGTCAATCTTTTTGAATGTGCCATGTGGTGCTGAGAAGAAGGTGTATTCCTTTTTATCCCTATTTATTTTTCTCAATATGTCTATTAATTCTAATTTTTCTAAGATTTCATTCACATCTTTTACCTCTTTCTTATTTATTTTTTGATTTGATTTATCTAAATTTGATAATGGTTGGTTCAAGTCTCCCACTAATATGGTTTTACTATCTATTTCTTCCTTCAATTCTCCTAGTTTCTCCATTAGAAATTTGGGTGCTATATTATTTGGTGCATATATGTTGATTAGTGATATTTCCTCATTATCTAAAGTCCCTTTTACCTTCCCTATCCCTTTAAATCAGGTCAATTTTTGCTTTGGCTTTATCAGATATCATGATTGCAACTCCTGCCTTCTTTCTGTCAGTTGAGCCCAGAAGGTCTTATTCCATCCTTTAATTCTGACCTTTTGGGTGTCTACCTGCCTCATGTGTGTTTCTTGGAGACAGCATATGGAAGGGTTTTGGATTCTAATACATTCTGCTATTCTTCTACGTTTTATGGGTGAGGTCATCCCATTCACATTCAAAGTTATGATTGTCACTTGTGGACTCCCTGGCATTTTGATATCCTTCCCTAATTCTAACCTTTCTTTTTCAGCTCTAACTTTTTCATCCAGTGATTTATTTTAAATCAGTCCCCCTTGTCCCCTCCCTTGATATATTTCCCTTTCCAGCCCCTCATTTTTTCCCTTCCCCACCCCCCTCTTCCTCCCTCCCTTTTTTATGTTCCCTCCCCCCCAACCCCCTTGGTTTTCCCATCTCCCTAACCTTGTTGGGTAAGATAGAATTCAAGATCCCAATGGATCTGGCTGTTCCTCCCTCTCAGAATTGATTTCCCTGGGAGTAATGTTTAAGTAAAAACTCTCTTCCTCTCCTTCTTATAGGTTTTCTTTCCTTCCCCTTCCTGTGGGAATCATTGTGTGATAAAGATTATTCTATTTGGTCTTTCTTTTCCCCTTATTTACACATTACATTTTCCGCACATATTAATATACATAGATTGATATAAATATAGTCCTTATAGAAGAGAGTTTGAGTAAAAGAAGAAGATAACATTTTTCCCCTTTCCTTAATATTTACCTTTTCAGGTATTCCTTGCTCTTTGTTTTTCGGTATAAAACTTTCCACAGAGCTCTGGTCTTTTCTTTGCAAAAAGTTGGAAGTCTTCTATTTTGTTGAATGCCCATACTTTCCCTTGGAAGTATATAGTCAGTTTTGATGGGTAGCTGATTCTTGGTTGAAGGCCCAGCTCTCTTGCCTTTCTGAAGATCATATTCCATGCCTTACAGTCATTCAGAGTGGAACTTGCAAGGTCTTGTGTGATCCTGATTGGCATTCCTTTATATCTAAATTGTCTTTTTCTGACTTCTTATAAGATTTTTTCTTTTGCTTGAAAGCTTTGAAATTTGGCAATTACATTCCTGGGAGTTGTCTCTTGGGGATTTAGCGTAGAGGGTGTTCTGTGAGCTCTTTCAGTGGCTGTATTGCCCCCTTGTTCTAGAATCTCTGGGCAATTTTCTTTGATTATCTCTTGTATTACAATGTCGAGTTTGCTGTTTATTTCTGGCTCTTCTGGTAGTCCAATTATTCTTAAATTGTCTCTTCTCCCTCTATTTTCCAGATCTGTCACCTTGTCAGTGAGATATTTTATGTTCTCTTCTAATTTCTTAATCTTTTGGCTTTGCTTTATTGATTATTGCTCGTTTTTTTTTCCAGTTGGCTGATTCTGACTTTTAAAGCCTGGTTTTCCTTTTCAGTTTGGTCAAACTGGTTTTGTAGATGCGTGAATTCCTTTTGCATTATTTCCCACTTTTCCTCCCAGAAGGCTTCCATCTTTTTGATCCTTTCAGATTCAAATTCTTCATGGGTTTGTGGAGAGTTTCCATTTCCTTTGGAAAGTTTTGGACCCTTTGCTTCTGTTTCCTCTTCTATCTCTGTATTTTGTATTTTTGCTCCATAAAATGTGTCCAAAGTCGCCCCCTTCTTCTTGTTTTTCTTGGAGTGTTGACGCTTTTCTGTGCTGTTTGCCATCTCTATCTGAGTGGGGAGGTCTAGCTTTTCTCATCTCTGTCTGGTGTTCAGAGGCTTTACCCCAGGCAAATTGTCTGTTCGTGGGTGTTACTGCTCTTGGTTCCCTCCCTATGCTTCTTCGTTTCCTTACTCCCACGGGCTGAGCCTGGGTTTGCACTGTCACTGAGGTATCTCAGAGCCTTTGTGGGCCAGAGAGGCCTGCACTCTGAGGGGGGAGGGGCCAAGGCTTCCCGGAGCTCTGAGGGCTCCTGATATGATTAACTTCTTCAGTTGTGTTGGATTGAGTGTGTCTTAAAGCAGGGACCTTCCCTGAGACTCGGACAGAAGGATCCAGCAAAGGGGCTACAGGGTCCCCTCTGTCTCTCTCTGCTTCCCAGCTGTCTGGGTGCCCTGTGACTGGCTCAGGTTGTTTTCAAGGTATGGCCTTCAGAAAAGCTGGCCCTGGGGTCCTTTTTCTGCCTTCTAGGTTCCCGCTGCTGCCTCGGACTCAGTGCTCTGGTTTGGGGGGGGATGGGTCTTGGGACCTTCCTTCTGCCTATCCCTTAGAACCGAGGGATCTGGGCTTCTGGATTTTGGTGGGCCGTACCTTTTGATACAGGTCCAGGTTCAGGAGGAGGATTCCCTGGATCTATCCTGTTGTTTGTTTTGAATTTTGATCTCCTAGGAGCATACAGTTTGAGATCAGTAAGGAAGGGGTTTCCGGAGATCTGAACTTTAGCTCTCTCTAAGCTGCCATCTTGCCCGGCGCGACTCATAGCTTCTAAAGCTAATAGCACCCCTTACATATGATAAATGACTTCAAGTAGTTTAATTCAGCCATCACATCTAACATAAATTCTTCCTCAGTCTATATTCTTAGTTCGTTTAGCTGATCATCATATGGCATATTTTTCAATCTTCTGGATACTCTGTTAGACTCCAGCTTATCAATATATAGCTTTTGAATATTCTTCCTAAAATGTGGCACCAAGAAATGAACACTAGTCTAATTCTTTTACTAATTCTTTTCAAGAGTTATTAAAGCTTCATTTATTTAACAGAAACAAGTTATTTTCAGTGGCTTATTTGAATTATTTTGTAATAAAATCTTATTATTCAACTACTAGAGAATTTTTCATATTGTTCAATGACTTGCATGGGTGGAAGAACCCTGGTAGTATTCCTTTCAGGCCAAAATTTTAGGTGGACTGAGTGGTAACATTATTCTCATGTTGTACACTTGCAATAATTCTCTGCCAACAAATCCTTTAAGTATCCAAAATAAGGGTATTAGAACTATGTATAATTTATTAATATTGACAACTATTATATAATATAACCCCCTCTACCAATGCAGATGGGAACTCTTTCTGAAACTTAAAGGTTTTAGAGAGTTGCTTGGGGTGTTGGTATTGTTATTTTAAAGTCACATCTGATTCTTCATTACTCCATGGTCCATAGTATGCCAATGCTATCCATGGAGTTTTTGGCAAAGACATTGGGAGGGCTTTGCCATTTCTTTCTCCAGTAGATTAAGACGTAGATTAAATGACTTTCCTGGGGTCAAGCAGCTAGTAAATGTCTGAGGCTAGATTTAAACTCAAGTCTTCTTGACTCAACAGCCAGTATTCTATCCTCTGAGTCCCCTAATTGCCTTGACTGAGCTACTCTAACTGCTTGGGATACTTTGAGGTCAAAAGACTTTGTCAAATCCACATGGTCAGTATGTGGCAGCAGTAGGACTCTGCTATATGAATTGGGCTGCTGCTGAAGAAGGAAATGACAACCATTCCTATATATTTGTCAAGAAAATCTCTAATAGTGTCACAAAGAGTTGGGCACAAGTGAAGCAACCAATATACTTTTATCTATGCAACAGACACAATAACATCACATTTTGGGCACAATAATGACATATTTAGTTCATAAATATATCCACCAACGCTCTCTCCGGTCAATCATGAGGATCTAATGGCAGGACCATATCATCAACCAGGAAGTCCTCGACAGAGCCAACTCCACCAGCATCGAAGTCATGGTCCTTAAAACCCAGCTACGATGGTCTGGGCACGTCATCCGCATGGACCCACAGCGAATACCAAGACAGGTATTCTATGGTGAACTGTCAGCTGGACTCAGGAAACAAGGCCGACCAAAGAAAAGATTCAAGGATCAGCTAAAGTCCAACTTGAAGTGGGCTGGCATGACACCAAAGCAACTAGAACTCGCTGCCTCTGACAGAAGCAGCTGGCGAACCCACATTCACCATGCCACCACCACCTTTGAAGATGAGCGACGTCGATGTCTTGCCGCTGCACGTGACCACCGACACCAGGCCACAACCGCACCTCCCATAACATCTGGCGTCCCAGGCCCCATGTGCCACACACTCTGCGCCTCAGCCTTTGGACTCCAAAGCCACATGGGGGTACATCAATAGATGATAATGCACAAAGACAATTGTCATTCTTGGTCACCCAGAGATTACCACTAGTACTAGTAATAATTACTTAAATAATAATTTTGAATACCAATATATTAAAAGCAAATATCATAATAAAATGCATCATATTACATATATATATATATATATATATATATATATATATATATATATATATAAAATCAGACCATACTTTTCTACCAATGTATTCAGTAACTATGGTATATAGTGGATATACCCTTTTAAGAAACTGACATGGAAATATATAAGGGAGGAAAACTCATTTGCTTGGGGTAACTTCAAACTCAAAATGACCAGCTGAAGTTATTTGTCCATTTACTTTAGAAGCATCTGTACCACATGAGACTGTTTTAATGATCACTATTTGACCATTGATCCTCAATGCCCTTCACCTGAAGAATCCTCCTTTCTACTCATACATGATCTTTATTAGCTCTTTCATTTGTATTTCTATTTATTCAGAAGTGTCTAATACTTTGTGACTCCATTTGAGGTTTTCGTGGTAAATATACTGGAGTACTTTCCTATTTCCGTCTCCAGCTCAGTTTACAAATAAGTAAACTGAGGCAAATAGGGTGAAATGAGTTCCCCAAAGTTACCCAGCCAGTATATGTCTATATGTTAGAGGCTAGATTTGAACTCAGGAAGATATCTTTCTGACTCCAGGCCAAGAATTCTATCCACTGTGCCACTTAGCTGTCCCCTTTCATTTAACCATCATATCTAAGAGACTAGCCATTAAGCACTAGCCTTTAATGAGAAGCTTTGAAGGAAAATGAGAGAGAAGGAATATTAGGCTGCCTATCAAGCTGTAAGTATAGAGTCATTGTGCTGACTGTGCTGCTGTATGCTTGTGAAATCTGGACAATATATCAGCACCATGCCAAGAAATTGAATCATTTTCACCTAATAGTCTTGGGAATATTCTGAAGATCACTTGGCATGATAATGTACTAGACACTGAGGTCTTTTTCTTAAGCTGGACCAGGCATTCAAACTCTATTGCAGAAAGCCCAACTAGCCACGTTCGAATGTCAATTTGCCTAAGAGACTATTTTTATGGAGAACTCACACAAAGCAAGCACTCACTTGAAGGTCAGAAGAAGTAGTACAAGGACATTCTGAAGGTATCCCTGAAGAATTTCAATATCATTTGTGAGACATAGATGACATTGTCACAGAAACATCCATCATGGAGTACATGCATCAAATAAGATGCTGTGTTCTATAAACAAAGCAGATATGTGGTAGCTCAAAAGAAATGTGAGATATACAAATTTAGAAATGTCTGCATCCCAAGTGTTCATGAGTTATTTGTACCCAAATTATAATAAAGCCTTCCAAACTCATGTTAGTCAGATCAGGCATAGTCCCCAAATGCTATAGTGAGGTCATTTTGGTCCTCTTTGAATTCGAAGGACATTAATGAGAAATTCTCTAAGCTAGACAACTGTCAAGTTCCTCATCTTGGCTATCTCTAAGCTATACAGGCCAGATCAGTTATCCACTCACCTGTATACTATACCATCAAATCAAAATAGAAAATCTAACCACAGTTCAATTCAGCTTCATTTTTTAAACCAGTTCAGTTAGCAAAGAGGATGCAAAAACACCTCTCCTTTTCCTCCTCAAGACATGAGGGTCAGAAAAGAGCAACAATCATTATTTTGTAAGCTACAGCTTTCTTCAACTGTATTTGACACTAAAGGGCTACAGCGGTCACTAGAACTCAAGACCAGTAAATTCAGTTTTCTCTAATTACTCAGAAATCACTTAGTCAAAGCCTTTTCAGATAAATGTTTATAAATGCCACAATTCTATTGAAGTAGCTTTTCCACCCCTCTGTTGTGTCCTCATTTCTCTTTAGGCTTCTCTCCCCTGTTACTATTTATGATACTTTCTTTTCCTTCTTTTCTTCTATAATTTGTTTCTACTTTTTCTCTTCCTCTCTTCCACTTTCTTTTCCTTTTTTATTCTTTATTTGTTTTTCTCTTGCTTCTTTTCTTTTTCTTTCCTTCTTTTTCTTCTTTTTCTTTCTTCTAGCTTATCTATAAATTTTTTGAAAGAGAGATGAAGGGACAGGGAGAGACAGAGACAGAGAAAAAGATTGAGAGAGAGACAGAAAGAGAAACACTGACAAAGAGAAAGGGATAGGAAGAAGGAAAGAGGGGGAGAAAGAGAGAGCAGGTGAGAGAAATTATTAATGCTTGCTTAATTTTTTTAATTCTATAACTACAGAGCATTTTGACAATGAGACTAAAACCATGTATGAAACTAGGAGGAATATATGTACTTCTCACTTAGTTCAGTTACTTATTCTCATTCTAATGATTTGTTACTGAATATGTTACTTGGCTCTATCTCCCTTACTTTCTTTCCAAAAGGAGCAGTAAAAATATCAATAAGGAAAAGCAATAAATGTTTGTATCCTATAGGATGGTACAATATAATAATTGCTTGATTTGAAACCAGAGGAGTTGGGTAGGAATTCTAGGTATTTAATTTATGATTTATGACCACTAAGAATGAGCTGTTTTCTTTAAGCATTAAGTGATTTGAAAAGTTAACACTTCATTTTTATTAACTCATTTATTTCTTTAGAATATTTTTCCAAGTTTACATGGTTACAAGGCGTTTCCCACCCCTCTTCTTTCCCCCATTCCTGAAGCTGACAAGCAGTTCCACTGGGTTATAAATGTATCATTGTTCATAACATATTTCCCATATTATTCATGTTTGCAATAGAGTTATTGTTTATCACCAAAACCCACTGAACTATCTAATTGATTATGTTTTTATTTTGCATTTCTATTCCCACATTTCATTCTCTGGATGTGGATAGTATCCTTTCTCATGAATTCCTCTGGATTTTCCTGGGTCATTGCATTGCTACTAGTGGAAAAGTCTGTTACAATCGATTGTGCCACAATATTTCAGTTTCTGTGTACAATGTTCTTCTGGTTCTGTTCATTTCACTCTGCATAAATTCCTAGAGGTCATTCCAGCTCACATGGAATTCCTCCAGTTCATTATTCCTTTTTCCACAGTAGTATTCCATCACCATCAGATACCACAATATGTACAGTCAAATGCTATATCATTTGGCGCATACATGTTCAGTAATGATATCACTTCATTGTTTATAGTGCCTTTTAGCAAAATATAATTTCCTTGTTTATCTCTTTTAGTCAAATCAATTTCTATATTAGTTTTATCTGGTATCACAATTGATATTGGTACTTTTTTTTTACTTTAAATTATGCATAATACATTCTACTCCAGTCTTTTACTTTGAATCTGTGTATGTGCCCCCATGCTTCAAATGTGTTTTTTGTAAACAAAATATAGTAGGATTCTGGCTTTTAATCTACTCTATCTGCTTGCATTTTGTGAGTGAATCCATTGCATTTATATTCAGCATTATGATTACTAACTCTTTATTGCCCTCCATCATATTGTCCCCTTTAGATCCTGATCTATTCCCTTTCTCTCTGTTCTTCCTCACCTGTATTTTGTTTTTTTTTTTGTCTCCTTACTTCCCCTCCCTCCAATTACTTCCCTCTTCCCTCATTTTATTCCCCTTCAACTTCTCTGTAGGGTAAAGTAGATTTCTCTACTCTACTGAGTAGGGTAAGATAGAATTCTAAACCCTATTGAGTATACTTGTTTTTCCCTCTCTGAGCCAGTTACAATGAGAGTAGAATTTAAGCTTTGCCCATCACCACCCTTATCCTCCCTTCTCTACTGTGAACTTTAAATTACTCCACCCTACTTAGACTTTAATTTATGGGAAGATAAAGTTGTAATCTCCTGAATGAACTATGAAAGTAGTTAGCTCTTACCTTATAGTGAAGCTAGAACTTTAAGCTAAGTCTATTTTTTAGATCTCAATACAAAAAGGTGTTAAGTAATTATAAAGGTTAAATTAATCACAAAAAGATCAAGTAACTAACAAAAGGTGAACTTAAAGAAGTGTTAAGTAACTCTAAAGATATAATTTAATCAAAGAAGATGAGAACTAAAGAATGGGCATTTAGAGGAGGGGACACAAGGATAAAAGGTCTATATATTTGGCTCACTTCCTCCCTCAGGTACTTTTTGGTGGCGGAGAGGTGGCTGACAGCAGCGTACTGGGCCTTTCGGCATCTTGACGTGGCTACACCTATTTTTTGGTTTGGTGGTGAGTTTCTGGCTAAAGTTTCCCTCCTTTATTTTCCAACTCAGTCTCTCATCTTCTTCATAGACCTAGAGGTGGAGATTTTAAACTCCTCCTGGAACAGTACAGGTGGGAGAAATCCTATATCTTCTTCTCTCCTTCTCCTTAAAGTCTTTCCCTTTATATTAATCAAAATTACCATAAATTTCCTGAATGACTTGGGTATTTTATTTGGGATTTTCCCCTGGTGACCAATTAATTTAGATTTAAGTCAAAATCCTAAAATTATCTTTATACTATAAGGATTTTTCATACCTCTTTATATTATATAATTTATCCCATTCTATCTCTCCTTGCCCTTTTCTTTCAGTGCAACCCTCTTTTTCAGCCCTTAATGGATTTATTTTTTCATATAATTCATATGCATACATATCATACATACCTATCACTCCATATTGTTACATTTACATTCATTTCATATTATCATATACATTATAGCATCAAAATCAGC
This sequence comes from Monodelphis domestica, assembly GCF_027887165.1. Classification (NCBI taxonomy): domain Eukaryota; kingdom Metazoa; phylum Chordata; class Mammalia; order Didelphimorphia; family Didelphidae; genus Monodelphis; species Monodelphis domestica. Next base: position 269,680,401 of record NC_077230.1, on the reverse strand, counting down.
TTACTTCTCCATACCTTTTCTGTGTACATTCCCTCTACTCTACTATTAAGAATAACATTTGAGAATTATAGAAATTCCCTTTCCATGTAGACATATAAACATTTTGACCTTAGTGAGTCACTTAAAGTTTCCCTTTCTTATTTACTTTTTAGAATTTCTCTTGTGTCTTGTATTTGGACTTCAAATATTTTGTTTAGATTTGGCTTATTACTCAGAAATGCTTGGAAATCTTATATCTTATTGAATGTCCATTTTTACCACTGAAAGAATATACTCAGTTTTGTAGGATACACAACTCTGGATTTTAAACCCAAATCTTTTTCCTTCCTGGATATCTTATCCCTTTTCTTTTGATCCTTTAATGCAGTTGCCTCTAGGTCCTGGTGATCCTGAATCATGGTATTTAAATGTTTCTTTCTGGTTGCTTATAGTATTTTCTCCTTGACTTGGTGGCTCTCAAATTTAGCTATTACATTCCTGGAAGTTCTCATTGGAGGATTTTATTCTCAAGGTGGTACGTGAATTAATTTTGTTTCAATTTTATTCTCTTGTTCAAATATCTGTGGGCAGTTATCTTTGAAAAATTCTTATATTATGATGTCCAGGATTTTTTCTTGATCATGGCTTTCAAGTAGCCCAATAATTATGAAATTATCTCTCATATCTATTTTCTAGGTTGGTTGTTTTATCAATAAGATATCTCATATTTTCCTCTGTTTTTTTCAGTCCTTTGACTCTGCTTCATTTTTTTTTTATTTCCCATGAAATTATTAGTTTCTAGATGGCCAGTTCTGATTTTTTAACAACTGATTCTCCTCTGTCAGTTTTTTATTCTACTTTTTTATTTGGCCCATTTCTTCTTGCATCACTTTCATTTTTCCTCGAATCAATTTCCATTCTTGCATCACTTTCATTTCTCTTCCCTACTTTGCCTTTCTTAATTGTTTTAAGTCTTTTTTGAGCTCTTCCAGAATCTGTGTTTAATTCATATTTTTCTGTTGAGATTTCCATGTGTTTCTTTTGCTTTCACTGCCCCCTTTGGTGTTTGAACCTTGCTCTTTGTCTCCATAAGAATTCTTTAGTTTTAGGTGTTTTTTTTGTTGTTTGCTTATTTTCACATGTGATCATAGGTAATCTCTGTTTTCTGGGAAGCTGGGTACCCTCTTAAACTTCAGGCTTTCCTTGATATTCTCAGCTTGTTTTCTGGATTTTACCAGTTTCAGTTCTTGGAGAAAGATGTTAAGTTAACACTTCTCACATTAGTTTATATTGAATTGGGTCTATATGAAATTTGTTTAGGACTTCTGGTGCTTACCTCACTCACTGACACTTCATCCCTTCTAGAACACCTCTTTTTTAATTTAATTTTATTTTTCATTTAACAGGCATTTATTTTTCAATCTATTCCACCTCCGTTACCCTATTTGAAAACATTAAACAAAATAAAACAAACAAAAAACACTTCTAGTCAATTAGTTTTGGAAAAGATAACCTTAAAGTGGTCATTGAAGGAGCCAGTTCTAAATCTAAACAGAGTATCTGGGAAGATACAAAAGAAGGTCTGAACAGCTAAGAGTAAAAGAAACATTGTGTTTGGATGCTGGGAGCTTTTCTAAAGGAACTTTTCCTTGTATGTTTGTTTATTTGTTGGAGGGATAGAAAGAGGTAGCAATAGATTCTGTCAAAAAAGTGTTGGGAAAATTCAAGTTTTCTACTATTTTTCTTTTCCAAGTTAATCATATGATAAGAACATTAAACACCTACAAACTCAGGGCATTTTTAACTGACTACACAAATATACCAAGAGTATAATAACTTTAAAAATATATATTTATATTCCTATCCAGATGGTTTTAAAGAAACTTAGATCTTATATAATCATCTTATAGCAACTTGTAGCAATCCTACAAGTATCTGGAAAAAACTCGCATGCCACTTAGACCCAGAAATCCACTTGTCTTTTATAGAGAGGCAAAGTGTCAGTCAGCCATATCTAATTTCTGTGACATGTTACCACGCTATCTGTCCTACATGACTACTTACTCCACACATACAGATTCATATTAAAACAGGAAATACTATAGGTTCCATACTTCATAGTTCATGTGAAGAGGCTATTGTCTAATAGTACATATTTCAAAAAGTAATCAGTTATCTATTCAGTATTCTCCTTTGATTTTATAAAAATCAGTTGCCAGCTGGTTTTAGGCACTGTTAAATAAATGTGTAATTAGTTGTCTATAACAGAGCTGAGTTTTTAGGATATGGCTATGAACTTATGATGGAAATTCCAGTTTAAGTATATACATTGTGGTGGACCAATGTGATAATCATGCCTAATTAAACTTGGGAGAAATAACAATGAATAGTGAAAATGGAGTTGGAATTTCATATCTGTTAAGCGCAAAGCCAATGTGACTGATATAATAGTGGACTCGGGCTCAACCTGTCAGAAGGAAGAGAGAAGCAGATTTTGCAGGCTTAAGGACCAGCTGGAAAAGGGGAAGGGCAGGAAGGAGAGAGATTTCTGAAGTAAGTAATCTGGGTAGTAAGCGAATCTGAAGTAAGCGAATCTGGACAATTGAAGAGGGGACTTCTTTCTGGGAAGCCTAACAGAAAGGATGACCTGAGCAGATCTCTGAACCAGCATGCTCCTCCTGTGACCCTTGACCCAATTTCCAGAAAAACAAGCTGAGTGAATGGGACTTCAAATGGAAGCCCTTCACTATAATAAGAATTCTTCTGAATCCCCTGAAAATCTTTGAACTTATTATTTAATAGCCAAGGCAGCTAGAATCATCAAGACATCTTCGTAACTAACCCCAGGGGGTCAGGCAAGCAAAGCCTGATCCTGCCAGACTTTGGGGAGAATGAGTCCAGTTACTTCTAGTGTAAAGGATAATTTTAGTATTGTGACCTAAACTATATTAATTACTGGTCACCATGGGATATTCCAAATGAAAACAAAAATACCCAAGAAAGCTTGGAATTTATGGTGATTTAATTAATATAGTGGAAAGAAATTAAGAAGGGAGAAGGAAAGGCTGTAGGATCTTTTCCGCTTGGCTTGTACTGGGGGGAAGATTAGAAGCTGTAGGAAGATAAAATTTTGGAGAGTAAAGGATGAAGGAATCAGCCTGAATTCCAAGAGGGCTCCAGCCAAGATGCCTGAACCTGAATTAGATCAAGGTCAAACTCACTGCAAAAACCCAGACAAATAGCTGCCACCACGCCAAGATGTTGGAATGCTTAGCACACTGCCAGCCAGAGCCACCTCTCCAGGAAAAGAGACTGATGAGAGGAAGCTCCAGGAAAGAAACCTAGATGATTCTACCTCACTTTCCTGTGTCTCCTCTGTACCAATAGTAGCCTAAGCTTGACTTAGGACAGCCCAAGGGTCTGTCAGCTGCTTCTGATTTGTCAATTTCTCTATCAAAGGCCACCCTCTTAAAACTCAATCCTCAAGCATGGTTACAGGCATTCCCAATTTTGTTAAACAAAGTAGGGTGGAGTAATTCAATGTTCCCAAGCAAGACATCCCTAATTTTGTCAGAATAAGCATCTTCATTGTTACAAATCAGGAGATAGCTAAATCCAATCTTCACAATAGGGACCTTCCACTACCTCTTTCCCATGCCCTACCCCTTTATTTGTTCCCTTGAAATAAATCGTTGATCTTAAGAACAAGAGACTGGCTTCATAGTATCTAAGAAAGGAAGGAGACTTTGGAGATTGAGGGGAGGAAAGTTACATTTTTCTCCTCAGAGAGGGAGAAGCTGTTGGTATCATAATTGTTTCAACCAAGCCTGAGGGAAGAGAAGTTTGTGATCTTCAAGGCAGTCAGAGTGGGGTTTGCCAAGGAGAAGAGAGAGGGAAATAAGTCCATCCCCTTTCTTTTTTAACTTGACTCCATTCCACCTCTAGCTCACTCTGGTCCTGACCCAGCAGGGGAGACTCCATTCTCTCCCTCCCCTCATATTACACTGAGGAATGGGAAGCAGTTGTCATGGTGTCTTAAATAATAGTCTTTTACCCAAAGGGACCTCAGTAATCACATAGCCCAATCCTCACATTTTGCAGATGAGGAAACTGAGTTTCAGGGGTGAGTCTTAAAGAAAGTTTTGCAACTTCCTATGAAAATGCATAGGATATTTGAATAGTTTTGGACAATATTTAATTATATGAAGAGATAATCATAATGTATAGATTGTCATTCAAAGAAAAGGAATATAAATTATGGATGAAATTTCTCTTTATCATTTTACATCCCACAACAATACCTTCCAAAAACATGTAAGGTTCTTTATGAAGAGGACATTTCATTTTCGTTTTTGTCTTTTTCAGTCCAGTGCCTAATACAGTATCTGGCATATAGTAGGTAGTAAAGAAATTATGAATGAATAAATGAATTCATTCCTGCATGAAATCTATGTCAACAAGTTCCTTTTCTCATCATAGCATTAATTTTATTCCCCTTCTGTTTGCTTCTCTCATCTACTTGATGATTCGCTTGTACTTTGCTGAAGTATTTTAACCTCTTTTATCTTCCATCTGGTAGAAAAATATTTAGAGGAAAAATACTAATCTAAAAAAATATATGATTAGTTGAATCACTAGATATTAAGAACATGAACATCATCTGCTTTTGATGAATCTGTGATATTATTCCAGACAATTAATAAACTTTACTCTCCATTTTGTCATTCAAGCACATCCAGAAACCAAGTCACAAAAGACAATCTTTTTATCCTTAAAAAGCATGAAGTTACTGATTGTCTCAGTTGCCCACCATTTCTGGAACAGATGCTTCTCAAGTATCATACAATATATTTATTCTCCACAAGTTGGCCATGGGGGCAGGGGGCAAACAGCGTGAGGCATGCTCCAGGCAGCTGGGGCACATGGGGCCTGAAAAGGAGCAATCGTGTGGAGGGCAAGTGGCCACGCAGTTTGGTGGGTGGCAGCCACTCCTCTAGTGGAGCACCTGGGCCAGCATACTGGGGAGGGGTGGGGCATGGCTGGGCCAGCTGGAGACTGGGTAGGGCTCTGGCCCATGTGCAAGGAAGGAGTGCCTGGAACCCATTACTAGACACTTTTAGCACCCTGAAAAATATAGCAATGGCTTTAATCACAATTTTTCCTCTACATAGTTTTGTGAGACCTTATTCTCAGTGTTAAATAATATCAAAACCAACAAAAGAAACAGATTGGCAGATGAAGTTAATAGCGCTTTCTTGGTCTTGAAGTATACAAAATACCAACCTTCAATTGAAGATTAAGCCAATGAAATTGAGCAACAAAAAAGCCACTAATAGGCAGCTTAGTTGAAGAATTCCCCCTCCCCCTCACTTATCTTAGTTCAGGGCACCCACACAAGTTACATAATATCAAGACCAACAAAAGAAACCAACTGACAGATGAACAAAGAAATCATTAAGCAGGTAAGTTAAGTAATTAGTTTTTGGTATATTACATGCAGTTATATATTATAAATATGATTTTTGTTCTTTAAAATATAAATATCATGAAATTATGTTTTTTTTTCTCAAAGTGAGTTATGCTCAGTTTATTAACAAATTTTGACTCACCAAGCTCAAAAGGTTAACCATCACTGGTTAATCTAATGTATAGTGATTTAGAGTATTTCATATGACTATAGATGACTTTGATAACTTAATATAAAATTTTCCTGCTCATATCCTTTTATCATTTTCCACTAATTCTTATGAATTTGACTCATGTATTTAAATATTTGAGAAATGCCTTTTTCATAGAAACTTTTTATAATTTTTCCATTGTTATGATTACTGTACATTTCTCTCCATCATGTTTTGCCTCTGTTTATACTTATACTCCTTGTCCATTCTCAAAGGTGTTTTGCTTCTTACCATTGACTCCTCCAATATACCCCCTTTCTATCAAACACTTTCCCTTAGACCTTTCCCTTTCTCCTTTCCTGAATGGTTAGCTATATTTCAATATCAAGTGAAATGTTTGTTATTTCTACTGAGCCAATTTTAAAGAGAGTAAATTTGAAGTGTTGCCCTCACCACATCTCCTTTAAGCTTTCCTACCAATGCAAAAAGTTTTTCCACATCACTTTTATGTGAAATAATGTCACCTATATATATATATATGTATATATATATATATATATATATATATATATATATATATATTCCTTCTGTCTCAATATAAGATTATTAGGAGTTACAAGTATTATCTTCCTATGTAAGTTTATTCTTATTGACTCATGATTTCTCTTTCCAGTCTTTCAGATGCTGATGTCAGTTTTTCCTCTAATAATGTCTACTACATATTTATGTTCAAGCTATAGTTAATGCCAGACAAAAACTCCATAAAATACTTTATTTCTTAAAAATATTAACATGACATCAATATTGAGTGTTCTTATTGTTTATATGAATCATATTAGTATGGGAATTTGTTCTGTCAGTTATGTTTTCCAAGTAAATTCTTTTGGTTTTAAATAAGTATATGAAAAATGTTTATATGGAGTGTTGAGGTTTACAAATCACCTAATATAAATTTTCTTGGTTGAGTTTCATGAGAACTCTCTGAAGTAAGTAATATAGAAAATATTATTCAAATTTATAATTGAAGCAATCAAAGTTCATAGGAATTAAATAATCTCGTCAAAGTCATATAACCAAAAAGGAAGATATAAATTCATTTCTGTATTTGCATTCAAGAGTCTTGTCAAGTTTTTACAGTTAGGTCTTTTCCACTTTTTAAAGATTTCTTTGAGATATAGATCCAATTGAGATATTACAGCATCAAAAAATATGCAGTTTTATAGAACTTTGGTCATAGTTCCAAATTGCCCTCCAGAATGGTTGGATTAGTTTATAATTCCACCAACAATACATTAATGTTACATTTTGCCACATGTCCTCCAACATTTGTTATTTTCCTTTATTATCATATTGGTCTATCTGATAGGTGTGAGATGGTACCTCAGAGTTGTTTTAATTTGCATTTTTCTAATCATGAATGATTTAAAATATTTTTTCCAAATGATTATTGATAGCTTTAACTTCATCATAATACTGCTTGGCCATATCCTTTGATCATTTGTCATTGGAGGAATGACTTATATGATTATAAATGTAACATCGCCCTCTAATGATACCTTTATCAAAGAAATTATTTTGTAAAAGTTTTCCACCAGTTTATGGTTTCCCTTCTAACCTTGGTTGCATTGCTTTTGTTTGTACATCAATTTTTTATTTAATATAATATAATAAAATCTATTCATTTTACATATTATAATGCTGTTTTAGTGTAGATGCCATATCCTCCTGAAAGGAAGGTATATTTACTCCTATTCCCATTAAGTTTCCTCTAGAGATCTATTAATTCTGTTTCTAAAATTTCATTCACTTCTTTCCTGTTTATTTTTTCAATCATTTATCTAGATCTGAACAGAGGAAGTTGAGATCCCCCAATAATATAGTTTTACTGTCTATCTCCTCCTGAAGCTTATTTCATAACTTCTTTAAAAATTTGGAGGCTACATTATCACCATTATCATTTAATATTGTACTACAAATACTAACTAGTGATTAGAAAAGAAAAATAAATTGAAGAAATTAAAGTAGGCAATAAGGAAACTAAATTATCACTCTTTGCAGATGATATATTGGTATACTTAGAGAATCTGAGGAAATAAACTAAAAATCTGGGGCATATAATCAATAACTTTAGCAAAATTAGAGCATAAAATATAAACCCACAGAAATCATCAGCATTTCTATATATTTCCAATAAAAATCAGTAACAAGAGTTTCAAAGAGAAACTCCATTTAAAATCACTATAAATTCAGCCATAGTACTGCTGGGTTTATATCCCAAAGAGATAATAAGGAAAAAGACTTGTACAAGAATATTCATAGCTGAGCTCTTTGTGGTGGCAAAAAATTGGAAAATGAGGGGATGCCCTCCAATTGGGGAATGGCTGTACAAATTGTGGTATATGCTGATAATGGAGTATTATTCTTCTCAAAGGAATAATGATCTGAAGGAATTCCATGTGAACTGGAATGACCTCCAGAAATTGATGCAAAGTGAAAGGAGCAAAATCAGGAGAACATTGTACACAGAGACTGATACACTGTGATAAAATTGAATGTAATGGTCTTCTCTACTAGTAGCAATGCAATGATCCAGAACTATTCAGAGGGTCATATGAGAAAGAACATTATCCTCATCCAGAGGAAGAACTGAGGGAAAAGAAATACAGAAGAAAACTGCTTGATCACATTGGTTGATGGGGCTATGACTGGGAAAGTAGACTCTAAAAGATTACCTTAGTGCAAATATTAATGATATAGAAATGGGTCTACATCAATGACACATGTTAAACCCAGTGTAATTGTGTGTCAGATACAAAAGAGGTGGGGTGTAGGGGAGGGAAAGAACATGAGTCTTGTAACCATGGTAAAATATTCTAAATCATCTAATTAAATAAAATTAACAAATAAATAAATAAAATAAAATCACTCTAAATAAAATAAAATATTTGGGAATCTATCTGTCCAGACAACCATAGGAATTATATGAACACAATTACAAAACACTTTTCACACTTATAAAACTAGTTCTACACAATTAAAAAAACATTAATTGCTTATGGATAAGATGAGCTAATATAATAAAAATGAAAATTCTACCTAAATTAATTTACTTATTCAGTGCCATACCTATCAAACTACCAATAACTATTTCAGAGAATTAGAAAGAATTATAACAAAATTCATCTGGAAGAATAAAAGATCAAGAATTTCAAAGGAATTAATGCAAAAAATATGAAGGATAATGGGCTACTAGTACCAGATCTTAAACAGTAATGTAAAGCAGTGATTATCAAAATAATCTGGTCCTGACTAAGAGAAAGAAAGGTAGATCAACCCTCAGACACTTCCCAGCTGTGTGACCCTGGGCAAGTCACTTGACCCCCATTGCCTAGCCCTTACCACTCTTCTGCCTTGGAGCCAATACACAGTATTGACTCCAAGATGGAAGGTAAGGGTTAATAAAAAAAAAAAGGTAGATCAATAGAATAGACTGGAGGTAAATAAATAACCTCATAAGTTTTGTGTTCAATAAACCCAAAGACACCAGCATTTGGATTAAAAACCCAGTATTTGACAAAAACTGCTGGGGAAATTGGAAAACAATATGGCAAAAATCAGGTTTAAAAATCTTTCGGCAGAGGAACATGAACATTTTGACCTTACTGAATTCCTAAAATTTTCTTTCTCGTTTTTCTCTTGAGAAATTGATGGCATTAAAATAGGCAAGGAGGAGACCAAGTTATCACTCTTTGTGGATGATATGATCGTCTACTTAAAGAATCCTAGAGATTCAACCAAAAAATTAGTCAAAATAATCAACAACTGTAGCAAAGTTGCAGGATACAAAATAAACCTGCATAAGTCATTAGCATTTCTGTATATGTCCAACACAGCCCAGCAGCAAGAATTAGAAAGAGAAATCCCATTCAAAATCACCTTAGACAAAATAAAATACTCAGGAATCTATCTCCCAAGACAAACACAGGAACTATATGAACACAACTACAAAACACTCTCCTCACAACTAAAACTAGACTCGAGCAATTGTAAAAACATTAACTGCTCATGGGTAGGACAAGCCAATATAATAAAAATGACCATCCTACCCAAACTCATTTATCTTTTTAGTGCTATACCCATTGAACTTCCAAATTTTTTTTCTGAATTAGAAAAAAAATTACAACGTTCATTTGGATAGCCAGGGAAATAATGAAAAAAAAATATGAAGGAAGGTGGCCTTGCAGTCCCAGATCTCAAACTCTATTATAAAGAAGTGATTATCAAAACAATTTGGTACTGGCTAAGAGACAGAAAGGAGGATCAGTGGAATAGACTTGACGTAAATGATCTCAGCAAGACAGTATATGATAAATCCAAAGATATCAGCTTTTGGGACAAAAAACCACTATTCGATAAAAACTGCTGGGAAAATTGGAAGATGGTGTGGGAGAGATTAGGTTTGGATCTACACCTCACACCCTACACCAAGATAAACTCAGAATGGGTGAAAGACTTGAACATAAAGAAGGAAACTATAAGTTAATTAGGTGAACACAGAATAGTATACATGTCCAACCTGTGGTAAGGGAAGACTTTAAAACCAAGCAAGACATAGAAAGAGTAACAAAATGTAAAATAAATAATTTCGATTACATCAAATTAAAAAGTCTTTGTACAAACAAAACTAATGTAACCAAAATGAGAAGGGAAGCAACAAATTGGGAAACAATCTTCATAACAAAAACCTCTGACAAAGGTCTAATTTCCCAAATTTATAAAGAGCTAAAGCAATTGTACAAAAAATCAAGCCATTATCCAAATGATAAATGGACAAGGAATATGAACAGGCAGTTTTCAGCCAAAGAAATCAAAACTAGTAATAAGTACATGAAAAAGTGCCCTATATCTCTTATAATCAAAGAGATGCAAATCAAAACAACTTTGAGGTATCACCTCACACCTAGCAGATTGGCTAACATGACAGCAAAGGAAAATAATGAATGTTGGAGGGAATGTGGCAAAGTTGGGACATTAATGCATTACTGGTGGAGTTGTGAATTGATCCAACCATTCTGGAGGCCAATTTGGAACAATGTCCAAAGGACGATAAAAGACTGTCTACCCTTTGACCCAGTCATAGCATTTCTGGGTTTGTACCCCAAAGAGATAATAAAGAAAAAGACCTGTAGAAGAATATTTATAGCTGCGCTTTTTTCGGTGGCCAAAAATTGGAAAATGAGAGGTTGCCCTTCAATTGGGGAATGGCTGAACAAATTATGGTATATGTTGGTGATGGAATACTATTGTGCTCAAAGGAATAATAAAGTGGAGGAATTCCATGGAGATTGGAACAATCTCCAGGAAGTGAACTACTCCAGGTAGTGAATGAGTGCTTGTTAAGTATCTGACTCATGAAGCAAGAATGAAAAATGATTTATTGCTAACTATGAAATATATAAAGGGCCAAGGAGAGCTAGGTGACTCAGCATATAGAAAGCCAGGCCTAAAGACAGAGGTCCTCGGTTCAAAACTCACTTCAGACACTTCTTATGAAGTGATCCTGGGCAAGTCCCTTACCTCCGATTGTCTAGTCCTTACTACTCTTCTGTCTTGGAACTAATACTTACTCTTGATTGTAACATGGAATGTAAAGACTTTAAAATAAAATGAAAAGCAATATACAAAAGATCAGAGGACATATTCTACCACATGACATGGGAATTCATAAAGAAATGGGGTTGTGAATTATAGAGATTTGGAAGTTTTGGAGGGTTTGCTCTCAGATAAAGTGTTCCTGTGGATGAGATTATAGTCTTAGGTAAATTATAAAATAATTTGTTTCTCCTGAAATTCAGAAGCCCAATATTTTATGTGTCAACTATTGATCCCTCTTAGTTCTTACCCACTGTTCATTCCTTTATTCTCTGAACAACAACGAAAAAAAAATTGGTTTAGATTTGGAAATAGGCATTCAAATGTGGAGGAAATTAAACAGTGAAAAAGAGGAGAAATGTCTCATCGTAGTTAAGTTAGAGACTCAAAAAAACTTTGAAAATGATAAAAATGAAAGCTTTGAAAAAGTTGAAATAAAACTAATAGTTCTAGGCAACCATAGCTTAATTTAACAATTTAACAAGCATTTAAGGATTTTTTTAATTAAAAATTTTTTATTAATTAATTTAATATTATATATTATGTATTATATATTATATATACTAAAAATAAAAATTTAATTAATTTTTAAATTATTATTTAATTAATTATTGCAGAAAGAGCACTCTAAAGGGAAGTTAGTACCCATGATAATCAGATAATGACCTGATGAGATAATGAATCCATTGGAGCATCAAAGTAACTATCAACATCATTTAAATAATGTCACCCTGGTTCTTTTCCAAGAATGATGCTTCCAATTCTGATTAATAATTTCTCTGAGTACAGCTGTGGACAAAGTTGAATGCAGGATCAGCAAGTGGTCTTGGTCCTGCTGTGCAAGAAGAAAGGCTGAGGTTTGCAGGTGCCTGTTATTTGAATCTCCTAGGGTTCTTGTTTCAAAAGCACTAACTTGTTTCTGATTACTGCAAGCTAGTCATGCTTTTGTTTTCTGGGACACCATTTAGAGAATCATTGATCATTAGAAGCTGAAGGGCCCTTAAAAATAATCTAATCTAATCCAACACTTTCATAGTACAGCTAAATACACCAAGACCTAGTAAAATAAATTAATTGTTCAAGGCCACAAAGCTAGTTGGTGACTAAGATGGTACCTAAATGCACTTTTTCTGATATTGGGTCCTGTACTTTTTCATTTATACCATAATATTATAAATACATTTTCTACTAGTTTTATCTTTTCAACCCCTTTTTTTCTGATTGATTACCTAATTGGTAAAAAGAACCATGGTTTAACTTATTACTTTAATGTATACCAAATATAGATTTAAATTTTTAATTTTAATTAATGACAAGGATTTGAACTGTGGTATCTCTAGTATAGAAAACTAAAAGGTATAAATTACTTTTTTATAATGCAGAGCATCCCGTTATATGAAACTTGCCCTCTTTAAGAGTTGTTCAAGTTTAACATTAGGGAAATTATTGGCATAATTGCCCATGTCAATAACCAAAATAACAGAAATCACCTGATTATCTCAATATATGTAGAAAAGGCCTTCAACAAAATACAACATCTATACCTATTAAGAACACTAGAAAACATAGGAATAAATGGTCATTCCTTAAAATGATGAGTAGTATCTACCTAAAACTTTCAGCATGTATCATTTGAAAAGGAGATAAATTAGAAGCCTTTCCAATAAAATCAGGAGTGAAGCAAAGATGCTGATTATCACCACTTTTATTTAATATTGTACTCGACATGCTAGTTTTACAGAGGAAAGAAAAATAAATTTAAGGAATTAAAGTAGGCAAAAAGGAAACTAAATTATCACTCTTTGCAGATAATATGATGGTCTACTTAGAGAATCTTAGAGAAACAACTAAAAAACTAGTTGGAATAATTAAAACATTAGTAAAGTTGCTAGATATAAAATAAATCCACATAAGTCATCAGTACTTCTATATATTATTGACAAAGAATTAGAAAGAGAAATTCCACTTAATATCACTCTAAATAGCATAAAATACCTAGCATTCTATTTGCAAAGGCAAACACAGGAATTATATGAACACAACTACAAAACACCTTTCACCTAAATAAAGTCAGATCTAAACAACTGGAAAAATATTAATTGCGCTGGGTAGGCCAAACTAATAAAATGACAATTCTATCAAAATTAATTGACTTATTGAGTGTCATACCAACAATACTACCAAATAATAATTTCATAGAACTAGAAAAAATAATGGCAAAATTAATCTGAAAGGACAAAAAGTCAAGAATATAAAGGGCACTAATAAAAAAAAATGTGAAGGAAGGTAACCAAGCAGAACTAGATCTCAAATTGTAATATAAAATAGCAATCATCAAAAGAATTTGGTACTGGCTAATAAATAAAATGGTAAATCAATAGACTAGATTAGACACAATATACAGGGGTAAATGACCTTGGCAACCTATTGTTTGATAAACCCAAAGATACCAGCTTTTGGAATAAGAACCCACTATTTAACAAAAACTGCTGAGATAACAGGAAAACAATATGACAGAAGGCAGGTATAGACCAGTTTCTCACACCCTATACCAAGATAAGATCAAAATGGATATTTGATTTGATATAAATATTGATACCATAATTAAATTGGGGGAACACAGAATGATTTATCTGGCATATATTTGGAAAAGGGAAGAATTTATGACCAAAGAAGATAGAGGGAGTATTATAATGTATAAAATGAATAAATTCAATTATATTAAATTAAAAAGCTTTCAAACAAACCAAACTAATGCAACCAACATTAGGAGGAAAACAACAAACAGGGAAAGGTTTTTTTTTATATATAAAATTTTCTCTGCAAACAGTCTAATTTCTCAAATTTATGGAAACCTAGGTCAAATATATAAGAATATAAGCCTTTTCCAAATTAACAAATATCAAAGGTTATGAGTAAGAAATTCTTAGATGAAGAAATCAAAACTTATATCATATGAAAAATTCTCATAAATAATTCTTGACTAGAGAAATACAAGTTAAAACAATGCTGAGGTACCACCTCATACTTATCAGATTGGTCATTATGCCAATAAAGGAAAGTATAAATGATGGGACACTCATACAATGTTGGTGGAGTTGTGAACTGATCAAATGATTCTAGATGGCAATTTAGAAATATGTTGAAAGGGCTATAAAACTGTACATACTCTTTTATTCTATGATACCTCTTTTAAGGCTATATGCCAAAGAGATAATAAAAATGAGAGAAGGACCTACTAGTAAAAATATTTATTAGTTCTTTGTTGTAGTGGTAAAGAATTGGAAATGTGGGAATATGCTTTTGGGAAATGGTTGAACAAATTGTGGTATATTGCGGTGATAAAATACAATCGTGTGATAGAAAATGATAAAAAAGAAAGATTATTTCAGAAAAAGCTGAAAGGATTTGCAGGAACTGATGCAGAGAGAAATAAGCAGAAATGGAAGAACATTGTGAACAATAACAGCAATATTTCACAATGTTTATCTGTTAAAACTTGGCTATTCTCAGCAATTCAGTGATCTGGGACTTATCACAAGGAATGCCATCCACTTTCAGAGGAAGAAATGTTGTAGTTATCTTTGACATCAGTGTATTTATGTTTTTATAGGGTTTTTATTATGTATGAATGTGTTTTTACAAAAATGAACAATATGAAAATGTGTTTTGTGTGACAATAAAAATAAAATTTTTAAAAAAAGGAAAAGAAGATAGAATAATGGATTAGAAAGCAAAATCCCCCAAACAAGTTTCTTGTAAAAAGTACATTTGAAATATGTTCACAAAGAGTTTAAACTAGAGAGTGGAACAAAATCTATTGTTTCAATTGAAGTTAAAAAATATGTAAATATATCAGCATACATGTTATTGGAGAATAAAAAATTCCTTGGGGCAAAAAAAAAAGAGTTGTCCAGAAAGAGGGCAATCAAGTAGATCAGTGGATTGAGAACGAGGGCTAAGGACTAGAGGTCAAATCTTGCCTAAGACATTTCCTCGCTGTAAACCCCATTGCTTACTGTTTTGGAAGTGATGTACATTATTGATTCCAAGACAGAAGGGAAGAGTTTAAAAGAACAAAAAGAATTGTCTACAGCTGTAAGAGGCTAAATAATTTTCCTTTGACCAGTTGGTATGCTGGAACCTTCTTGAACCAAATCTTCAGACAATTCCTAAATTTTTCAGTGTGAACATTTTGAAAATCAGCAAATACCACAAATCAGAATTTGATTTAGTGTTTGATTATCTGGACTTCTGGAAAGGATGGACAAAATTTAGTAATGCAGATTTAAAAATAAAAGTGCATTGTGTGTATATATTTTTGACCTGGAGAGCCAGCTTTTAAACATTTTCCAACACATCACTACTATGGCCATACATGCAAATGTTCCAGAGGCAGTCGGGGAAACTAAGTCTTCCTTTTTTCAAGATTATCTTGTTTGTCCCTAAGCCATTCTATATTTTATCATAACTAGAGACAAATAAATATGTCCCTTCTTGAATGACTGCCTTATTGTGGTGGAGGGAGTTGTTTAGTTCAATGAAACTATGAGCTATCCTTTCCTGGGTTACACAAGACAGACAGGTCAGAGTGGAAAGTAACAAAAGGCAATCCACTATAGAAGGAAGCATCAAACCACTCCAGTATCTTTGTCAAAAAAAAAAAACCAAAACAAAAAAACAACCAAAAAACTATTATGAAAGGTATTGAAATGCTAAAAAAATATAACATCTGAAAATGAACACCCTTAGATCAAAAGGGCTCTCATGATAGGGTTCAAAGGTTCATAAAGATACAAATATGACTAAACAACAACAAAAACAAATATCTCTAAAGTACCTTTCCATTCATGATAATAATTTTTTCTTCTTTAGAATAATTTACATCAGGGGTGAAGTCAAGATGACAGCTTAGCAAACAGCAAAAGTTCAGAACTCGTGGAAGACCCTTCCTTACCGATACAGACTGAATGCTCCTAGGGCACCGAAATTCAATCTGAACAACAGGACAGAAGCAGGGAACCCTCCTTCTGGACTCAAATCAAAAGGTACGCCCCCCAAAAGCCGGAATATGAGAATACTCAGGGCTAAGGGGAAGGCAGAGTGAAGGTCCCAGGACCCCTCCCCCACAACCCAGAGGGCTGAGCCCCCAGCAGCAGGGGGAACCTCTGAGCTGGCAAAGGTGCTGGTTTGCAGAGTCTACCTTGTGAGCAGCAGGGCGCCGGGCTCGGAGCATCCAGCTTGGACACTGGGGAGGAAGCCAGGGAGAAACAAGCCATGGCTGGGTCCCTCCATCAGGCTCCAGTCTCACTATTGCCTCGGGCACATCCAGACCAATCCAGTTGAACTAATCCCATCAGAACTCCTCAGAGTTTAGGGAGGCAGGCAAAGGCACTTGCTTACAGCAGAGAAGCAGCTGGAGAGAACTGGAGAGAGCCTGGGAGGCCCAGCCTTCCAGGAGTCTTCAGAGACTCATACAGCCCAACCCAATTGAACTCAATCCAATCAAAAGCCTCCAGAGGACAGGGAAGCTAACATTCCTCCCCTAGAGATTATACCAAGAGATCTGACAAAGCTCCAAGAGGGGAGACTGACAGCTCCAAAACCAAAGCAAAATGAGAGGAGCAAGAGCACAGCCAAATACGGGGAGCAAAGAAGGCAAAAACTCGAGCAAACAACAGAAAAAGAAGAAAGAAATTACAATAGACAGCTTCTGCACAGGTAATGAGCAAAGAGCGAATGAAACAGAGGGGGAGGACCCAGCAAAGGAAAAATCTGAAATTCCAGCGAATTGGATACAGGCTTTGGAAGAACTCAAAATGCAATTCAAAACTTCAAAACACAATTAGGTGAGGCTGAAGACAATTGGGAAAAGAATTTAAAATCTAAGCTAAGTCATCTGAAAACAGAAAATAGTTTCTTGAAAGCCAAAATCAACCAGCTGGAAAATGATGCAAAGGAGATGAAAGATGAGGCAAAGCAGATGAAAGATGAGGTGAAGAAGATGAAAGATGACCTCCAAAGAAAATCTGATGAAAAGGAAAAGAACGACCAAAAACCTAAGGATGAAATCCAGTCTTTAAGAACCAGAATACAACTTGAATTGAGCGAACTCACAAGGCAGCAAGACACTATAAAACAAAAGAAAAAGAATGAAAAAATTGAGGAAAATATGAATCATCTCATTCACAAAACAGAGGATTTAGAAAATCGTTCAAGGAGAGACAATTTAAGGATTATTGGCCTACCAGAGGACCATGACAAAAGAAAAAGCCTGGACATTATATTACAGGAAATTATTAAAGAAAACTTCCCTGAAATCCTTGAATGAGAGGGAAAAGTGGAGATTGATAGAATCCACAGATCACCTCCTGTACTTAATCCCCAACTGACAACACTCAGGAATGTTATAGCCAAATTCAAGAACTATCAGACCAAAGAAAAGATATTACAAGCTGCCAAGAAGAAGTCATTCAGATACCAAGGAACCACAGTGAGGATAACTCAGGATCTGGCTGCATCCATACTGAAAAAAAGAAAGGCATGGAATACAATATTCCAGAAAGCAAGGGAACCAGGTCTACAACCAAGATTCAACTACCCAGAAAAACTGACTATATTCTTACAGGGGAAAATATGGTCATTCAACAAAATAGAGGAATTTCAAGAATTCATAAAGAAAAGACCAGACCTGAACAGAAAATTTGATGTCCAAGTACAGAACTCAAGAGAATCATCAAAAGGTAATTAAAAAAGAGAGGGAAAATTTTTTTAAGAGACTCAATAAGTTAAAATGATATGTATCCCTATAAGAAAAGAGGTCATTGGTAACTCTTAAAAACTATTGTTATTAACTGGGCAACAAAAAGAAGTATACTTAGAGGGAACAGCAACAAATTGTATAGGATGAAAGGACAAGACATAAATAGGTATATAGATATATGCATGCAAAAATACATATGCACGAGTATGTATGTATATATATATATATATAACTAGAGCTTAAAAATAGGTTAATATTAAAAGAAATGGGAAAAGAAACAAATGGGGGTAAATTTATATGTCATAAAGAAGCTCATGGTGGGAGGGGGGAGAACATCAATTCACTGGAAGGGTAAAGAGGTCAGAGACAGGAAATACTCAACTTTTATGTTCTTTGAAAGTAATTCAAAGAGGGAACAACAATCCAATCCATTGGGGGCAGAGAGTAGATTTGCACCCTATAGGGGAGTAGAAGGATAACAAATGGTCTGGTGAGTAGGGAAGCAGTACAAGAGAGGGAGGGAGAAGGGGGTTAATTTTAGAAAGACTATAGGGAAAATAAGAGGGGGATAAATAGGGAGGGGGGTAGAAAGGGAAATAAAATAAGGGTGGGAACAAGAGGGTCTGTTCAAAAGCAAACATTGGTGTAGAAGGAAATAGTGAAAGAAGAAAAGGCAGGTAAAGGAGCAGAAATCAAAATGCTGGGAAATACAAATCTAGTAATCATAACTCTGAATGTGAATGGAATGAACACACCCATAAAACGCAAGCAAATCTCAGAGTGGATTAGAATCCAAAACCCTACCATATGCTGTCTACAAGAAACACATATGAGAAAGGTAGATACACATTGGGTGAAAGTAAGAGGGTGGAGCCAACTATTGGGCATCAACTGACAAAAAGAAGGCAGGAGTCACAATCATGATATCCGACAAATCCAAAGTAAAAATAAATCTAGTTAAAAGAGATAGGGAAGGTAATTACATACTGATAAAAGGCAGTATAGACAGTGAGGAAATATCTGTATTCAACATTTATGCACCAAATGGCATAGTATCCAAATATGTAAAGGAGAAACTAGAGGAACTCAAGGATGAAATAGATAGAAAAACGATACTAGTGGGAGATCAGAACCTTCTTCTATCCGAACTAGATAAATCAAACCATATAATAAATAAGAAAGAGGTACAAGAAATGAATGAAATCTTAGGAAAATTAGAGTTAGTATACATGTGGAGAAAAATAAATAGGGACAAAAAGGAATATACCTTCTTTTCTGCAGCACATGGTACATTTACAAAAATTGACCATGTATTAGGGCATAAAAACATTGTAAACAAGTGCAAAAGAGCAGAAATAATAAATGCAACTTTCTCAGATCACAATGCAATGAAAATAATAATTAGTAAGGGAATATGGAGAGGTAAATCAAAAATTAATTGAAATCTAAACAATACGATTCTCCAAAACCAGTTAGTTAAAGAACAAATCATAGAAACAATTAATAACTTCATTGAAGAAAATGACAATGATGAGACATCCTTTCAAAACCTATGGGGTGCAACCAAAGCAGTACTCAGGGGGAATTTTATATCCTTGAGTTCATATATTAACAAATTAAGAAGGGCAGAGGTCAATGAATTGGGCATGCAAATTAAAAAATTAGAAAGTGAACAAATTAAAAATCCTCAGATGAAGACTAAATTAGAGATCCTAAAACTCAATAGAGAAATTAATAAAATTGAAAGTCAAAGAACTATTGATTTAATAAATAAGACTAGAAGCTGGTACTTTGAAAAAACAAACAAAATAGACAATGTACTAGTCAGTCTAATTTAAAAAAGGAAAGAAATAAACCAAATTGACAGTATCCAAGATGAAAAAGGAGACCTCACCTCTAATGAAGAGGACATTAAGGCAATCATTAAAAACTACTATGCCCAATTATATGTCAACAAATATGGCAATCTAGGTGATATGGATGAATACTTACCAAAATATAAATTGCCTAGACTAAAAGAGGAAGAAATAAATTACCTTAACAACCCCATTTCAGAAAAAGAAATTGAACAAGCCATCAAAGAACTCCCTAAGAAAAAATCCCCAGGTCCAGATGATTCACAAATGAATTCTATCAAACATTCAAAGAACAAATAATCCCAATATTAAACAAACTATTTGACAGAATAGGCCAAGAAGGAGTTCTACCAAATTCATTCTATGACACAAACATGGTACTGATCCCAAAGCCAGGCAGGTCAAAAACAGAGAAAGAAAATTATAGACCAATCTCCCTAATGAATATAGATGCAAAAATCCTAAATAGGATACTAGCAAAAAGACTCCAGCAAGTCATCACAAGGGTCATCCACAATGACCAGGCAGTATTCATACCAGGAATGCAAGGACGGTTCAATATTAGGAAAAGCATCCACATAATTGATCATATTAACAAGCAAATTGACAAAAATCACATGATTATCTCAATAGATGCAGAAAAAAGCCTTTGATAAAATACAACACCCTTTCCTATTGAAAACACTAGAAAGTATAGAAATAGAAGGGCCTTTCCAAAAATAATAAACAGTATATATCTAAAACCATCAGCAAATATCATCTGCAATGGGGATAAACTAGAAGCCTTTCCAATAAGATCAGGAGTAAAACAAGGATGCCCATTATCACCTCTATTATTTAACACTGTATTAGAAACACTAGCAGTAGCAATTAAAGAAGAAAAAGAAATTGAGGTATTAAAATTGGCAATGAGGAGACCAAGCTATCACTCTTTGCAGATGATATGATGGTTTACTTAAGGAATCCTAGAGAATCAACCAAAAAGTTACTCAAAATAATAAACAACTCTAGCAAAGTTGCAGGATACAAAATAAACCCATATAAGTCATCAGCATTTCTATATATCTCTAACCCATTTCAGCAGCAGGAATTAGAAAGCAAAATTCCTTTCAAAATCACCCTAGATGATAAAAAATACTTAGGAATCTATCTGCCGAGACAAACATAGGAACTATATGAACACAACTACAAAACACTTTCCACACAGCTAAAACTAGATCTAAACAATTGGAAAAACATTGATTTCTCATATTTGGGACAAGCTAACATAATAAAAATGACCATCCTACCCAAATTAATTTACTTATTTTGTGCCATACCCATTGAACTACCAAAAAACTTTACTGAATTAGAAAAAAAAAACATAACTAAGTTCATTTGGAAGAACAAAAGATCAAGGATACCCAAGGAAATCATGAAAAAAAATGCAAAGGAAGGAGGACTTGCAGTCCCAGATCTCAAACTATACTATAAAGGAATGGTTATCAAAACAATTTGGTACTGGCTAAGAGACAGAAAGGAAGATCAGTGGAATAGACTTGACGTAAATGATCTCAGCAAGACAGTTTATGACAAACCCGAAGACCCCAGCTTTTGGGACAAAAATCCATTATTTGATAAAAACTGCTGGGAAAATTGGAAGACAGTGTGGGAGAGATTAGGTTTGGATCAACACTTCACACCCTACACCAAGATAAATTCAGAAAGGGTAAATGATTTGAACATAAGGAAGGAAACTATAAGTGAATTAGGTGAACATAGAATAGTATACCTCTTAGACCTTTGGAAGGGAAAGATTTTAAAACCAAGCAACTTGGAAAGAGTCACAAAATGTAAAATAAATAATTTTGACTACATCAAATTAAAAAGTTTTTGTACAAACAAAACCAATGTAACTAAAATCAGAAGGGAAGCAACAAATTGGGAAACAATCTTCATAAAAACTTCTGACAAAGGTTTAATTACTCAAATTTACAAAGAGCTAAATCAATTGTACAAAAAATCAAGCCATTCCTCTGTTGATAAATGGGCAAGGGACATGAACAGGCAGTTCTCAGCCAAAGAAATCAAAATTATTAAAAAGCACATGAAAAAGTGCTCTACATCTCTTATAATCATAGAGATGCAAATCAAAACAACTCTGAGGTATCACCTCACACCTAGCAGATTGGCTAACATAACAGCTATGGAAAGTAATGAATGTTGGAGGGGATGTGGCAAAGTAGGGACACTAATTCATTGCTGGTGGAGTTGTGAATTAATCCAACCATTCTGGAAGCCAATTTGGAACT
The DNA here is from genome assembly GCF_027887165.1 of Monodelphis domestica. NCBI lineage: Eukaryota > Metazoa > Chordata > Mammalia > Didelphimorphia > Didelphidae > Monodelphis > Monodelphis domestica. The sequence goes on along the minus strand of NC_077230.1, from coordinate 269,658,242 downwards.
ATGCCCAAAGGGCGATAAAAGACTGTCTGCCCTTTGATCCAGCCATAGCACTACTGGGCTTGTAACCCAAAGAGGTAATAAGGAAAAAGACTTGTACAAGAATATTCATAGCTGCACTCTTTGTGGTGGCCAAAATTTGGAAAATGAGGGGATGCCCTTCAATTGGGGAATGGCTGAACAAATTGTGGTATATGTTGGTGATGGAATACTATTGTGCTAAGAGGCATAATAAAGTGGAGGAATTCCATGGAGACTGGAACAACCTCCAGGAAGTGATGTAGAGCGAAAGGAGCAGAACCAGGAAAATATTGTACACAGAGACTGATACATTGTGGTACAATCAAAGGTAATGAACTTCTCCATTAGTGGCAATGCAGTGTCCCTGAACAATCTGCAGGGATCTAAAAAACACTATCCACAAGCAGAAGATAAACTGTGGGAGTAAAAACACCGATGAAAAGCAACTTCTTGACTACAGGGGTGGAGGGGATATGACTGAGGAGAGACTCTAAATGAACACTCTAATGCAAATACCAACAACATGGAAATGGGTTTGAATCAAAATACATGTGATACCCAGTGGAATTGCGCGTGGGCTATGGGAGTGGTGGTGGGAGGGAGGGGAGGGAAGAAAAGAAAATGATCTTTGTTTCCAATGAATAATGTTTGGAAATGACCAAATAAAAATAAAAAAAAAAGAATAATTTACATCAGAAACTTGACATGAAGTTTCTCTGTATTAAAAAGAAAATGTAATTTGAGTCTTGTCAATTGACAGGCTTTGAAAACTCCCTTAAGCTTATAGAATTTAGAGTTTCATGGCTTTTTAATACTGACTCAACCCTCTCAGTTTAAGAATGAGGAAATGGAGCCCCAGAAAGATTGGAATTTGCTTGACCAACATTTGAACAACCTTTTTTTTTTAATTTCCAGACAACCATTGTTTTGATAAAGCACTTCCTCCAAGTGTAAATTGCAAATGGATACTTCTTTCCTTTTTTGACCAAGGATATGCAATTGATTTCATTGAGGTAAATATCATTAACTACTATAATAAGGAGTTAGGGAATCAGTCTTCAATGAGAAAAGATTTTGAGATTGGGGATTAAATGCTGAAGATATGCTGAGCAATGACCTGACAATTTGAACACCTAAGCTCTGATACTGATAATGCTACACACTTCTCAGTTAGTTTCACCTCTAAAAGTCTAATTTTCCTCTTCTTTGAAATGGTAGGTTTGGGCTACATGTCTAACGAGTCTTCTCGAGCTTATATTCTATGAGTCTATGAGTGTATAAAGTCATAGCCCACAAAAAGAAGAGGGCATTTTATCAGTTATCTTTTCTCCCTGGTTTCTAAACAAAGGGCAAAAGAAGAGATAGCATCAATCTGGGCAAATTGAAAAAGAAAAAAATATCACTCAATTGCAAAAGAAAAAAAAATAGCTTCAAAAATTATTTATTTCCCATAGGTATTTGGGCTCTAAATAACTGTGCTGATGACACCATTCTGAAACCAGGTAAAGTAATGCAGCCTGTTTAGGGGATTGGGAAAATAAAGATAAATTTATATTTTTTCAAGTTTCAGGTTAGCACACTGAAATGCACCAACAAATTGATTGAAGGTTAGGGAAAAGATCGTTTTCTAAGGCGCTCACACAGGATTACACATCCCCGGGCCCCAGCTCAATTCTAAGATCAAACTGCCTCTTGTGTGGTCACTTACCAGGACCATGGATGCAAGGAAGTGTTTTTATTTAGACTTTTAAAAAATATAGGAGACATTTTGCTACCATGACAACCACATTCAAAACCTCTCCCTGAGCAATTTTGAGTGATTTTCCTTAATTTTTTAAATTAAGAAAAGAGTAGGTTATAAGTGATGCTCTCCAAGGTTATGTCCACACAAATAAATCACCCAGAAACTGGAGAAACACTGTAAAAATCCCTGTCCTCTCTTGTCCCTTCCTTTCCTGGCCACCTATCTTTTCATTGTACTGGCTTTGCACATTGTTAAAAGACTACTGCAATAGTGTCTGGCAAAACTATGCAATTGAGTCAGAAAAGGATTTGTCAGTTTCTACACATAAAAAAAAAGCTTTGGGATAATAGGAGCACTTATACAAAAGATCCATTTTCTAGAATCATATGCATTTTACCTTCTGTTCTATTTAGTATTAACCCCAAGATTGATTCTCTACTCCTACACAACCAGGTTTTCCTTTTAGTCTCAGATATACATTGATTTCAATACTTTGAAGATTATTTGCTATTAAGCAAATCTTATTTCTGACAAGGTCATCTCCCAGGGAAGACTCTACCTCAGTCTCAGATAAAGATTGATTTTCTCAAGCTTAGGGGGCTGACTAATCTCTTGTATTTGCCAGACACACACTTCAAGTGGTATAGAATACCTTCATAAAGATCAATTTTTGTCACTTTCAATTTTATTAATGTTTCATCTTTAAATTACATATAATTACCAATCATTCCTACTTTGTGAGGGCTCTCTGGTATCAATGTAATGCAATAAATTTTTAAATAATACATGTTGGATGGGCTGTAGGAAAATAGGCGTATTAATCCACTGTTGATGAATCTGTAAGTGGTACAATTTGAAATTTACACATGAAGAGTTTTCTAAAAAGTATGTGCATGGCCTTTGATCCTGATTCATTTCAACTGGGGTAAGTTCTGGGATGAGGTCATTTTCATTCATAAGAAAAGATTTTGAATTTGGAGTCAGAGAACCTGTGTCAAATTCTGACTCCCATTTACTTTATGGATTTGGGAAAAATAGAAGATGAAACATTTATGAAAAGTATTTAATCTATCTAGAACTTAGTTTCTTCCTTAGCAAAATATGGCATTTTAACCTAGTTGAACTATAAAACTGTATCAAACTCTAGGTCCAATGATAAAAGGAATAGAATTTTCATCAGATTTTCTCACATATGACTTAGCTAGATAAGAACTAGAGTTGTAAAGACCTCTGGTATGTGTCATTTTCCTTTTTCAGAACTACAACTCTCAGAAATCTGTTTACTATCATTTTTTTGTATGTATAATTTTAAAAGAGCTCTATAAATCTAAGGAGAAAGAGCAAGGTTGAGGAAAGGACAGGGGAGAAAATTGAAGTCATGGGGATTAGCATTAGCCAGAAGTAGTTCAACCAAAGAGACACAAGCTAGAATGGATGCCAAGACATTTGGGCATGAATTGTAGAAGAGTTATTGCCTGATTTAATTTCAGTTTATTTTCGGTTATGCTGCTTTGTTAAATCATTTTGCTTTGAATTTGGGGTCATAAGATTTAATTTACTAAACATCCCCTTCAAAGGCTTACTATGATCATTTGATTTAAATAAAAAGCCATTTATGGCAATACTAGGGACTTGTAGATATAGGAGAAAAGATGTTTTTGGGAGACTAAGGATCTATTATATTTTTTGAAGGTTGAATTTATTATATTTTTAATTTTATTTAATTAGATGATTTAGAATAATTTTCCATGGTTAAAGGACTCATTTTTTTTACTTCCCGCTCCGTCCCCCTCCCATATATGATGAACAACTCCACTGGGTTTAACATGTTTAAAAAGACCCATTTCCTTATTATTAGTATTTGCACTATGGTGATCTTTTTGAGTTCACTTTCCCATTCATAGCCCTACTGACCCATGTGATCAATTGGTTGTTTTTCTTGTATGTTTCTTTTCCCACAGTTCTTCCTCTGAATGTGGATAGAACTCTTTCTCATTTGTCCTTCCAAATAGTTCCAGATCATGGCATTGACACTAGTAGAGAAGTCCATTACATTTGAATTTACTACAGTATATCAGTCTCTTGTCTTATTCCCCTTCTACTTCTCTGTAGAGTAAGATAGAATTCTATACCAGTGAGTAAACTTGTTTTCCCTCTTGAGAGTAAAGGTTAAGCTTTACCCATCACCACTCATATCCTAGCCTTTCTATGAGGATTTTTCATGCCTCTTTATGTGATATAATTTAGCCTATTCTCTTTCCCCCTTCCCTTTTCTTTCATTACAACCCTGTCTTTCAGCCCTTGATTTTTTAATTAATTAATTTGTTTGTTTAGTAAATTTAGAACATTAATCCTTGGTTACAAGAATCATATTCCTTCCATACCCCCCATCCTTCCTGTAGTTGATGTGCAATTCCACTGGGTATTGCATATGTCCTTGATCAAAACATCTTTCCATGTTGTTGATGTTTGCACTAGGATGTTCATTTAGACTCTACATCTCCAATCATATCCCCTTGACCCATGTAATCAAGCAGTTGTTTTTCTTCTGTGTTTCTACTCCCACAGTTTTTCTTCTGAATGTGAATAGTGTTCTTTCTCATAGATCTCTCCAATTTGTTCAAGATCAGTGCATTGCCACTAATGGAGAAGTCCATTACATTTGATTGTACCACAGTGTATCAATCTCTGTGTACAATGTTCTCCTGGTTCTGCTCCTTTCACTCTGCATCAATTTCTGGAGGTCATTCCAGTTCCAATGAAATTCCTCCACTTTATTATTCCTTTGAGCAAAAGAGTATTCTATAACCAATAGACACCACAATTTATTCAGCCATTCCCCAATTGAAAGACATCTCATTTTCCAATTCTTTTGCCACCACAAACTTCATGGCTATGAATATTCTTGTACAAGTCTTTTTTCCTTGTTATCTCTTTGGGGTACAAACCCAGCAGTGCTATGGCTGGATCAAAGGACAGACAGACTTTTAGTGCTCTTTGGTCAGCCCTTGATTTTTTTAGATATCATTCATATGCATACATATCATAGATAAATATTATTTCATATGATCACATTTACATACATATCATATCATCTTATATTACCATCTACATCATATCATCATCATAACCTCACTTACCCACCTTTTGTCTGGGTAAATTTCTTCTATCTTTTCTACTACTAAGAGTAATTTTTGAGAATTGCAGAAATTTTCTTTCCATGTAGACCTATATAACATTTGGACCTTAATGAGTCTCTTAAATTTTTTCTTTCTTATTTACCTTTTTGGACTTCTCTTGTGTCTTGTGTTTGGACTTCAAAAAAAAATTAGGTCTCACTTATTCTTCTGGAATGCTTGGAAATCTTCTCTCTTATTGAATGTTCATTTTTCCCTCTGAAAGAAAATATTCAATTTTGCTGCATAGTTGACTATGGATTGTAAACCCAAATCTTTTGCTCAGAAGGATGTTTTTTTTTTTTTTTCATGAGTGCACTTTCACATATCTTGCCTGAGATTCAGGGGAGAAATTCATCTCCCTACAGCCCTTTGCCATTTGGGCCTGCCCAGTCTCTAAGATTCATCTAATTTGGTATTCCTCCTCACAATGTTCATCGAGGAATTCTCCCTCACTATGGAAGAGCCCCAAAATCTGACAATAGGAACCTGAACAGATAGAAAAAAGGAACTATAAAGAGTCTGAAGATTAAATGTTAACACCTGACACCTAGAAGATTGGCTAACATGACAGCAAAGGAAAGTAATGAATGCTGGAGGGGATGTGGCAAAATCGGGACATTAATGCATTGCTGGTGGAGTTGTGAATTGATCCAACCATTCTGGAGGCCAATTTGGAACAATGTCCAAAAGGCGATAAAAGACTGTCTACCCTTTGACCCAGCCATAGCACTGCTGGGCTTGTAACCCAAAGAGATAATAAGGAAAAAGATTTGTACAAGAATATTCATTCTGTGATCTTTGTGGTGGTCAAAAATTGGAAAATGAGGGGATGCCCTTCAATTGGGGAATGGCTGAACAAATTGTGGCATATGTTGGTGATGGAATACTATTGTGCTCAAAGGAATAATAAAGTGGAGGAATTCCATGGAGACTGGAACAACCTCCAGGAAGTGAAGCAGAGAGAAAAGAGCAGTGCCAGGAGAACATTGTACACAGAGACTGATACAATGGTACAATTGAATGCAATGGACTTTTCCATTAGTGTCAATGCAATGTCCCTGAACAATCTACAGGGATCTAGGAGAAAAAACACTACTCACAAGCATAGAACAAAGGGTGGGAGTAAAAACACCAAGGAAAGGCAATAACTTGACTACAGGGGTGGAGGGGATATGATTGGGGATGTAGACTCTAAATGAACACCCTAATGGAAATACCAACAACATGGAAATGGGTTTGGATCAAGGAAACATGTGATACCCAGCAGAATCATGCGTTGGTTATGGGAGGGGTGGTGGGAGGGGGGAGGAAAAGAAAATGATTTTTGTTTCTAATGAATAATGTTTGAAAATGAACAAATAAAATAATGTTTAAAAGGAAAAAAAAGAAATTACAGATCTTTATGTAACATAAAAGTAAGAATATCTCCTCAGAGTACAAGGACTCCAGGGGTCATCTATGAAACCACCAACACCTGCATGATTGTTCTAAATCACTAATCATAAGTGAAATGAAAAAAAATTCAAAGAATTCTGAGGTTCTATAACTTGCCCTCCTTCCAAAGTGGCAAAGATGATAAAAGAAATGGTCAATGTTAATGTTGAAGGAGCTACCTGAAGACAGGTAAATAAATGATGGCTGGTAGATTTGTGAATTTCTCTAACTATTCTAGAAAACAATCTGTGATTGTGGGAAAAGTTACTAATTTGTTTTACACATTTATGCTCCAATAACTCACTGGCACATATATTCCAAAAAGGCCAGAAACTGAAAGAAAATCCATCCTCCCCCAAATATATTGATAGTAGGAATCTTGGTGATAGTAAGAGTCTATAAAAGAAATAGTTATCCATTAATTAGGGCAATAGCTAAACAGATTATGGTGTAGTCATGCACAGAAATATTATGCTATTAAGAAATTACATATGAGAACTTGGGAAAATGCATCTACATGAACTGATAGTCAAGCAAGGCCATCCAAACACTAAAGGGCATTAAGAGTGATAACTAATATTGGGACCCAGAAATCTCTCTGCAAATGTGGAAAACCAAAGGAAAGTGTTTTAAATCATGATTCATTAATGAAAAAAACTCAAGTACCACCTTGCTTCTACTCAAAGTCAGTAATTCCACTATTTGACCATTTCTTAGAGATAGTCTAGTAGAGCCTCAAGTATGGTGACTCCAGAATCACAAAACTGATAGTCCTATCCTACCCACGATGCTTATAATATGTGACATTGGGAAAGTCCTAGCTTTGAGTCCCCTTCTGTATAAAATGGGAGGGTTAGACTACAAGGACATTGAAGTCTCTTTCAGCTCTAGATTTATGATCCCATGATGCTTTACTGGATTATCATCCATGTCCTATTCCCTATGAGTGTACTTCAAGACTCTGACCTGGGCCCTCTCATCTTCTAAACCTATCTTCTCCGTGATCTCATCAGTTCTCAAAGGGCCCATTGATCCTAATAGGCAGATAATTTCTCAGATCTTTATATCTAGTTTAATTGCTCTACTGTGTATCAAACATTATATAGGTGCAAAATACAAAGACAAAAATGAGATATGACTTCTCAAAGAACTTACATTCTACTGAGGGAAAATAATATGTACAAATATAAACATATACAAAATAAATGCAATATAATTTTCTTAATGTAGGAGGGAAAGAAGTGGGGAGTGGCCCATGGTGAGACAAGATACTAGTCTTACTAAGACCAGGGAAGTTTTCAAGTAGAAAGTGGTCTTTAAGTTTAGCTTTAAAGGAAATAAGAAATTCTGAGAGGTAAGTGTGACATAGGGTTGGATCCAAAGCATGGGAAATAAAGAACTGAGAGGAGAGATGAAATGTCCTGACTGTGGTATAGAAAGAAGGCCAGCCTGGCTAAAAAGTTGAATATGCTTGTCTTCCAGAACCTACACTGACACTGATTGCTTCATTTTTTGTCATCTTTGCCAATTTTTTGGTAATATCAGAATTGTTTCAGTTTGTTTTTGTCATTATCTGGAGTAATTTTTCATAGGATTGTTAATTGTTTGAAATACTCTTTTCATATCCTGTAACCTCTTAACTATTGAGGAATAGCTCTTGGCATTATATATGTGTTAATTCTCTTTATCTCTTGGCTATAAGACCATTATTAGTTATTTTATGAAAGATTTTTCTTTCTAATCAAAAGTCCCTCCCCCTTTTGTCCTAACTGCACTGATTTTGCTGGTGCAAAAAATTGTCATTTTGAGACAACTCAAATTGTGTCCTTTATGTTTTATGATAGCCTCTGTTACTTGTGATTAAAAATTCCCTCCTAGTCATTGTTAAAATAAAAAGAAAGAAAGATTAAATTTTAAGCCCTTTCAGACTCCAGTGTTTTACAAAAGTCTCTCTATTTTATTGTATTTTGCTGATTGTTTTTGTTTAAGATTTGATTTGGTTGGTTTTAAGTTCATGTATTAATGTATTGAATACTATTCTGTTACAGTGAATCATTTTAATCTACTGTGTTTAACTACTGTTATATTCTGTTACCTTTCCCCTATAACTATACTGAACAGATATTATTGAATAAGCCCATTAAAAAAAGACAGTTTTTCTTTTTTTCCATTTTGATTTTGTAAATTGTCACATAGATGATGGATGGACTTCATCAAAAGTCCTATAATTTTTAAAAATAGAAATTGAATCATTTTTATATTCTAAAAGTTTTGGAGCGTGCATTAATATTATAGCAAATGTATTTTAAATTTATATTACTTCAAAATCAAAGAAGTCAAAGAAAATCTTAATACTGGTGGCATGTGCTTCAAATACAAAAAAGGAGAGAAAAAATTAAACTGAAATAGTATATTGCACATTCAAGCCAAAACAAAAATAAAAAAGTTGTAAAAATTAAAAATATATAACTTATAATCATTGACACACTGTGTCAGCTATGGAAAGATAGAATACAAAGGTTTCTCACCCAAAAATGAGATCCATTTCCTTTTCAAACTTGGCCACAATCCACTGTGAGTGCAAACAAATGATTTTCACAAAGTAATAGTATTTATAAAGAACAATAAAAATAAAACAGAAACAAAAACATTATAAATAACAATAGTACAACAGTTAATACACATTCAAAAAGTATCAAAATCTCCAGTTATAATAGTCCATTTAATGACAATAGCAAACAAACCCACTATCATTAGGATTCATCAAAACTGGTTAAAATTCTATAATAACCTTTTGAAAATTTAATGAGCTAAATATCTCAAATTGATTTAATGGGTCGTTAGACATGATTTTTACATTTTTTCAACCACTCCAACTGATCATTTCACCTACCTCTGAGTTATTTATAACAGGAGGTTTATAAACAGTCAATTTTAGTAGCTGAAGTGAAGCACTATTATAATCACCACTAGTGTAATGGCACATTTATAAAAATGTGAATGCATGAGACATAACAGCCTCATAGCAAAGGAGCTGGGAAGTTGATCCCAGCGAATAGTACCCCTGGATGGCTCCCAAGAGGAAGCATCTCTCATTTGTAACTCTTTGCTTATTCTACACTTCCACCATAATGATCTAGATTCTTGGTGATGTTTTTAGACTCAACATCAACAGTAGAGAGGTTTGGTTTTTTTCTAGACTCCTCTGCCACATTTTGTAATGATGGCAGTAATAGATTAAAAAAAAAATATCTCAGTCAAGGTTGAAACAACACCTGAAAAACTTGTGACATGAAAATATGTTACCCTAAAAAAGAACTACATTTCCTGGGAGTCCACTGACTTCCTGCCATTACGTACTTCCTGTAGACAGTGTATATTAGTGAGTGGGCAGTCCTCTTAGGCCTTTTTCTTGGGCTTGCAGCCAGCATGGTGGCAGTGGTAAGCTAAGTACAGGGATTTTAAATGGGCTAATCAGCAATGGGCACATGGTATTTATTTGGTATCATATTTATTCCTTGATTTCTAATGATCATTAATAAACCTCCTAAAATATAACATTTTTATTATTAACATTTATTTTAATTTTTACAGTAACACACTGAATACAGCACCAGACCTGGAGTCAAGAGGACCTGCCTTAAAATCTGGCCTCAGACACTTCCTAGCCATGTAACCCTATGCAACTTAATACTATTTGCCTTGATCTTGCACTTCTGTCTTAGAATTATTACTTATATATCACTTACTTGCATATATGTATAAATATATATGCATATATAAATAATAATACTTGTTAATAAAAGTATTATTCACATTTCTGTTTATACTATTATTCTGAACGTCAGTCTTTGTTAGCTTATATGATGTACTTGTCACTATGTTTAAATATTTACAAAAGCTAAGCATCTCCTATGATTTTTGAAAATGTTTTCCTTCTTACTGATGGGTAGTAATGGTTATTTGGTAGTAATGGGTAGTAATAAATTAGAGAGATATCAATTTAAACAAAAATAAAAATAGTTAACACTAGATATATAAACTATAAATTTAGGCTCTTTAATAAATTGCCAATAGCCATTCTTTTTTCTTAAACATTAGAACAAATCTTTGACTCAGACTAATATGTAAGGATACATATTTTTCACATTGGTTTTCTATTGGTATATAAGAGTTACCAGCCAGATCTAGCCATACTTCTTCTTCCTTTACTAGGCAGTTCCTACTCCTTAGTCACCACCCTGAAATCCATCTCAGTAGAGTTTTTTTGCATGAGAGGAGGAGGGAAAGGACTAATTGAGAACACTAGCCAGACCAATCCAAGACAGGAAAACTATATTCTAATTCATTGATTAGTCTAGGGCAAAGATGAGCTAGAGGAGCATCCAGTTCAGTTCTAGCTTTTGGTTAAGTTTTTTTTTTAATAAGAAAAGCCATATGATTTTTTCTCACTTTAGCTTAGAGACCAACAAATTTCTTATCATTTAAATGCATTTAAAGACTAAGGTATAAATCTTTTTTTTTTTTGGTCTTCATGTATCTCTGCAAGCCAATAGTAAACATCATTCCTCTCTGTTGCAATCATGTTTGAAAGAAAAATATATGAAGGAAAAGCAATTAGGATCTAGCCTTTATATCAAGTGTGACTGATGTGATGATAAATAAAACAGCAAATAAACAACTTTTTTTTTTTAAAAAAAGGCATAAGGGAAAGGCATAAAGTGAGGTTTTCCGGGCTTACCTGAATTGTCTTGTAGAAAATTTACCAACAATATTCTTACACAAGCTCTATCCCTTACTGTCCAATAGGTGATGGTGATCAAAGGAATTGGCCATCATGCTAAAAGCAGGGGTCTTTTCATTTTCCAGGAGTTTCTCACTGCTCAGGAGATATACTAGCTGCCACATAGTCCCTTGCAGGTTGGGATTTAATGTTGCCTCTCTTTCCCTGTTTTATACACTGAATCCTCTCCTTTACTTAATCATTCCTCATTCAATCTTTTAAACACCCTTGAACAAAGTTTCCCTCTATAATGTGAATTCCTCTCATGCCAACCCAATTCAGCCTTTTAAAATTGAAGCAACACTGGAATCCTGAGGTCATGGGTTCAAAATTTATTTTTTAGGCTTACTACCTGAATGACCTTGGGCAAGTCACATAACTTCTTGGGGATTCAGTTACCTCAACTATTAAATATGAGGGTTGGATAGATGACCTCTGTTTATCCTATATGCTTCTAATTTTAAAATTAAGTATCTCATTAACATGAATTTTCTCTGATCAGTTACTCTGATCACAAGAACTAGCTCTGGGCACTTTCTGCTTTCTGGTGCAAATAGATTATTCCCCACACACACCATAACTAATGCTGAAATCAATGATATATCTTGACACTTCTTAATGAAGCCCAAAGCATAACTGAAAGATTCAGCCCCTGCAGTATCAGATGAATAATTATTACAACCCAGGAATCCTGGTCTCTAGTACCTGAAGCAATACATTATATTTCTGTTCAAATTTAATTAGTTGGATAATCAATTCTGTACTTTATTTCCTATCCTGTTTGTAATACAAGATGCATCAAAAATATCATATTTCATTTATTAGTGTCAATAGTTTAAAACTATACCAAAACTTTTGGGACCCACTGCATTAAAATGCAACCAACCTCCTTGTCTTTATTTGCTTTCTCGGTCTAAGCAAATCAAGTCTAACCTCTCTTCCATAAAATAACCTTTCAAAAAACCCAACTGTTTTTTTTTCTCCTGTTGAAAAATGTTCATCTCCTTTAAACAAACCTTGTATAGCATGGTTTCAAGTCTACCCACCACTCTAATCATAATCATCTGGTCATGCTTATTTTCTAAAATATGGCACCAGTCAACAAGATATACTATTTTAGATGTGGTCTAACTGTGGCAGAAAGGGACTGAATTAGCACAGAGTCACTAGATCCTTGGAGGTAAGAAGTAGAAAATTACTTCTAGGGCAAGCATACTGACCACCCTGATCTCCAACACCCCCATAGTGCCACCTCCTGTCTAGTGCATTCTATTACATGGGTCCAAAATTGTTTTTCACTGTGGTCTGCTGACTGTCAAAAATCTAGTCCAAGGATTTAGTTCATTCCCACCAAGAGGTGAGATGAAGAACTCTCCCTACCCCGTCTTCTGAGCATATGGACCTTTACTATTTGGGAATCCTATGGTTAGCACGGACAAGTAGAAGAATCAAATAAATGAGATTTTCACAGGGGAATCAGTAACAAAAGCTGCCACTATGGCTGTTGTTGCTGTCCACCCTCAGTTTTTATGCTTCTCTAGCAATCTCAACTCAAGCTCTTTTCTATTCACAGTCATAAAAACCTTTCCTTTCCACTATGCCCCCGGAATTATTGATTGTTGAAGTGAGTTGGAAAGGTTGTATTTAAAGAGAAATAAACTCAGTTCTTATCTATTGGGAGATCTCTCTTTCTGAAGTGGGACACTAGATGGTGTCCAAGGTCACATAAAACTTTAAATCCATTAGCCTATATCTCTGTCTCACATTTTTACTGATACTAATGGAAACCTAGAATTTTCCTGAAGATACCACATCTGTTGGCAATCTCTACACTTCTTTCTGCACCTTCTCTCATATTACATAGGACCTGGTCCGAGAAAGATGATTTGGTATATTCCTTGGTCCCCATTAATACCTTCATATACAGCTCTTTTCACCACCATCATTCAGCAGCCTTCTCTCTTTCTCTAAATTTACTACAATTTGGATTTTAAAATTGAATAATTTTATTTAGTTTAGGGATTTCAAAAGTAACAATTTGCATATAAAGTTCATCTTCAAGATTTTCACATATATTTATGAAAAAGCACAAACCAAAGAAGAAATAGAGTCAAAAGTCCACTAAATAATCACTGGGAAATGAGCTTCTTTGGAGTGTAAGTAAATGCTTAAAAAAAAAAAACCCTTAACAATGGTGTTTTATTTCTAAGACTGGACTGACAGTGTGAAAACATATGGAAACAGAAACACATCACCTAGAGATAATTGTGCTGCCTTTAATTCATAAGATTAAAGAGAGTATTTGGGAACAAAAGAACAAAGCACCACCCCCAGTTCTTCAGTAAGCAATAATAGAAAACAAATTGCTTTCTTGGATTGCTAAACTTGTTTTCTTTCTCTTTTCTTTTCTTCTTCAGATTATGTCAGTATGATTTTTAATGATTATTTCTCACATTTTGTGATCCATACTCTCACCCTTCCTCTTACCCCCTCTTCCCAATTTGATAGATGTAAAGGGGTACCTTCCAGTTCTTTTGATTTGCATTTCTCTAATTATTAATGATTTGGAACATTTTTTTGTGTGACTAAAGATAATTTTAATTTATTCATTTGAGAATTGTCTGTTCTAACCTCTGGATCATTTGTCAATTAATTAAGAAATAGGATTGTTTTTATTAACCTATCAAGAAACTACACAGTAATAGAAGTTATTAAGGGATGCAAAATTAATTAAAATTGAATGGAAGGCAGGTGGTATAGTGAATAAACTGTTAGACTCTGAGTTCAAATCTAGACTCAGACACTTTTTAGCTTTGTGATCCTTGGTCCATCATTTTTTTTTCTGACTACCTCAATTTTCTCAACTTCAAAAATGATTATAATATATTTCCTTTGGTTCTTTTTAGAATTATTGATGATAATATATGTATAGGGATTTGCAAATCTTTGTGTTATTCTAAGTGTTACCAATTATTTTTAAATAGATTTCCAAACAAATAATAAGTGGCTTTCTGATTAAAGTGCCACCACAGGGCATAACCCAGTGAAGAGACATAAAGAACAAAAGAGTTTCACAATTTGGGGATTTTCCCACTTGGCACAACTAATACTCAGTTGAAGCATTTTCCTATCATAAAAAAGATATTATCTTTCTGTCTAGTTTCCTCACATTACCAATTAAAGACATCTTCAGAAGCTATATAATCATATATATTGTTTTGAAAGAGCCAATTTCCAGGTCCTAAGATGCCTTGCTATTGTCATTCAGAGTCAAAGAGATCCTGTTCAATTTCTCTGTGTCACTGTCCCAAAGGTACTCTTCTTACATTTCAGTCACAGTTAGTAGGACACCAGCATCCTAATGACTGAGGACTGACTTCAGTCCCTCCACCCCCCGACAAGAGAATTTTCTACTCGTTAGAAGAACATAGAAAGCGAGATGCTCAAAATTCAGTCCTTAATACTTCTTATAAGATCAGGGCTTAACAACAAGCATAAGCTACAGTGTTCTGCAGTTTACCAGGCCAGGCTTACCTTTCAACCTTCAGAAATAGGCAGAGGTGCCAGGGCATGTAGTTGTACTCCAAATCCAGTTTTAAAAGCAAAACATATTATTGCATTTAGAATAAAAGTGTGTAATGGATTGCAGGCTGCTCATTTTACTACTCAAAGCATGGCCACATCATCAGTCAGCTGCTGAAATGAGAATAAGCATCTCCTAAAAAGAAAAAAAAAAAGTCTTGGAACACATTTTTCAATAAACTCCCTGGGGCAGAGATAAAGCAGAACAAGCACCCACATGAGAGGAAATCCCAAACACCACTACATCATTGCATAAATTAGAAACTGATTGTATGACAAACAAAATCAGGAGTTCCTTGCCTCTGACTCTATTATTGCTGAAACTCCCTAGCTATATGTAATCTCTGTACATAAATTGTGGCTGCAAGAAAATCAGAAGATTCTGGTTATAAGGCAAGGTAGGTGGTTACACTGGTCAAAGACTTTGCTATTAGAAAGGAATACATTAAATTATAAGGTCTTTTATTAAGAACTTCTATAGACTAGATGCCAGTGATTTGGACCCCAAAGTGAAAAAATGCTAAGCCCTCATCATGCTTGTTAATAATAACTAGGGGGCAGTTGGGTAGCTCAGTGGATTGAGAGTCAGGCCTAGAGACTGGAGGTCCTAGGTCCAAATCTGGCCTGAGATAGCTTCCACCTGGGTGACCCAGGATAAGTCACTTAACCAACATTGCCTACTCCTTACTACTCTTTTGCCATGGAACATAGTATTGATTCTAAGATGGAAGGTAAGGGTTTAAAAGGAAAAAAAAAAACCTTTAGTAACTAGCAACTGGGTAGAGCTTTAAAAGCTTTTGAAATACTTTACAAATATTATCTAATATTGTCTTTACAATCACCCTAGATATTGTCCTCATTTTACAAATAAGGAAACTGAGGTAAACAAAGGCCATGTCATTTATCCAAAGTCACACTGCTAAGGTTTATCTGAAGCCAGATTTTTAAGTCAGATTTTCCTAACTCCAGTCTGGCTATAGGTCAGTTATTCTCCTTCTTCTGTAATAATTTCATTACCTTTCTCATAGCCGTCTTCCTTTCCCCAATCCTAACCTCCTTTAAACACCCTTGCATCCTCATTCTTTAATTTTGTCACTTCCTATAATTTTCTGTATCTCCTGCAAGATCCCACATTCAAACTAGTTAACTTAAATTTGCCCAAGTGCTGAAATTTCTAAGGGCAGGATATTTCCATTCTGCTGCCTCCTTTGTTTTTTCTTGATATTTTTGTTTTATCCATTCTCAGATCACATTTAGATTATTTATTGGATACAAATTATATTGTTGACATATATTGAAACTCTGATACACTAATTATTTTAGGCTTATTTTTTTTCAGCTAAACTGCTATTGTGGCAATGAGGTTCAAGGTAAGAAAAGCATTAGATTTGGCATGTTAAGGATCTCGGTTCATAATCCTACTCTGACAATTTTCTACATCTCTAAAATGTTTAAACTTTTTAGCTTTTAGTTTACTCTCTTTAAAATGTGGTGTTTGGAATAGATGACCTCAACAATCCCTCCCCTTGCAGAATCAGTAATGCTCTACCCCCATAGCCTGAGAAATTGATTTTTTTTTAGCCCAGTGCAGTAAGTTCTCTAAGGACAAAACTTCTCTGTCATGCCTAAAATGGGCTGACATTAATGGTCCATGTGTTCTCCAAATCACTTAGTTTAGTGCCTATTTAACTTTTTCTTCAGCATAATGAGACATCAGACGGAGTTGGAAGATTCCCCATATCAAATATATTAGAAATCACTCATTCACAAAATACTAAAGAGCTTTCCACTAATTTCATGCCAATGGTTTCTCTTTGACAGAATCCAAATTATTTGCCACTCAATGCAAAGTGTCCCCTTTGAAAAAGGTTTCTAAAAATACCTCCTCTTCCCTCAAAGCACATTGCAGATGTTGGTATTATACAGGTTTCAAGAGCCCAAGCATTTGAATGTCACTATGGATCTGAAGTCAGTGGTAACATTATGTAAACCAGCTGAACAGAGAAAGTTTGTCCCATCTCTACCTTTTACTTCCTCAATTCCTCAGAAGCAGTGTTTATGTTTTCTAGGAAAAAAAAGAGAGCTTAGCTTGAAGAATTTAGTCCTAAACCCTTATACTCTGGCAGAGAAGCTCCCTCTTCTTATTCTTGCCATTAAAGTCATTTTTCTTTAGAGACAGAAAACAGGTTAGAGGGTAGTTTTCACAAAACACACAATAATTGAATTGAGGTTTTTTCACAACTTGTCCCAGGTGAAATCGAGGAAAGGAATATTCACTTTGGGGGAAGAGGATGAGAAAGTTAAGGAGTAGACATAGTTATGTTTTGATGGAGTAAGATAGACTGTTGATACAAGATGATTCCAAAATCATTTTGGTAGCTTTCAAGAGAAAAATTGAAAAGCATCAATAACCATAAAACACGTAAATCACATATCTAACATTTCACTTCATCCATAATCAAAAAAGTCCAATATGCCAAAAGATGGCATTAGTTAATACTGACCATACTGTGTAAATATAACAACTAATGAATGCGCAATTGATGGAACTTTAAAAATTGTTCTAAACATTTTGAAAAACAACTTGGAGGGGGCAGCTTAGTGGCTCAGTGGATTGAGAGCCAGGCCTAGATACTGGAGGTCCTAAATTCAAATCTGGCCTCAGACACACCCTAGCTGGGTGTCCCTGGGCAAGTCACTTAAGCCCCATTGCCTAGCCATTACCACTCTTCTGCCTTGGAATCAATATTGGTTCCAAGACAAAAAGTAAGGGTTTAAAAAAAAAATCTTGGAATATGCAAAGAAAGTAACTAAAATATTCCCAACTTTTGACACATGAATTCCACTGCTAGGTATAAATAAATCTAAGAAGTTCAATGATAAAAAAAAAGTTCTATATTTATAACAGGATTTTTTTAATGTTTAAAAACTGGAAACAAATTAGATGCCCATCATTTTGAAAGACTTTCAAAAGTGGCTATATGTGAATATAAAGGTGTATTTTTGCCATTGTGGCTATGATGAATACAGAGAAGTGTGGGAAAGCTTATATAAAGATATAAAGTGAAGAAGAGAAAGGAAGACAATACTGATACTGAGAAAAACAAAAGCAAATGAAAAGAACAACAACCATCAAACAAATTGCTGAAAAAGTATAGTGACCAAATTAATTTCCAAAGAATAGATATGAAAAATCACACATCCCTTTAACCCTATGATTTTTTAAAAAAATACACAAGAGGCTGACAGAGTGGAACACTGAACATAATGCTATATCTCTCTTTTTTGACATATTGGTTAGATTAGATGGAATCTTCCCTTCCACCTTTTTAGTTTTTTAATAGGCATTCATTTTCTGGGAAAGGTGAAGGGACCAAAGGATACTGATGGGAAATATAGAAGATATAAAAAAAATAAAAAATGCTGGAAAAATGCACTTTTAACAAATATCTCTTGTAGTAAGGTGGCATAGTGGATATAGTATTATATAGAGAATCAGGAATACTTGAGTGTTAATTTTGCCTCAAACTCTTACCAGTTATGTGACCCCTAGCAAGTCTGTTTAACTTCAGTCTGCCTCAGCTTCTTCAATTCTAAAGTAAAACTAATAAGTGTACATACTTTACTGATTGAGGATAAAATGACATAATAAGTACTCTGAAAACTTTAAGGTATTACAAAAATGATAGCATTATACAATAAAATTATATATTTTGAAAAGTAAACTTGAAATTTAAGATTAGAATAAAAACTAAATAAGATCATAAATTAGCAATGTATTAAAATTATTGAGTGACTATTTCCTCAGTTATTTTGATCTGATGATTCATTGTTCCTCTGGGTAATATAATATTATGCTAAAAATTGAATAAATATATAATATGTATGTAAGAAATACTGGCAATGACAAAATAAACTCAAAATACCCTAAGACCAGAAGTAGGTGATCAAATATATGGAGTTTATATAATATTTGAAGATTCTCAAAACCAGAGAAATATATCAAGAACACAATGAGGAAGAGTCAACTGTTAGTACAGAGGAGAAATTTAGATTCCATCTTTACCTTGAAAAGAATTACAAGGAGTTAAGATGAGCAAAAGAACATTCAGATGATCTTCAAAGAATCTGGTTTCTAGAGATTTGGTTGGGAATTTTTTATAGGGAGAAGTGGCCACTCCAAATTTATAACCTTTTTTAATGAAACTCAGGGGACAATGTGGCCATCAAAGTAATTTCTAATCAAAAGGGTAAGTAAATAGAGCAGACTCATTGATACAATTTTCCATGTTTCTCTCTGTTACTCTCTTTCTTGCCTACTGAATTCCCAAGTGATTCATCTATTGTGCATGTTGTGGGGAATTACAGTTGTTTAAAGATAGGATAGTGAATTCCCAAAAGTCTAAAAGGAGTTATATTGTCCACATCCCTCAAAACCTTGATAACTTTGATAACTACACTCAGTCAATTCTTCAGAGGAACAAGTAGGCTTGAATTTATTCAGTTGCATTCTCTCCCCTATTCTTCATTAAGACCAATGGAACACAGTTTCAAGATGGCTATGCAAAATTAAAGATCTGGTTAAGAAAAAGGGAAAAAATGAGATGGGAGAAGGCCCACTCTTGCATTAATATTAGGCTCTTTTTCATGATTTTCTAACCTAATGTGCTAAAATTTCACATACTAGATAACAGTTAATGGAATGGACTATAAAACAATATACAGTGGCCTGTGCAAACTTTATAAAACTAGCCTTTTAGAATATTTTTTGACTCCTATGCCCACTAATCTAGAAAGGCTAAAGTTCAGATAAGTGTTGATTCCATTAGGTTATGAGGTACTAAAGAACAGAGATTTTCTTTTGTTTTTCTCTCTATCCCCAATGCTTAGTAAAATGCTTGATACATAATAGTCACTTTTTATTAATTGAATAATTAAATGACTGATTTCAAAATCGTGACATTGATGGCAGCATCTCAACATTATGTAAATTATATCAATGGTATTATACCCCACTAACATGCTAGAGATGATAAATGGTACAATAATGGCAACTCCATTTTAATATGGATGTGATATTGGTAGTCACATATTTTAGTTTGTTTGCTTTTGTTCATATCTAGGCAATTTGTACCAAATAATGATTCTTCAATACTCTAAGCACAGACATTCCACTCTGTGAACAGTTTTCAATTCCTTTATTTATTACTGGTTAACACGAATTAAATCATAACTAACCAATGGGTATATTACTTTCACTCCATTTTCTTAAGGGGCAAAGAGATTCCTTTAGTAACTCTCTCTAAGAGTAGTAAAGGAAACTTGGCAAACTCCAAATCACTGGGTTTGTAATAAAGTAAAACTTAGTTTAATATTCTGGTACCTCACATAGACACAATAGGAATTTAAATATTCAGTTCATCAAATATTTTAAAAGTATATATTATGAAAGATTGTAACATTGTGGAAATAGGGGTAGAACTCTAATTATAAAGTATTGGATTCTAATGTTTACTTTAACACTTTCTAAAAGGCAACAATGGATCACAAAGAATACTGCTGGGGCAGAGTCAAGATTGCCACTTAGAAGCAGCAAAAGTTCAGAACTCTGAAGACCCTTCCTTACCAATCACAAACTGAATTCTCCTAGGTGACTGAAAATCAAACCTAACAACAAGACAGAGCTAAGGAACCCTCCTGCTGGACTCAATTCAAAAAGTATGCCCCCCAAAAGCCAGAATCCAAGAGCACTCAGGTTTAATGAGAAGGCAGAAGGAAGGTCCCAGGACCACTCCCCCACCCACGTAGAGCGCTAAGGCTCCAACAGCAATGGAAACCTCTGGGTGGGCAAAGGTGCTGGTCGGGAGGGTGCACCTTGAGGGCAGGTCTGTGCCAGGCTCAGAGCATCAAAAATAGGCTGCAGGGAAGGAGCTGGAGAGTGAGCACAGAGCTGGCAGCCTGGTCAGAGCAGTGAATACTCTCCATATTTTTCCAGCCTTCCATGAGATTATGGCCTCAGAGCACCTCCAGTCCAACTCATCTGAACTTAATCCCATCAAAAGTCTTCAGAGGTCAGTGAATCCCAAGCTCTAAAACCTCTCCCCCACAGACTGCTGGACTTTAATCCAATCAAAAGCCTACAAAGGACAGGGGAGCTCAACCTCCAACACTCCTCCCCCACAGACTGCACTGAGAGATGTTCTGTCAAAGCTCCAAGAGGGGAGACTGACAGAAGCCCCCAAAACCAAAAAAAAAAAAAACAAGAGGAGCAAGAGCTCAGACAAATACAGGGAGCAAAGAAGGGATAAATATGAGAAAACAACAGAAAAAGAAGAAAGAAATTACAATCAACAGCTTCTATACAGGCAACAAACCAGGAGCAAAAGGAATAGAGGAGGAGGCAAGCAATAAAACAGAAATCCCAGCAAATTAGACACAGTTTTGGAAGAACTCAAAATGCAATTCAAAACACAATTAAGAGAGGCTGAAGACAATTTGGAAAAGAACTTAAAAACTAAGATAACTCATTTGGAAATGGAAAATAGTGTCTTGAAAGCCAAAATCAACCAGTTTGAATATGAGGCAAAGGAGATGAAAGATGATACAAAGAAGATGAAATGTGAGCCACAGGAGATGAGAGATGAGGTAAAGAGAATGAAAGATGACCTCCAAAGGAAATCAGGCCAGTAGAAGGATGACCAAAAAGCCAGGGATGAAATCCAGTTTTAAGAACCAGAATACAACAACTAGAATTAAGTGACCTCACAAGGCAGCAGGACACTACAAAACAAAACCAAAGGAATGAAAAAATAAGGAAAATATGAAACATCTCATTCACAAAACAAAAGATTTAGAAAATCATTCAAGGAGAAACAAATTAAGAATCATTGGTCTACCAGAAGACCATGACAAAAGAAAAAGCCTGGACATAACACTACAAGAAATTATACAAGAAAACTGACCTGATATTCTAGAACATGAGGGAAAAGTGGAGATTGAAAGATTCCACATATCACCTCCTGTATGTAATCCCCAACTGACGACACTCAGGAATGTTATAGCCAAATTCAAGAACTAATAGACCAAAGAAAAGATATTTCAAGCTGCCAAGAAGAAATCATTCAGATACAATTGAATCACAGTGAGAATAACTCAGGATCTGGCTTCATCCACACTGAAGGACCACAAGTAATGGATATATGATATTCTGGAAAACAAGGGAACTAGATCTACCACCAAGAATCAATTACCCAGCAAAATGGACTATATTCTTACAGGGGAAAGTATGGTCATTCAACAAAATAGATGAATTAGAAGAATTTGTAAAGAAAAGTCCAGACCTGAACAGAAAATTATATGCCCAAGCAGAGAACTCAAGAGAATCATCAAAAGGTGATTAAAAAAGATGGAAAAACCAAACAAAAGAAAACAAAACAAAAAGACAAAATTTTTTTAAGAGACTAAATAAATTAAAAAGATATGTATCCCTATAAGAAAAGAGGTCATTGGTAACTCTAAAAAATTGTTATGATCACCTGGGCAGCTAGAAGAATTACACTTAGAAGGAGCAGTGACAAACTGCTTAGGATGAAATGACAAGACATAAATAGATATATGGATATATGTATGCATAAATGCATATGCATGTGCATATATACATACATATACACACACAACTTGAGCTAAAAAGAGGTTAAAACTAAATGAAATGGGAAAAGAAACAAAAGGGGTTACGTTTATATGTCACAAAGAAGCTCATGGCAGGAGCGAGGAGAACATCAATACATTAGATGGGTAAAGAGGTTGGAGATAGGAAATACTCAACTCTTACTTGCATTGAAATTGACCCAAAGAGGGAAGTACAATCCAATACATTGGGGCAGAGAATAGATTCACACCCTATAGGGGAGTAGAAGGGTAACAAATGGACTGGTGGGGAGGGAAGCAGTACAAGGGAGGGAGAGGGTGGGGGGATAGTTTCAGAAAGACTGCAGGAAAAATAAGGGGGGATAAGAAGAAAGGGGGATAGAAAGGGAAGTAAAATAAGCATGGGAATTAGGGGAACTGATTAAAAACAAACACTGGTGTAGAAGGAAATAGTGAAAGAAGAAAAGGCAGGGCAAGGAGTAGAAATCAAAATGCTGGGAAATGCACAGCTAGTAATCACAACTCTGAATGTGAATGGAATGAACTCACTCATAAAAACCAAGGGAATAACAGAGTGGATTAAAATCCAAAACCCTATCATATACTGTCTACAAGAAACACACATAAGGAATGCAGATACGCATAGGATAAAAGTAAGAGGATGGAACCAAATCTATTAGGCATCAGCTGATCAAAAGAAGGGAGGAGTTGCAATCATGATATCTGACAGAGCCAAAGTAAAAATATAATTAAAAGAAATAGGGAAAGTAATTACAGTGTGATCAAAGGCAGCATAGACAATGAGAAAATATTAGTACTCAACATGTATGTACCGAATGTCATAGCATCCAAATTCTAAAGGAGAAACTAGAGGAGCTCAAGGATGAAATTGATAGAAAAACTATACTAGTGGGAGACCTGAACTTTCCTCTATCTGAACTAGATGAATCAAACCAAAAAATAAATAAGAAATAGGTAAGAGAAGTGAATGGAATCTTAGAAAAATTAGAATTAGGAGATATATGGAGAAAAATAAATGGGGACAAAAAGGAATACACCTTCTTTTCTGCAGCACATGGTACATTCACAAAGATTGACCATGTATTAGGGAATAAAAACATTGCTAACAAGTGCAAAAGATCAGATATAATAAATG
Organism: Monodelphis domestica; assembly: GCF_027887165.1. NCBI lineage: Eukaryota > Metazoa > Chordata > Mammalia > Didelphimorphia > Didelphidae > Monodelphis > Monodelphis domestica. The sequence continues at coordinate 269,634,699 of NC_077230.1, read as the reverse complement.
CAACATTCTCAGATCACAATGCAATGAAAATAATAATTAGTAAGGATACATGGAGAGGTAAATAAAAAAATAATTTGAAATCAAATAATACGATTCTCCAAAACCAGTTAGTTGAAGAAGAAATCATAGAAACAATTAATAATTTCATTGAAGAAAATTACAATGATGAGACATCCTTTCAAAAGCTATGGGATGCAGCCAAAGCAATACTCAGGGGGAAATTTATATCCTTGAGTTCATATGTCAACAAATTGGGGAGGGCAGAGGTCAATGAATTGGGCATGCAAATAAAAAAAAACTAGAAAGTGAACAAATTAAAAATCCTCAGATGAAGACTAAATTAGAGATCCTAAAAATCAAAGGAGAAATTAATAAAATTGAAATTCAAAGAACTATTGATTTAATAAATGAGATTAGAAGCTGGCACTTTGAAAAAACAAATAAAATAGACAAAGTACAGTTTAATTAAAAAAAGGAAAGAAGAAAACCAAATTGACAGTATTCAACATGAAAAGGGAGAACTCACATCTAATGAAGAGAAAATTAAGGCAATCATTAAAAACTTGTATGCCCATTTATGTGGCAACAAATATGGCAATTTAGGTGATATGAATGAATACTTACAAAAATATAAATTACCTAGACTAAAAGAGGAAAAAATAGATTACCTAAACAACCCCATATTAGAAAAAGAAATTGAATAAGCCATCAAAGAACTCCCTAAGAAAAAATCCCCAGGTCCAGATGGATTTACAAATGAATTCTATGAAACATTCAAAGAACAACTATTCCCAATATTATACAAACTATTTGACTGAAGAAGCCAAGAATGGGTTCTACTAAATTCTTTTTACGACACAAACAAGGGTACTGATCCCAAATCCAGGCAGGTCAAAAACAGAGAAAGAAAATTATAGACCAATCTCCCTAATGAATATAGATGCAAAAATCCTAAATAGGATACTAGCAAAAAGACTCCAGCAAGTCATCACAAGGGTCATCCACAATGACCAGGCAGTATTCATACCAGGAATGCAAGGATGGTTCAATATTAGGAAAACCACCTAAATAATTGACCATATTAACAAGCAAATGGACAAAAATCACATGATTTTCTCAATAGATGCAGAAAAAGCCTTTGACAAAATACAACACCCATTCCTATTGAAAACACTAGAAAACATAGGAAGAGAAGGGCCTTTCCTAAAAATAACAAACTATATATCTAAAATAATCAGCAAACATCATCTGTAATGGAAATAAACTAGAAGGCTTCCCAATAAGATTAGGAGTGAAACAAGGATACCCCATTATCACCTCTATTATTTAACATTGTACTAAAAACACTAGCAGTAGCAATTAGGGAAGAAAAATAAATTAAAAGTATTAAAATTGGCAATGAGGAGACCAGGCTGTCACTCTTTGCTGATGATATGATAGTCTACTTAAAGAATCCTAGAGAATCAATGAAAAAGCTAGTCAAAATAATCAACAACTTTAGCAGAGTTGCAGTATACAAAATAAACCCGCATAAGTCATCAGCATTTCTATATACCTCTAACCCATTTCAGCAGCAAGATTTAGAAAGCGAAATTCCTTTCAAAATCACCCTAGACAATATAAAATACTTAGGAATCTATCTGCCGAGACAAACACAGGAACTGTATGAACACAACTACAAAACACTCTCCACACACTTAAAACTAGATCTAAACAATTGGAAAAACATTGTTGGCTCATAGGTGAGACAAGCTAAAATAATAAAAATGACAATCCTACACAAATTAATTTACTTATTTAGTGCCATACCCATTGAACTACCAAGAAACTTTTTTTTTTACTGATTTAGAAAAAAGCACAATAAAGTTAATTTGGAAGAACAAAAGATCAAGGATATCCAGGGAAATCATGAAAAAACTTGCAAAGGAAGGAGGATTTACAGACCCAGATCTCAAACTATACTATAAATCAGTGGTCATCAAAATAATTTGGTATTGTCTAAGAGACAGAAAGGAGGATCAGTGGAATAGTCTTGGAGTAAATGACCTCAGTAAGACAGTTTACAAAAAGCCCCAAAATCCCAGTTTTGGGGACCAAAACCCACTATTTCATTAAAACTGCTGGGAAAATTGGAAGACAGTATGGGAGAGATTAGGTTTGGATCAACATCTCACATTCTACACCAAAATGAACTCAGAATGGGTGAATGTCCTAAATATAAAGAAGGAAACTATGAGCAAATTAGGTGAATGCAGAATAGTATACTTCTCAGTTCTAAGGGAACGGAAAGACTTTAAAGCCAAGCAAGAGCTAGAAAAATCACAAAATATAAAATCAATAATTTTTATTACATCAAATTAAAAAGTTTTTGTACAAACAAAACTAATGCATCCAAAACTAGAAGGGAAACAACAAATTGGGAAAGAATCTTCATTACAAAAACCTCTGACAAAGGTCTAATTACTCAAATTCATGAAGACCTAAACCAATTGTTCAAAAAAATCAAGCCATTCTCCAATTGATAAATGGGCAGGGGGCATGAAGAGTCAATTTTTAGTTAAAGAAATCAAAACTGTTAAAAAGCACATGAAAAAAATGTTCTAAATCTCTTATAATCAGAGAAATGCAAATCAAAAGAACTCTGAGCTATCACCTCACACCTAGCAGATTGGCTTACTTAACAGCATCCCAAGTTATTACAGTGGTCATACAACCACCAAAAGTATTTTTCATGAGATTCAGCAAATTTATCACATTTATATATAAACATATTATCTGATAGATATTGTATAACATGCCTTACTGGGTGGTGAAATCATAAAGAGAAGCATGACCTACATGGAATAAGAAGGCAATAAAATGATATAATGTTATTAGAGAATATATGTTGTTTCCTTTTAGTAATTCAGTTCTCTAGTTGTGATTAATTCATCAATGGTTTGCCAATTATAATAAGCTACCAAGACAAAGGACTGGCTATTCCAAATAGTCATAGAATTCCTTCTTCACCAGCCATGGGTACTACGAGAGAAGAATACTGCATGCCAGTGATCCAAGGAACTTCATTTTCCTGATGAAATACAAAAGCATTGACCCTCTCATATCCTTGAGAATACAATATCTAGAACTGATCTCAGTTATTATAAAAACTTCCCTTTATTGTTCCTAGTAATAAAATAGTTAATTTCTATAAAGCACATCACAAAAAGCCCTTCTTTATAATAACCTGATGAGGTGGTTTTAATGTAAATTGTATGTTTATACATATATACATACAAATGAATGGGTATATATTTATATATATATGTATATATAATCACTTTTCTATAGAGAAAGAAATGAAGACTCAAAGAAATAACACGCTGTTCACACAATAAGTGGCAAGGCTAGTATTTTAAAACAGTATTCTGATTAGAACTCAGTGATCATTCCACTATTCTAACAATACTCTAAAGGGAAGAAATGGAAATAACATTATTGAGAATATTAGCTACTCAATTGAAGGAAATAAATATAATTGCTATATTACTCTCTCAAATGTTTCATGGTAGTAACATGTTCAATCTATCAGCCAATCTTAATTGAGTATTGAGACTGAAGAAAGATAAAAAGTGAAGCAAAATATATGATTGGAAAATTGTGCAGTGAGACTCATTTAAAATGGCCTGATGTTCTCCCTCTAGCTCTGTTTTATCTTTGAAGCAGGCCCAGGGTAGATCTAAACATATCGCCATTTGAGATGCTTCTTGGAGAAACACTTCCCCCATACAGGCTTAACCTTTTTCTCCTGTATACACATCATTACTAGTTGGGAGACACTTCTATTGCTTTGTATATAGAGGACTTATAAATCAAATTGTGAGAACTCTATGAATCTAGAGCTGCAGTAAAAAACAGGTCCTCTAGACTTCTCACTCCATGACCTTCACCCAGGAGACAAGGTGTACATAAAGAATTTTCAGTTCACTGAAGGAACTAAATCTGCAGGGGAAAGGTATATTTCAAGTACTGTTAACCACTCCAACAGCTATTAAAATCAGTGAAAAGGACTCTTGGATTCATTGCTCACATGTAAAATGTGTATCTTTTATCAACACTGATTAACTGTATCCTGTTATTAATTGTCTTTATTTGTACCCTCCTCCTATGATTGAACTGAATATAATGCCATTAGTCCTGATATCAATTCATACCCAAACACTTTAGACTAAAGAAACCTGTCATTTATTTTAAATATTATGGGTCTTTTATTAAATTTGTGTCTGATTTCAAAAGAAGGAATTATAAAAGTGCCACTGTATAGTCCCAAGGAGCACAAATTCAAGGAGACCAAAAATTCCTATATGATTTATGAGGATCTGTGCTAAGACAGAGGAATTTTTTGAGGTTTGAGGAAGCAACTTTTTGATAGTTTGAGATGATATACTCCCCCATGCCATATTCCAACAAGTACCTTAGTTTGGATGCCATTTTGGTTCCCCTAACCCTAAGATTGAAGGTAAAATCAGACCAGGGAATCATTTTTCCCTTTTATATCAGAATCTAGTCCTTTTTACTTTTTTATAATATGGTAATTTTCTGTAGTTCTGGCTGCTGTTGGGTAAATGCAGTATTGCTGTATATGTCCCTTAGGTTTGTAGCACATAAATAATTTTAATTGGATTTTATATTATTATTATTATTATTATTATTATTATTATTTGAGATGATCCTGGTGTTGGTCGGCACATTCCTCAATAATATATATTTAAATAATATAATAATATAATTTCCCCTTAGAAAGGGCAATATTTTATACACCTTTAGTGAGAGAATCATTAGAGATGTACATTGGTGATTTGAAATGATTCATTGGAGAGACTAGGCATGTAAATCTTCCAAGACCCTCAATTTAGGAGGTTTCAACATGCTCATCTCCCAATAGAATCACAGGGGGGTTGTGAGAAGGGTATTTGTATTTTGATTTAATCAATAAGAGATTTATGCTTCCCTTCCATTTGTTTTGAATTTTGGCTAATCAGCAACCAGGGAATTTATCCTACAGGCACTGCCCTGCTGGGTGATGCCAGGCTAATTGAGGAATTGTGATTAAGTCCTGAGGGGTGATGTAGGAGAGCTAGTGGGTGAAAGTGAGACCTGGCAGGAAGCAGAGGGTGTTGTTTCTGAGACTGAGGTTCTGAGACAGACTATGGGGTAATTCTTTAACTCCTTTCTATATTTCCCTTTCTTATTATCTTTATCTGACTATAATAAAATATTAGAGCTATTAACAGTCTTGTGACTTAAGAATTAATTTCTATAAACAGTGGCCACAACATTTTTACTCTCATAATTTAGTAAAACCCATTCTAATCATTACATATTTATCTGAGACTGATTAACATGTTAAATAGAATAGATTCCCAGCATGCTCCACTGAAGACTTCCTTCCATGTTGAATAGTCATTAAGAACTACTCATTCATTCATTTCAACCATTCCTCCAATTATCTATTCATCTGATTGCATTTTCATGTAATCTTTCTCTCTAACTTCTGCACAATAATATTATATGATTATTTGTCAAAAATTTTTGCTGAATTTTAGGCAAACTATATTAATGTCATCTCTACAACTGCCAAACTTTATTGTTAATGTATGTTAGCTAAATTAAAATCAAGGTGAACTATATTTTATCTATTTGATATCTAAAACTTCCACACATTATTATTTGTTCTACTTTGGCTCTATTAGATTAGTAATTCTATCCCAAAAAGCAGAATAGTAGGGAAGGGAGGAATTAGTCCTGAGATAAAATCAACACAAACTGTTCTTGGTAAAACCATGATATATTTGTTCATTTCTGCTTTTCCTTTTGGGTATGCATCAACTGCCTCTTAAATTATTTATTCTACACTTTTCCCAAGAATAGAAATGAAGCTCACTGGCCTATAGTTTACCATAGAGAGTTTATGCTTTTATTGGATGAATAATAACCTTGATGATGGTGATGCTGCCCATAAAGATGAAAAGTAGAGAACCTTTTGGTCACCAAATTTGTATTAGTCAAATTTCTGGATACATTCACATTGGTATATAATGATGAATGCATTGAAAGTAGATTAGAAGGATAGATACAAGAAATAAGCCATATTTAAAAGTTACAATGCAATTAATTTCATGATAATTTCACTGCTCAAGTTACCAAAATCTCCATGTCTATCAATAAAATCCTTTGAACACCTACATAATCAATAGTGAAGGAACATTAAACTTTTTCTCCATCTTGTTCCCCAAAAATATCTTTATTCAATATCCCAGATCATCTCCAGGTTGAGATAAATTCTCCTTAAATTGAACTTTCTAGTTCAGCACCAGTGACCAACATGTAATATCTCCATCTACTTCCCCCTTTTAATTGTGTATGTTATATAATGAGTCCCATAGAATGAGCATGTATAGCTGATGTGTAGTAAACACCAAATATTTTATTATATTATGTCTATCATCAACATTCCTTTTCTGAACTTTTCTATTACAGTCTATGACACCACCATCCTTCTAGGAGCTAGGTTTTATTTTAATTTGTTTTTATTTTATTTAATTGATTAATTTAGAGCATTTTTCCAGGATTACAAAAATCATGTTCCTTTTCTCTCCTCTCCCAACGCCCTCCCATAATCAATACACAATGACACTGGGTTTTACATGTGTCATTGGTAGCATCTAGGTTTATAAACTTAGAGTTCTCATTCTCTCTCATCTCATTTATCCAATCAGTTGTCGAATTTTATAATTTCTCCCTACCCAATCTCACATTTATCTTCTTTTCATTCACGTAGCTAATCTTCCTTACCTCTCTCAATTCCCCAGGTATGATTATATCCCTCTTCTATTCAGTAAAAGTCATTGCTACATTGTTTACTTTAATATAAAATATTATTTCATCTTTTTCTCCTACCTTTCAAAATTTTTATTTTATGCAACTTGTATAAGATATATCATTATTGTTACAGTAGCAAATGTACATCTTTGATAAGTTAGTAAATAAATACATATGGAAGCATGCGCTCAAATATATAAAATTTCTTCCACTGCCTTTTGATTCCCCTTTTCCTTTTTGTTCATTCTTTCTTTCAAGTCATTCTTCTCTTTTTATTTTGTGTGTGTCTGTGTCATTTTCTAGTGGATCAATTTTGTCTTTCAATGCCTGCACCTCTCTTTCCATATGACCTATTTTGCTTTTCAGGTTAGTATTTTCCTTTTGTCATTTGTATTCAACCTGGTTTATTTGATTTTTAAATTCTTTTTTTTTAAGGCCTTCCATAGCCTGCATCCAATTCTCCTTTTTTTTAAGGCTTTGCTTGATGTTTCCTGGATTTTATTCTCATGCACTGGCTCTGTTCTTTAGCCCTTACCCCTATAGAAACTTTTAACCATAGCTTCCCGCCCCCCCCTCTTGTTTATTAATTTCATTTACTTTTTTCTTCTTCTGCCCTATAGACAATATAGACTTGCCCCTCTGTTGATTTACTGAACCAGAGCTGTCCCACCAAATCTTGTGTTTTCTCACTTCTTTGCTGGTAAACTGGATTCAAATGGTTGAGCTAATCTGCTGGGTTGGCCTGCCATGGGGCAATTTTTTTTTTTTTACTGTAGCCTGCAGACTGAGGGTTTCCAACCCATTCCCTCATTACTCCTGGCTACAATCTCCACCCTGGTCTCACATAGACATCCTGCTCTTTTCACAGGTCTCCACATGGTGAGTGGGAGAAGGTGTCCCATCTGATAGCTCCCCCAATTTCCTCTCTACCAATGGTTTTCAGGGCCATGGCCCATGTGTGGTGGGTCAGAGGTGAACCCTAGAGGCTACCCTCTCTGCTTAGGTGCTCACACAGTGCCCATTCTTATCGTTATCTTAGTGAGCTAGGTCAGGGAGGGTACTTCTTCCTTTTCCCTTAAAAATATATGGACTGTACTGACCTTTCAAGTTGTTTTCAGTAGGAGAGTCTTGTGACTTCTCATTGGGTTTGGATTTCTTTTTTCTTTGAAGTGAGATTTAAATATTGGTTTGGAAGGATAGTTGGAGAGGTTATATGAGGCTTTAGGTGCTACTAAGTTGCCACCTTGGCTCTGTCTCCTGCTCAAAAATAGAGAGGCAAAATTAGTATCTCTTTTAAAAAAGAAATCATTTGAAAGAATAATTTTTGGAATCATTTGTGGTATTTACCAAGATTTCAGTCATAATTTATTTCATAATCATTTTATAATAATAATAATTTCATAATAAAACATAAATATAATAAAACAATAAAATGATTTCATGATAAATATAATTTTATCATATGGATATCTAAAAGACAAAATGTTTCTTGAAGTAAACCAACATATATAAACACTGTATAGGGAAGATAGATATTTCTGTCCATAGGAACATGATATAGAATACCTAAAACTTTAAGACCAGATAAAAGGAGCAATAGGTTCAATCACATTCCTATATAATTAGTGTTAAATACATTTTAATCTCATGTAGCTACATGGATTTGAACAGTAACCAGTACCATTGTACTTGAACTGTCTAATTACACACTGGCTCTCTCAGCAGTACCAAATGTATAATTATGAAGTTCACCACAATATCAGGACAAAACAACTGTGTGGTGCTTGTAGCTAGGAGAATATTACAGGGGAGTTATACTGCCCAAGCTTCCTATCTTACACATTTCAGTACCTACTTAACTTTTTTTTATATGGTGTAATTAGGCATTGGTATGGGTTACATGCTAAAACAGGTCCAATACATATATAAAGTATCTCTAATTCACAAAATGCTAGAGGGCATTGTGCCAAGTTCATTTAAATAGTCTCTATCAAACAAATAATATGCTAACCCACATGGTGCCATGATTATATGTTGGTAACTATTAAAACAGTGAGCTTCTAAAAATATTGCAAGCCCCCTGCCCCAAAAGAGCTTTTGTGGTGTTGGCTTATGGATGAAATCAGTTAAATGATGCTCTCAACTTGTTGGCATAGATCAGCATGAATATAAATAAAGCAAATGTGACTTTTTAATTTGTTTTTTCAATAAATATGGTCATACATTTATTTTCCAGAACAGGTAAGCCTCATATTTAAGACAATATTCTTAAAAATTAAATTGTGATATTTAATTGTAAATGTGAAATCTAATATTATGGTTTTAAAAAACCAATTGTACCATTAAGAGATGGGATAAAATTGATTGGATCATATTTTATGGTTGGCATTTAACTTAGTTATGGACTTTCAGGTTGTAGAATGATAGAGCCAGCATCTTAAATGGTAACCAGGAAAAATTTACTTCCTACCAAAATCTTCAGAGCAATCAAATCTAAATAGATTCAACTAAATATTGGCCTTAAAAGAACAAATATTCTCCTGTCTGCCAGTATGCCATTAGGTTTTATTCCATGAGAATGGGTTTTTACTTTGCAATCACTTTCACCTCCACTTTTTGAAGAAAAAAAAAAGGTGTTCATTATATTTCCTATTGCCTTTTCCATGAGATGCAGGAGTAGATGTTTATTATCATAACATTTTTCTCAGCCTATTCTTCTTCAATCCATGTAGTTGACCTCTTTTGTAGCATGTAGCTTCTTAACAGTGGAAATCTTGTTACACTATTTCAAAAGTGGAATGGAGTTCCTTAAGAGTTCTGATTACTAGCTGTGTATTTCTCAGCATTTTGATTTCTACTCCTTGCCCTGCCTTTTATTCTTTCACTATTTCCTTCTATACCAATGTTTGTTTATAGTCAGTCCCCCTAGTTCCCCCCTTATTTTACTTCCCTTTCTACCCCCCTCCCTTCTTATTCCCTCCCTTATTTTCCCCTGTAATCTTTTTAAAATCCCCCCACCCTCTCCCTCCCTTGTATTGCCTCCCTCCCAACCAGTCCGTTTTTTACCCTTCTACTCCCCTATAGGGCGCAGATCTATTCTCTACCCCAATGGATTGGATTGTTCTTCCCTCTTTGGGTCAGTTTCAAAGTACGTAAGAGTTGAGTATTTCTTATCTTCAACCTTTTTAACCTTCTAGTGTATCGATGTTCTCCCCCCTCCCGCCATGAGCTTTTTTGTGACATATAAATTTACCCCCATTTGTTTCTTTTCCCATTTCTTTTAGTCTTAACCTTTTTATAGCTCTAGTCATGTATATATATATATATATATATATATATATGCATGCATACATCTATGTACCTATTTATGTCTTGTCCTTTCATCCTATACATTTTGTCACTGTTCCCTCTGAGTGTAATTCTTCTAGCTGCTCAGGTGATAGCATCAGTTTTTAGGAGTTACCAGTGACCTCTTTTCTTATAGGGATATATATCATTTTAACTTATTGAGTCTCTTAAAAATTTTTGTTGTTGTTTTGTTTGTTTTTTCCCCTCTTTTTTAATTACCTTTTGATAATTCTCTTGAGTTCTGTTGTTGGACATAGAATTTTCTGTTCAGGTCTGTTCTTTTATTTATGAATGCTTGGAAATCTTCTGTTGTGTTGAATGACCATAATTTCCCCTGTAAGAATATAGTCAGTTTTGATGGGTATTGTATTCTTAGTTGTAGACCTAGTTCCCTTGCTTTCCAGAATATCGTATTCCATGCCTTTTGGTCCTTCAGTGTGGATGCAGCCAGATCCTGTGTTAACCTCACTGTGTTTCCATGGTATCTGAATGGCTTCTTCTTGGAAGCTTGTAATATCTTTTCTTTCATCTTATTGTTTTTGAATTTGGCTATAACATTTCTTGGTTTTGTCAGTTGGGGATTAAATACAGGGGATGATCTGTGGATTCTTTCAATCTCCACTTTCCCCTCTTGTTCTAGGATCTTGGGACAGTTTTCCTGGATAATTTCCTCTAGTATTATGTCTATGCTTTTTCTTTTGTCCTGGTCTTCTGTTAGTCCAATTATTCTTAAATTGTCTCTTTTTGAATGATTTTCTAAATCATCTTTTTTTGTGAATGAGATGCTTCACATTTCCCTCAATTTTCTCATTCTTTTTTTTTTGTTTGTTTGTTTGTTTTATAGTGTCCTGCTGCCTTGTGAGGTCACTTAATTCCATTTGTTGTATTCTGGTTCTTAAAGATTGGATTTCCTCTCTGGCTTTTTGGTCATCCGTTTCCTTCTGGTCTGATTTTCTTTGAAGATCTTCTTTCATCCTCTTTATCTCATCTTTCATCTCCTTTGCCCCATATTTCATCTCCTTTGCCTCATTTTCCAGCTGGTTGATTTTGGCTTTCAATACACCATTTTCTCATTTTATTTCAAGTGCCTCTGTTTCCAGATGACTTATCTTAATTTTTAAATTTAAATTCTTTTCCCAATTGTCTTCAGCCTCTCTTAGTTGTGTTTTGAGTTCTTTCACAGCCTGTATCCAATTCGCTGGGAATTCTGGTTTATTGTTTGCTGATCTCTCCCTCTCTCTTCCATTTGCTGAGTAGTAGCTGTCTATTGTAGTTTCTTTCTTCTTTTTCCATTGTTTGCTGAAATTCACCCTTTCTTTACTCCCCCGTATTTGTCTGTGCTCTTGTTCCTCTCATTGTTTTGTTTTTTGGGCACTTCTATTAGTCTACCCTCTTGGAGCTTTAACAGAAGATCTCTTGGTGTAGTCTCTGGGGGAGTGTTGTTTGGGGTTTGAGCTTCCCTGTCCTCTGGGGGCTCTTGATTGGCTTAAAGTCCACCAATCAATGAGGGTGGGTGGGGAGCCTGGGCTTCCCTGTGTTTTGGAGACTTTTGATGGGATTATGTTCAGCTTGGTTGGGCTGGGTTTGCTCTGAGTTCTAAATTTCCTGGTCAGCTGGAGCAAATATGGAGGATCTCCAAAGCTCTGGCCAGGCTGCCAGGTCTATGCTCCTTCTAGGCTGCCATCTTGACTCCACCTCTAGGTTTCTGTTCTTTCAGAAGACCCTGCTTTCTAAGGGGCGAGGGGTCATGGCTTCCCTGGGCTCTGAGGGCTCCTGATGGGATTAGGTTTAGCTGGTTTGGGCCAAATAAGCCCTGAAGCAAAAAAAAAAAAAAAACCTCCTTTTCTACAGTCTGTGTTGAGTGCCCTGAGACTAGCCCAGGTTACTTTCAAGGAATTCCCTTTGGAGCAACCCCTTTACCAGCCCTAAGGTTTTTGTTCTTTCTGAAGACCTTGCTCTCTAAGGGGGAGTGGTCCTGGCCTCCCCGGGTCCTGAGGGCTCCTGATGGGATTATGTTCAGCTGGTGTGGGCAGAATGATCCCTGAACCAAAAAACCTCCTCCTCCACAATCTGTGTTGAATGCCCGGAGACTGGCCCAGGTTACTTTCAAGGTGAGTCCTTCAGAATAGCCAGCCCTGAGGCCTTTTTGCTGGCCCTGAGGGTCCCACTGCTGCCTTGGGCTCAGAACTCTGGGTTGGGGGGATGGGTCCTGGGACCTTCTTTCTGCTTACCCCTTAGATCTGAGTTATCTAGGGTTCTGGCTTTTGGGGGCCATACCTTTTGATCCAGGGCCAGAAGGAGGGTTCCCCAGGTCTATCCTCTTGTTCAGTTTGAATTTTCGGTGTCCTGGGAGCATTCAGTTTGTGATTGGTAAGGAAGGGATTTCAGAGGTCTGAACTTTCGCTGTCTCTAAGCCACCATCTTGACTGGAAGTCTCCCAGAGAAAAATTATTGATATTCATGAAAGCATGCTCTGATAGATCAGATTCATGGTCTAAATTCGAAAGCACCAAACAGGAAATAGATGAGATTCCATCTCTGTTTATGGACAGGTTTATTGATGTGGGGAACATATATATGGACTTTGATATATCCAGAGGAAGAGACATTAGTCAAATTAGTCAAAAGACAATTTGTTAAGAATTATTTTTCAGTGGCAAAAAGAATATTTTAAAACATATTTAGATATGGGGGAAGGTTGATGGTTATAAAATGTATTTCACTTCAGCTAGAATTGGCCTTATACCTCATGTTAGGGGCAGGCAAAAATAACCAGAGATTGTAAAAAAAAAAAAAAAAACTTACAAAATCGTATTTAAAAAACCCTTAAAATCATTTGAGATATTTAGCACATTAAATTTTCCAAAGGTTATTATACAATTATAACCAGTTCTGAAGTCCAGCTATCCTCTATGTAACAATTTACAAAGGCAAAATAGAAAAAAAGCTGTTTTTTTCATATATGGTCTTAATTAACCTATGAATTTTTTCAATATGATTATAGGGGAAAAGCAACAGAATTTTAAAACTCAGTACATTAAATGAACAGTATAACAGAATAATATTGAATCCAGTAATATATGAACTTAAAATCTCCCCTCCTACACTCCTATCCACCCATGTGGTCAATACCCCTGTTACCAGCTGGTAGAAATGAGTCCTGTGTGATCTGCTCCAATGATCTGGGTAATGATCCATCTGGGGTTAAGCTTGTGGATCTGGGGCACAGAAACAGGCAGGCAGGGCCAGGAGATTGGGCATCAGGTAAGAGGCCAGGAGCAGGAGCCAGAGCCGGAGTGGGCGGCCGAGGGGCTGCAGGCAGGAGCTGATCAAGATGGTTTTCTAAAAAAGCATCTTTGAGAAACGTGGCTTAAAAATCATTATCTAGGCTATCCTTCTTAAAAAAAATTGAGAGTCTTTTCTCCCATTAGGTCGCCAACTGTAAAGATTAAAATTTAGGGAAACTGAGGCAGGTAGAAATTAGTTTCTCTCTGCAAGGAGTATTATATTTTATAAGGTTTATTAAAGAATTAAGGATTAAAGAAAATACTGGATAAGAAAACATGAGTTTAGGCCTCTGGCATAGACACCTCACCTACATTATGAAAGACCTGCCTCTGCTCCAAAACGGAAGTCCAAAAAGAGACATAAAAGCCTTTGCAATCAGGTTAAATACCTTCTCAATCTTGGCCCACATGAGAATTCAGTGAGATTAGAAGGCATTTTGGGAGTTAGCAAGGGCTTCTGGGGAATGGAGTCCAGAATTCAAATCTCAATTTTACACTGTAAGAACTTGCTAAGGGGAAAAATGAAATAATGACTACTTTAGAAATAATAACTATAGAAATGAGTATAATAATGATCATAGAAATCATGGCTTTGGGAGTGATAGAAATAACTATAATGACTATAGGAAACAAAATTTTAGAAATCAAAATTATAGAAATAGAAATTGGGAAAATGATAACTCAATCAACTAAGTGCACAACAGTATAACTTAAGTGGAGCTTGTCCAAAAAAAATACTCAGTATGCTACTACCTCTCCACGTGGGGCAGAAGGTGGTGTCTCTTAGACACTATTGTTTTTTTGGTGATATTAACCCTTTTCCATTTTGTCTCCCCTCCAAATAGTAGCAAAGAAGAAGAAACAGATTTTTTAATACAGTAAATCTGTGACTGATTATACTTTCTGTTGAGAATGAATAATTGACTATCTTGATAGTATTTAAATATTGATTATGATACGACTTCCCTATTGATGGTTCTGTATTATTTTATTGCACTTTGTGCCATACTGTATTTTTTTATTTCTCTCATTTTTTTTGCATTTGAACCACATGTAATTGTATTGAAAAGATTTTATTTTAACTATTTCTGAGTTTTGCAATAACTTAGATATCCATCTGTTTAGTATAACAATGCATACTCCAAAAGCTTTAGACTATGGAAACCTGCCATTTATTTATGAATGTTTTGGGCCTGTGATTTATGATTGTGTCTGATTCTAGGAAATGGGATAAAAAAAGGAGCACAGATTTTATTTACATAATGCCATAGAAGCACAAATTTAACCTGAAAATGTGCCAAAAGGAGCACACAGGTCAAAATGAAACCAATGAATGTGGGAACTTCTACACCAATATGAAAGGACTTGAAACTAGTGTGAGAATTGAGGTTGAGGTGTTTGACATATTTTAAGATGCAGGACTCCTTGAACCACACTCCTTGTAAAACACTTTCTATGAAAGTACCTAACAATTGGCTAGTCTGGCTCCCCTTTCCTTGAGAAATGATGAAATATCAGACTAGGAGATGACACTTCCATTTTTACACAAAAATCTATTTTCTCTCTTATATTATGGCAACTTCCTCTAGTCTTAGCTACAAAATAGATAAGTGAAGTATTACTGTATTCTGTCCTACATACTTGTAGGATAAGATAAAAATTACTTTAATTGGGCCCTAATAACAAGGATCTATTATGAATTTATTATTTTTTAATTCAGAAATTTTATATACATAGTTTTTGCTATTTTGATACTGATTTTGACTTTTTATTTCTCTCAAAACCTTAATTTTTTTCTTCTATTTATTTTTCTCTTATGTTTTGGGTTTTTTCTTTTGATAATTGACTCATACACCCATAACTCAACCACTTTGAATTGATCTGGGAGTTGGTGAACAACCTCTTCAGGACGGATTCTATTGTATTTTTATAAAAAAATCCAACATTTAAAATTTTCTTTGAGGAGAATTTCAGGAAAAGAAGTTTGCTAATTCCTTGAATCCAGAGAATGAAACTCTTTGAAGAAAGATGCATGTAGAAACTTACATTGCATCAAGAAGATCTAGAACAAATTTTTGGGTGTAATCAATTGAACAGAAAGGGATTGAACATTTATTGTAAATGCACACTTTTAAACCAAAGGACACTGTCCCCTAATTTGGCTTTTAGTCAATATGCCAAGCAAAATATTGGTATTTGCTTTCTCTCTTTTCTATTTCTCTCTGATTTCCTCTTAGATTTCTGATTATGATTTCCTCCTAGAAAATTAAATATTCTATACATCTGTAGTTAGAAAGGTTTTAGGACTACAAGATGATTCTGTTAAATGACCAATGGGGAGACGAGGCTCCCAATGATCATCGGTGGGGATTGTGAAGTTTGGATTTGGCTATCTCCTGATTGTAACAATGAAGGTTCTTAGCTCTTCCTTGATAGTGAAGATAAAATTATAATTTCAAGACTATTTTTAGATTTTAATACCCAAAATGTTAACTCAGTATTTAATGTAGATCTATCTATTTTAACTAAAAAAAGGTGTTAACTAACTACAAAAGGTGTGACACCCCTTTCATACATTGAGTGGACAGTCCTGAAAAGGAGTGTCTGCTATGATTGGTAGACGTAAAATTTAGAGGAAGTGACACAAGAGAAAAAGGTCTTTAAATAGAGAAAACAGAGGCACACAAGGAGAAATGAAGAATCAAGAGTGAAGAAGAGTTACTTGGAGGAGAGACTGGAAGACAGACACTTAGACTTGACTATGGAACTGGACCCCTGGGGAAATTGTGCAGGAGACCTCAGACTGATTTCCTTTTATATGGTGACCATGGTGAGTGAAAGGCTGACTTATTTTCCTTGCCTTTCTGAAGGTGTGAACCTCTGAGAAAGGCCCATTGTCTTGAGACTCCTTACTACCTGGCTCAAAGGAAGTCAGAGCTTTCTCTCCTCCATTTTCTCTCTTCCTTAAATCTCCCTTAAACTACCATAAATTCCATTCTACTTTAGTAATTCATTTTGGGATTTAGAAATTAAAAATGTGAAGACCACCAATTAATATATTAAATCCAAACCATAAAAAATTAATAATAGTAATTAATACATTAAGTATAATACATAAAACATTTAATTAATTATCTTATATAGTAATCTTTAATATGCAAAATAATATATCTTAATATGGTGATATATAATGCAATTGAAATATGATATTCATATAATAAGCTAAATTATATCTGTTATTTATCAGGAAAATATTTATATTATTTATACATGACAAATACAATGTAGGAAGAGATTTTCAGGAAGAAATTTTGCTCAAGTAATCAGATTTTTGTGATCAACAAATAATTAATAAATACATTCTATAACCCTTAATATATCACCTATTTATAAAATATTATTTGCTTTAGAAATCTGTCTACCATAGTTTACATGTTCCATTTTCATTTTCTCAAAAAGCATTCCCTTGATATATTCTTAGATCATGATCATCATTAAAATTCATATTTTTTCATTATTTTGTTATTTAAAAAATTATCAATGTATATATTCCATTGTAAACAACATTTAATTCCGAATATATTCATTTTTGTTTACAAATGCATATTGATTGCTAAATTAATAAATATGATTGTTGACAAACATTCAAGTAACTTGCATTTTGAAGAAAGCCCCTAGAGTCTGAACAAAGACTCAATAAATCTTTGTTTTACATCTTCTTGACTAAACCTCATCTTCCCATTAAAACAGAAACTCTTTCTGAAAAGTGTTATCAGCAATGTTCATAATTGGCTCATGTAGAACTGGAGGGGATCATACCAATTGTTCATATAATCCTCCATGTTTTAAAGATGAGTAAACTGAAGCATAAAGAAGTAGAATGATTTGCCTAAAGTAACACAGATTTTAAGTGCCTTTGATTTACTTTATTTCACTTATCCTGTAAATGAGAGAAAATTTTATCCATGTATTACAGGCAGTATAATGTAGTTACAAATCAATAACAAAACAAAAAAACAAAACAAAAACCCAAACACCCAAAATAAAAATACCACTTGATCTGGTGTCAGAAAACTTGAGTTCTGTCTCTAGATTGTTGCTGATTAACTTTGTGCCTTTGAATAAGACATTTAACTTCTCTGGGCCCCAGTTCATTTGTAAAATGAGAGAGTTGGACTCAGTGAACACTGACTTATGACTTTCCTCCTAAAAGTATCATCTGGCTTGCTTTCTTTCTCTGTGATTCTTCTGTGAGAAACAATACATTTGGAATTCCTTAAAGGTTCAGAGATGCCTTTCTAGCTCCAATGAGCTCAGGTTGGAATATGAACATATTTCTTTCAACCTTGTCTAATTTCAAGTGCTTGAATGCTATCTTTCTCTGGATGACTCAATCTTATTACGGGATCAAGTGCTATCCCTCACCCTTTCTTAAGTGTGGGGTGGTGATATACTCTACCTTGGTTCTATCCCATCTTGCACAGAATATATCATTTTCTCCATCAAGTGTTGACAAGAGAACTGCATGATAGTGCAGCTGAGTAAGGACTACCAGTTTCAGTTGAGTGGCAATGGATCCAATGAGAGAAGTCATTTGTTTGTGACTCTGGCTTCCAAAGAATTATGCTTTAAATGATAACAATATTTTGACTTAAAAAAAAACTCAATTCATCTGTATAAATGTGTTACTAAAAATAGAAGACTAAATCATGACCCAAATTAGTGATATCAGGAATCTGGTTATAATCAATATTGTAGTATTAGAAATCTGGATGCATCATCATGATGATATATTCTACACCTTCCTAATTCATATATGTCTAATTATGGTGAAGAGGGACATTTAGCACATATTTGACTTGATTCTCATACTATGTGTGAGAAAAATGATTATTGACTTATGTACCTAAATGTTGATGGGTTGATGGATTTTAGGATTAATTTTTTTTATTCTATTAAATTCCCTCCCCCTCTCTTTCCCTCCCTTTTTATACTCCCCATTTCACTCCACCCTTGGCTTTTCCCTTCTCACTTTCTCTGTAGGATATGATAGAATTCTATACTCAAATAGATCTAGATGCTCTTTCCTCTCAGAATTGATTCCTCTGAGAGTAAGGTTTAAGTACTACCTATTAACACATCTCTTCCTCTCCTTCTTATAATAATATACTTCCCCTCCCCTTCCTATGCACCTCTTTGTGTGCTATAGATTATCCTACTTTTCTTATTCCTTCACTTTTCTCTTGGTGCCGTCTTCTATTCCATTGCTTTTCTTTTTTTTTTTAATATCATCTTAGACCACTTGGCATCCCAACCTCTACCTATGAGTAATTCTTCTAATTTCTATAATAGTGAATACATTTTTTTAGATTAAAAAAACATTTTTCCATATAGGAATGTAAACAATTTGACCTTATTGAAGCTCTTAAGGAAGAAAATTAAAAACAAAACAAAACAACAAATATATATTTTTTTCTTTTACCCCTTTTCTTATTTACCTTTTCATGTTTCTCTTGATTTTTGTGTTTGAATGTCAGATTTTCTGTTTAGTTCTGGTCTTTTCTTTACAAATACATGGAAATCTTATATTTTGTTGAATGCCCATAGTTTCCCCTGGAAGCATATAGTCAATTTAATGGGTAGGTTATCCTAGGTTGCAGACCCAATTCTCTTGCCTTTCTGAATATCATATTCCAAGCCTTGTGGTCCTTTAGTGTATATGTTGCCAGATGCTGTGTAATCCTGATTGCTGTTCCTTGATATCTGAATTGTCTCTTTCTGGCTACTTGTAATATTTTTCTCCTTAGCTTGGAAGGTCTTGAATTTGGCAATTTCATTTCTGGGGGTTGTCTTTTGAGGATTTAGTGTAGAGGGTGATCTACGGGATCTTTCAATGTCTATTTTGCCCTCTTGTTCAAGAACATCTGGGCAATTTTCTTGGATAATTTTCTTGGATAATAGGTAGACCAATGATTCTCAAAGTGTCTCTTCTAGACCAGTTTTCATGGTTAGTCATTCTGTCAGTGAGATATTTCATGTTTCCTTCTATTTGTCAGTCTTTTGACTTTGATTTATTAATTCTTGCTGTTTTGTGAGATTATTACCCACTACTTGCCTAATTCTAGTTTTTAAAGACTGGTTTTCCACTATGATCTTTTGATTTTCCTTTTCAGTTTTGTCTATCCAGCTTTTCATGGCTTGTAGCAGGTCATTTATGGTCTTCAATTTGCTTATCATTTCATTAGATTTCTGGACATCTTTTTCCAAGGTTGAGATACTGTCTTTTTAAACTATTATTTTCTTTTTGAAATATTTCCCACTTTTCTTGCCAAGTGTTTCCTATCTTTTTAACTTGGTTCTCAAACTCCATCCTGACTTCTTGGAGAACTTGTGACTAATTTCAATTTTTTTTGGGGGGGGGCGAGTTTTGATGTGTTTAATTGTTTTTCTTTTTCTGCAGTCTCCTTTATATTCTGGATTTTTTCTCCATAAAAAATTTCCAGGATCAATGCCTTTCTCTTGTTCATTTCATTAGTTGAAGATACTATTTCTTAGGCATTGTTGTCCATTTATGGGCTGGTTTTTCCTTCCCTTCCCAGCCAGAAGTCTGAGTGAGGAGAGCAGGCTCTGTGTATGGAGCTATGGAGTGAAGTTTTTGTCTGAGGCTACTTTTCGAGTCTCTATGGCTTCTACTGTGTGCCTCCCCTCTCTGCTCTCTCTCATAGTCCAAGGTTTGCACTCTTCAGTCTACTGGGGTCCCAAGAGTATCTGCTCTTAGGGTTAAGTACCCTGTGGTCTTAGTCAGTTCCCAAGGAGTTAGAGTTGCCTCTTGCTCTTTCTGATTCTGCTGTGCTGGCTCTGACTCTGTCACTGTATATGAGGTGGGGGTGGGTTGACCAGCTCTCATTTTAGTGGGAACTATTTTACCCCCTTAGAGCATAGAAATGCCCAAATCCCATGTATCTCCAATGCTGAGCCCTACTGTGGGGTCCCTTTGTTCATCTGAACTTGTTTTGTTTTTGTCCTTTTGAGATAGTCTATATTGGTTGGTGTTGAGGAGAGGAAGAGTCCTGCTTCTACACAGAAATCATCTCAACCCAGAAGGAGGACTACATTTTATATTAAAAATTATAAAACTGTAAGTTTTTTTAATTAAATAAAAAATAAATGATTAATGAGGCAGAAATATTTTTTTTTGTTTTTTTAAAGAGAAAAGTTTTAGGGGACTACAAATTCAACAAGTCATTAGAAAAATGTTAGCTGTTTAAAAGGTAGCATAATCTTAGACTAAATTCAGAGAAGCTTCATATCTAGAAGAGGAAATTTAAACATTTCTGTGTTATGTCACTCATAAGAAGCCTATGGACAATTCTCTCAAAAATGTTTTAAATTAATTAACTAAAATCCACTTTTAGGAAGGAAATAAATTACATTTTTAAAAAGTTATATTTTTCCATCCAAGTTCTTATATGCAGAAAGGCATAGCAATTAATTGAGTAATGAACCTGGAATAAGCAAAACATCAATTCAAATCCAGCCTGAGATAATACTTTATGTTCATAGGAAACTTACAACCTCTATATCACTCAGTTTCCCCATCGGTATAATGGCCATAATAATAGTCTTTCCTTCAAATGTACTTTAATTCCCATATAAATGATAATATGAGGGTTAAGAATAAACTTTCTCAGAAATAATGGTATTATTATCTCAGGCTGCTATTAAATGAACTTGGAATGAGACTTGCTACAAGGGGCAGAGGGATCTAAAATGTACATTTGTTGGCTGCAGTATGATTGGTTCTGATTTTGCATCATATATTTTGAATTTCTACATAATTTAGTATATATTTCTGTACATTTCAGGTAAAATTAGAGTTGTCTCTGAGAACATTCATTTTAAGTAAAGTCTGAAATCTAAGATCCTTCACAGATAAATCAATAGAATGTTGCAAATTGTATTATGACTGTTATTTGAAAATGAAAGCTTATAATCAGAAAGAAAAGTGAATAAAGTACATTGTCTATAGTTACACAGATAATTTGAAATGGAAGGATTTGGTATTCTCTGGAGGGTAAATAATTTTAGGTCACTTTTGGCTGAGGAAGGCAGTGGAAATTTCACCAAAGAAACACACTTTTATCTCAGTCTTTAAGAGTGAGAAGGCTTTGAAAAAGTAAAGATTAGACATTCCAAGTAGAAAGAATAGTATGATTTAAAATATTCAAGAGAAGCACAAGAGGAGGCAGAGGAGTGTTCATGAAACATGCTGTTCATATTCCAGTTAGTTCAGATTATTGAATACTTTTAGGGGAATAGAGGATGTCCAGCTGAATAGAAATGTTTGCCTTAATTACAGAAGGTTTTGACCTTTATTTGATAGACAAAAGAGATGTTTTATCATTTTTGAGTGAGGGCTGGAAATGACATAAGAACTATTCTCTTGTATGATTAAATTTTCAGTAAGGAGGAATGATTTGGAAGGATTCAGCCTAGCATCAAAATGACAATTTAGGAAACTATTATAGAAGTACTAGTTGGAGAAAAAATAATGTGGATCAAAAGTTAGTTATTCCCTGCTTTGGGGGGTATTAAGAGAAATTAGTAATAAGCTAGTTCATAGCATCATATATTTAGAACAATAAGGAGCTAAGGACATCTAATTCAAGCCCCTCACTTTATATGTGAGGAAATTTAGACACAGAATAAATAAATTAGTTATTCTAAGTCTACTACTAACTCTTCCCTTCATATCAAAAAAGGCAACAAAAAGAAGGGTCTTTAATTTCCAATAACTGTTCAGTTTCCCACAGGGTAAACTATCCTCCCTCCTCATTTACATTTTGTCATAAGTTTAACTTTAGTATTATATAACTCATACTGACCTATAGTTGGCCAGTGTCTGAATGCCTGCTTACTGGCTTTGGAATTTTTTTTTCCATTTTTATGGTAGTACTGAAAAAATTATGATAGGTTCACAAAGATTCCACTTTTAGAAATATATGCATTTGTGACCACTGACTACTGTGTCATCTATGAATCATGGATGCAAGTTGTCATAAGTAAAGGCTATAGCAAGCAATTCATGGAATAAAAAAATGAAGTAAATCAAACATAGAAGTTGACCAGATCCAATTACATGAGTATCTTGTTATTTCATCCCTTCAACATATGCATTATTGAGCAGGCACTATAAATGGAAAATGATTTGAATAAGAGAAGAGCATGTTGGATCATCTTGGGAAAATTACATAGATCTTTTTAAGTATCATAAATTGCTTTCTCAAAGAAGAAAAAGTCCCCTTCTTAATTATATTTTGCTGTTGACATATTATGACCGCTTTTTTGAACATTAAGAACTCAGAAAAATAAATTCTATTGGCAATACATCATAATGTCAATACCCAATCATATGAGGAGAATGGAGAAAAAGGTCCCATCTAGGATGTAGCACAGTAGAAAGAAGTATTGAGTCTGTATTCAAAATCTATGTCTAATGTAGACTAGTTATGTGACTTTTAGCAAGACTTTGTTAACTCAGTTTCTTCATTCGTAAAGAAAGTGAGTTGTATATGACCTCAGAAGTTGTTTCCAGCATTAATCTATGATCTTACAATTTACTAGAAAATGAGTTAGATTAAGATTATATGAAATAATATATTTTTGTACTCTTGCTTGTGAATAGTTTTTGTTGATTTTTAAATGGGGATATAAAGGAATCAGAATAGGTTATAAAACCTACATAGTATAGCACCAAGCCTGAGAGAAAGAAGATAGTATTAAACTGTTCTAAACACCCACAAGTCAGTTGAGGCAAAGATATTAGCTGAAGAGCAATGAATTTCCTAGATTATGAAAAACCTGAAATACTTTAAGATCAAGCCCCCAACAAAACCATAATCAGAGAGTGAGTTATTGGTAAGATAAAGAAAGTATACAGAGAATACAGAAACTCTCAAAGGCTTCAAGAAGAAAACTTAAAGAACTTGAAATTAACAGTAATTTTGACAGGGAAAAATGTCAAAAACAGATAGAAATATGACCTGTAGATCTATTATGTTGAATTCAGGGTTCTACAAATAAAAGCCACAAAGCAATGGAAAATTAGCTAACACTTGACAGAACTGGGGACTCTGAAATTTGAAGAAATTTGGAGCCACAGCATTTTGATTCTGAGTATTTGAAAGGATTAATGAAAATTATGAAAGCAGAATTTATACCCTTCACAGCAAAAAACAAAATGGTCAGAACAGCAAATTTTGGAAGCTCTGATGACAAGTTTCACCAAAAGGGGGAGAAAGAGGAATTAGGAATGCAAATTTATGGAAATCAAGTATAATATAAAAGAAAATAGACAAAAAGCAATATTATTAAAAGAAATTTTTTTTTTCCATTCCAGCAAGACAAGATGCACACCAAAAAGGATCCCTAAAGGATCCATTTTGGTGCATGACCAAAATCCTTAAAGTCATAATGAAAGAAAAAATAGAACTTATGAACAAATAAAATGAGATTCCAGTTAAAAGAATTCATAAATTACAACAAGGAAAAAAAAGAACAAACAAAAAACAGAGTGTTCTCTTCCACTCCTGCCTCTCTGTTAGGTGTTACTCAGTTTCCCATCCTCCCCAACACACGCATGGGGAAAAAAAAAAACAACCTAAAAATTTGAAAAAGAAAAAAAAGTCAAAATGATGGCAGACGAGTCTGCAGAGGACTCAGATCATACACCTCCCATATTTCCTGTATGATTGTGGTTAACCAAAACCCTAGAAAGAAAAATTGTGGGAAAAGGTCCCTACTATGCTTGGTATGACAGCATGGTGAATTTACCACTAGCCATTTCTTTTTGTTATAAGTTTTAAAAAACAATTTCACATTACATAAGTACTATTTTCTTTTTTTTCCTTTTTCCTTCACTCCATGTAAAAACAGCTTCCAACATTTTAAATATAATTTTGAGTCCTGAATTCTCTGCCTCTCTACCCAACTCCTACTGAGATGGTAATGTGATATGAATTTTGTAGGTAATCATGTAAAACACTTTCCTGTATTAATCCTTTTGTGGAAAGAACTTCAAACATTGCCCTCTGTCTATATATACTCCTTCTAATTGCCTTAATAATACAATTTCTCTTTCCTATTTACTTTTTTTATTCTTCTCTTGAGTCTTGTTTTTGACAAATTCCCCATTCAGCTATGCTCTTTTTATCAGGAATGTTTGAAAGTACTCTAATCAAATATCCATTTTTCCCATGGTGAATTATGCTCAGTTGTATTGGGTAACGTATTCTTGTTTGAAGGCCTAGTCCTTTCACCTTCTGGAATGTCATATTCCAGAATCTCCTGTCTTTTATGTTAGAAGCTACTAAATCTTGTGTTAATCTGAATTTGGCTCCATGATATTTGAATTATTTCTTTTTTGGCTTTTTTCTCATTTACCTAATAGTTCTTTTTTTTTAATTTGGTCAATTTCAAACATTATTCCTTGGTTACAAAAATCATATTCTATTCTTCCCTCCCCTCCCCAAACCCCTCCCATAGCTGATATGCAGTTCCACTGGGCATTGCACTTGATCAGAACCCATTTACCTGTTGTTGGTATTTGCGCTAGGATGTTCATTTAGAGTCTATATCCCCAATTTACTCCCTTCGATCCATGTCATTGAGCAGTTGTTTTCCTTTGGTGTTTTCACTCCCACAGTTTTTCCTCTGAAGGTGGATAAATTTTTTTCTCCTGTATCCCTCTGGGTTGTTCAAGATCAACGCATTACCACTAATGTAGGAGTCCCTTACATTCAATTGTACCAGAGTGTATCAGTTTCTGTGCACAATGTTTTCCTGGTTCTGCTCCTTTCTCTCTGCATCACTTCCTGGAGGTTGTTCCAGTCTCCATGGAATTCCTCTGCTTTATTATTCCTTTGAGCACAATAGTATTCCATCACCAACATATACCACAATTTGTTCAGCCATTCATTTTCCAGTTTTTGGCCACCACAAAGAGTGCAGCTATTAATATTCTTGTACAAGTCTTTTTCCTTATTACCTCTTTGGGGTACAAGCCCAGTAGTGCTATGGCTGGATCAAAGGGCAGACAGTCTTTTATCGCCCTTTGGGCATATTTCCAATTTGCCCTCCAGAATGGTTGGATCAATTAACAACTTCACCAGCAATGAATTAATGTCCCCACTTTGCCACATCCCCTCCAACATTCATTACTTTCCTTCACTGTCATGTTAGCCAATCTGCTAGGTGTGAGGTGATACTTCAGAGTTGTTTTGATTTTCATCTACCCTGATTATAAGATATTTAGAACACTTTTTCATGTGCTTATTAATGGTTTTGATTTCTTTGACTGAGAATTGCCTGTTCATGTCCCTTGCCCATTTATCAATTGGAGAATGAATTGATTTTTTTATATAATTGATTTAGTTCTTTTTATTTGAGTAATTAAACCTTTGTCAGAGATTTTTGTTATGAAGATTGTTTCCCAGTTTGTTATTTCCCTTCTAATTTTGGTTACATTGTTTTTGTTTGTACAAAAACTTTTTAATTTGATGTAGTCAAAATTATTGATTTTACATTTTGTGGCTCTTTCTAAGGCTTGCTTGATTTTAAAATCTTTCTCTTCCCAAATATCTGACATGTATACTATTTTGTATTCACCTAATTTGCTTACACGTTCCTTCTTTACATTCAGGTCATTCACCCATTCTGAGTTTATCTTGGTGTAGGGTGTGAGGTGTTGATCCACATCGAAACTCTACCAAACTGTCTTCCAATTTTTCCAGCAGTTTTTGTTGAATAGTGGATTTCTGTCCCAAAAGTTGGGGTCTTTGTGTTTGTCATAAACTTTTTTGCTGAGTTCCCTTACCCAAAGTCTATTCCATTGATCCTCCTTTTTGTCTCTTAGCCAGTACCAAATTGTTTTGATGACCACTGCTTTATAGTATATTTGAGATCTGGTACTGCAAGGCCATCTTCTTTTGTATTTTTTTTAAATTATTTTCCTGGGTATCCTTGATCTTTTGTTCTTCCAAATGAACTTCCTTATGTTTTTTTCTAATTCAGTAAAGAAAATTTTGGAAGTTTGATGGGTATGGCACTAAATAAATAGATAATTTTGGGTAGGATTGTCATTTTTATTATGTTAGCTCATCCTAAGCATAAGCAGTTAACGTTTTTCCAATTGCTCAGATCTAGTTTTAATTGTGTGGAAAGTGTTTTGTAGTTGTGTTCATATAGTTCCTGTGTTTGATTCCTAAGTATTTTATATTGTCTAAGATGATTTTGAATGGATTTCTCTTTCTAATTCCTGCTGCTATGATGTGTTGTGTGTATATATACATATATATATATATATATATATATAAATGCTGATGACTTATGTGGGTTTATTTTGTATCCTGCAATTTTGCAAAAGTTATTGATTATTTCAACTAGCTTTTTAGTTGATTCTCTAGGATTTTTTAAGTAGACCATCATATCATCTGCAAAGAGTGTTAGCTTTCATTGACCTAGTAGTTCTGGAATTTGGCTATAATATTCCTGGGAGTTATTCTTTTGGGATCTCGTTCAGGAGGTGATCAATGATTTATTTCAATTTCCATATTACCCTTCTGTGTTAGGAAATTAGGAGAGCTTTTCTTGATAATTTCTGGAAAGATAGTCTAAATACTGATTTAATTTTATTTTTTTAAATTTTAATAATTTTTCCCATGAGTTTTCCAAATTTTGTAATCCAAATTATCTGCCTCCTTTTTTCCCTCTCCTCTGATGGAGTGTGGCAAGCAATTCAATCTGGGTTATAGGTGTATTATCACACAAAACATGTTTCCATATTATTTATTTTTATAAGTAAATAATCTTATAAAACCAAAACCCTAAAACATATATCCAAATAAATAAATGATAAAGCATGTGGTTCAATTTGCATTCTTACTCCAGCAGTTCTTTCTCTGGATGTGAATAGCATTTTTTTCATTAGTCTCTCATAATTGCTCTGGATCATTATGTTGCTGGTAGTAATAAAGTTGATCATATTTGGTTGTTAACAAAAATGTTGTTACTGTGTATAATGTTTTCCTGGTTCTGCTTATTTTGCCTTGCATCAGCTCTTATAGATCTTTCGAGCTCTTTCTGAAACCATCCCATTCATTATTCCTTATATCACATTAATATTACATTAACATAATGCACTACAACTTGTTCAGCCATTCTCCAATTGAAGGATATCCCTTTAGTTTCCCATGCTTTGCCACCACAAAGAGAACAGTTACAAATATTTTTTGCACAAACTGGTCCTTTCCCATTTTTTATCTCTTTGAGATACAGACCAAATGGAAGTATCACTGGATCAAAGGGTATGCACGGTTTTATATCCCATCCAAATTTCCCTCAAAAATGTTTGAATTAGTTCACAACTCCTCAAGAAATACAGTAGTGTCCCAATTTTGCCATACCTCCTAGAACATTCATTAATTTCCTTTACTGTCATATTGGCAAATCTTATACGTGTGAGACAGTACCTGGGAGTTTTCCAATGAGTTGGAACAGTTGGTGAAATGATAGAGAGAAGATATTGACAAGACTGACAGTGGTGGGGGAAGGGGCAACTGGGAGTGGCAGTTGGTCTTGTAACTAGCACTTCCTTCCTGGCCCTGGAACTTGTAGGAGGCCTTGCTCCTTGTATCTGGATAGAAGGGGTTCTATTCCTGAATTTCACAACTGTGTCCTCTACCTGGACTCCTGTGATCATGTCATCGACAAAAGGACTTAAAGGAAGCAGTTTGAACTGTAAGGCCTGTCTTTAGGGGCATCAGCCCCAAGAGACAGGCCTACCAGCTCTGAAAGTCAGAACTTTCTTCCTCTTGCTGTCTACTGCTAAGTCTTTTGAAATTAAGAAAGCTAGCACAGATATAGCATATACAGGAATAAGAGAAACCCTCCACCAGCCTGTGAGGCCTGGCCTCAGCTCCAAACCTGAAAGAGACTCAAACCTCATCTAGGGACATCCCTGTTCCCTTTTCCCTGATACCTCCCCAATTCAAATTGTTATTAAAATTTATCTTTATTTAAATATTGCAGTCAGATAAGAGGACTAACATTTCAGGGGTCATAGAGGGAGCTGAACCTCAGGACAGCCAGTCAACTATAAACAGTCCTTATTGGACTCCTCCAGGGCAACTAAGTCTGGGGGAAGGCTTGTCCCTCAGGAGGGTTCATGCTTACCTGCTCTTGACCATCTTCCACATCAATCCATAGAGAAGATGTCCCCTCAAGCTTTCATAAGTGGTCCATTTCTCCGGGAATCCCATTAAAAAAAAAAAAAAAACAACCTCTCGGCAGGGAGCATCTCTCTCCTTTTACCTCACTGGCAGCCATACTCCCTATCTACCTTCAATTCCTCCATTCCCTGTTATAAAACTTTGAGTATCCCCTGTTTTTCAATCTCATCCATTTCCCCTATAAATATTAAAAGTTAAGTACTCTAGTAACCTTGCTAATACTCCTTCTGTTGAGTACTTATGAAAATACATCATGTTAACAATTTTGGGATGTGAGGATGTATCATTTAGTCCCATTTATTGGACATAACAGGTTATATGTGTTAGATTTACCCCTAACATGTCATGTACATAAATAAACAGAATACAAAATAGAATATGAACATGTATAAAAACTTGTAAGCACAGTACTCTAAGAATTAGAAGGAAAGAAAAAATGTTCTGGCTGGAAGGAAGAAAGAAATTTACATAAAACAAGGGGTATTTATTTGAACCTGGATGTAAAAGATAGAGAGAATTGGTGTGGAGTTTAGAAATTTTAGGCACAGGGAAAGTGAAGGCAGAATGAGTTAGGGAATGAAAAGAAATTCAGTTTTGATTTAATGAATCAAAGTGAGGTATCAAAAGAGAAATAGTTGGATAAAATGGTAGAAAAGTGGTTGTAACCATATTTGGAAGATACTTTAATATCAACTTAAGGAGCTAAGAATATAATACAGGATTTTAATAGGAAAATTTTATCTGAAAAACCAACACTGAATTTTCTTTCTTCATTTATTGAATTATCTCTCCTC
The DNA here is from genome assembly GCF_027887165.1 of Monodelphis domestica. Lineage (NCBI taxonomy): Eukaryota > Metazoa > Chordata > Mammalia > Didelphimorphia > Didelphidae > Monodelphis > Monodelphis domestica. Next base: position 269,605,122 of record NC_077230.1, on the reverse strand, counting down.
ATTTATTACCAAGACCACTTGTGGTAATATTTGTTTGGACTTGTTTTTTGATTTTTGTTTTTTGTCACTATACATAAATAGAAGTTATTCTCTCAGTCTTTGTATTTTCAGAACCATTGGCTGAAATTTTTTTTAAAGTAGAATAAACCAAAAAAATTAAATAAAAATACAAATCAGGTTAAATTTATTGCACTAAAACAAAATCAGGCAATTTTTTTCAAGCATAATGTTTCATATAGACTGTACTTTTATGTCTTACATCTTTTCTTTAAATTTAGTCTTTTTATCCAGAGTAAACCAAACTTTAAATTTTATAAAAATATATGCTGAAAACCTAAACAATAAACTGAACTTGATGATACATGAAGCCTCCTATGTTTATAGTCCTTTGCTTCTTCAATAATGTTAGGGAGAAGAATTTTAATAGTTTTCTTTGGAACCAATATTAGCTATTATTAACTGAGTATTTAGCTTCTTTTTTGTTGATCTTTGTTTCTTTTTTATATATTTCATGAATAATATTTCTGATTCTGCTTATTTCAATTTGTATCAGTTCATGTAAATCTTTCCATGGTTTTCTGAAGTCTTTATATATTCATAATGATTGACTGCTCAGTATTATTCCATTACATTCCTGTGTCATGATTTGTATATGCATTTCCCATATAATGGGAATCTACTTTTTTATTTATTAAGTTTAATTATATTTTGTTTTCAGTAGCAAATTTTCATATTTCCATTAAAATATGAAGCTATGAAAAACAATTCTATGTTCTGGTTCTAAGATATATGGACAGTTTTGATTTTTTATGTTTGTGGCTAATTTCTTCTTGAGTCTTAAATTATCTGTCTTTGAACTATTTTCTAGGTCAGTTGATTTTTCTGAGGAAGCATTTCACATATTCCTCTATTTTTCTTTATTTGGACTTTTTATTATTTGCTAATTCCCCATTGGGTTATTTGCTTTCTTTTGGACAATTCTACACTTAAGCTGTTATTTACATTTTAGGTAGCTCATTTTATAATCTTTTTTTTTTCTCCCTCTACTGCTCTGCCTTTTTAAAAAATCATGTTTACTCTTTTTTTTTTTACTTACTCTTTAACTCATTCCGAACTGAAGGCTTATGTGAAGAGCTATAGGTTAAAAATAAATCATCACTCCTTTTCTGTGATTACAGCCACACAGATAGGTTTCTGGAAAGTGTTTGTGCTCACTACTCATCTAACACCTATATTCTATGGTCATATCTGCTTAGAAGTAGATAATGGGTAAGAGATTTGTCAGATGGCCCCCACAGCTACTCTTATTGCTAATTCTTGGCCCTGGCCCCTTGACATCACTTTCTGCACTACTGATTCCTGCCCTGTTGCTCTATTTGGATTTCCTTTTTTTCCTAGGATACTGGAATATTACTATTCCCTAGTAGCACTACTTCTATATATTCTCTACTTCAGTATTTAAAGACATCTCCTTATGGTTTCCTACATTGCCTTGTCCAAGACAAATGGCACATTGTGACTTTTTATTGACGTTCACCATCATAATTCAATATAGCATTTTTTAGCTTACTGTAGACTGTGTACATTGGGAGACTTAGGCAAAAATATTTCCTCTCGCAATACCATTTTGACTCTATCACCTACTTAGTTTCTAGCTCATTGCTATCATTAAAACATTCTTCTATGGATATTTTGGGAGGAGGTTGTTTCCCTTTTTATGTCTTTGGAGCATGTGCTTAGTAGAAGGTGATCTGGGACAAAAGATATAAACAGTTTCCTTTCAATTCAGAATGTTTGTGTTTCAGAATGGTTGGAACACAACTCCACTGATGATTGATGATGATGCCAACATTCCTAAAAATAACCACCAAAAATTTCTATTTTTTTTTTTGTTTTCTTGGTCATTTTCTGATTGTAACACTTCATTGAAAAATGATCCAATTCTCTGTGGTACCAATGAAATACAAATGAGACAATATATCAGGAATCTGGAATCAAGAAATTCTTTTGCAATTCTAGGTAAAATTTCCCTAACTATGTGATCATAAGAAAATGTAACATTATCAACCTATTTTGTTCTGTTTAAAATGTGGATATAATACCTGAATTACCTGCATTTCATTGGTGTTGTTTGGCTGGAAGGAGACAGTGTATTTAAAATACTTTGTACATTTTAATATTCCATCATAATCAATAAAATTAATATATTTCTTTTATATTCAGACCAAAACTAATCTTCCTTAACTTATTCAGATAATTATTAACCTGAGAGGAAATTAAAGCAAATGAATATAAATCCTAATTCTGATTGTATTACTTTTTAAAATGTTTAATATACCCCTAGAAGAACTTGAAAAGAAATTTTAAAATGAGATATTAAGAGAAAATACAGAAAAAAACTCAAGAGCTAGGAACAAATTCACTGAAAAAATCAAATCCCTAAAATATTAAACTATGAAAAATGTAGGAAAGGCACAAAATACATTGAAGAAAATAACCCCAAATGAATAAATCGACCAAATGGAAGCCAAAAAACCTTTTCTTTTTAATTGAAGAAAACACTCTTTAATTAAATTATTTAAGGTATTTAAGAACATATTAATTATTAAAGGAATGAAAAGTACACATAAAAAGAAGGAAGCAATACTATCATTCTAGAGATAATCAGGAACCATGCCCAAAGGACCACAAAAGTGTGCATAGCCTTTGATCTAGCTATAACATTACTAGGCTGTAGCCCAAAGAGTTTAAATATAGGTAAAAAGAATCAACATATAAAATAAAAATATATTTTTACTAACTCTATTTATAGTAGCAAAACACTGAAAACTGAAGAGATATCAATCAAATATGGAATGGCTGAAGAAGTTGTGGTATATATTTTAATAGAACACTATTTTGATATACTACTAATGACTTTAAAATGGCAAACAAAATGATCATGAAAAGCCTAGATCATCTTATATATTTCTCATTTTCTCAGTTTTTTTTTTAACCTGGACTGAGAATTCTGAAAATTTCTGGTTGTCTCCTGTTTCTAGCTTGTCAGGCTTTGCACTGTGAGCACTTTTCCCCTGGGGCTAGGTCTTTCCCTCAGCCCAGGGTTAAGAGGTCCAAGTGCTATGGGCATCCTGACCCCAATGCAGGCTGGTGTAAGGGCCTGGGTCTTCAAGGGGTGGGGCTGGAACTTGGGGTACTCTGTTGTTTCTACATCTAGTTTTCTGTGATGCAAAAGTTGGTCTGTGCCCAGGTTCCCAACTTGGTTTAGCAGCTGGGGGGAAGGGGTAAAGGGGGAGGTGGCTGCCCAATACTCCACTGTGTGAAGTTTTGCTTCAGGTTCCTGCTTATCCTACAAAAATAACCTCTTTCTGCTTACCTTTGAAGTTGTATTCATTGGGAATTTGGGAGAGCACCTTACTCCATCTTGCTGTTGGCTTTTTATTCCTGTCATTTTGAGATACTTTTTCAAAATTGCTTTGGAAAGAGTGTCAGAGCAGTTTCAGCTTTTGCCACTAATAAGTTGTCATCTTCACTTGCTCCCCTATAAAGTCTTATATGAAATGATGTGAAGTGAAGTAAGCAAAACCATGAAAATGCTGTACATAGTAAAAATAATTATCTATGATAATCAACTGTGAATGACAACCATTATCAAAAAACAAGAAACCAGGGCAATACCAGGAGGTTCACAACAAAAAACACAATAATAATTTTATTTCCTCCATTAATTTTTCTCAAGGGTAATTAATGTCTTCTTTCACAACATTTTGATCATGGAAATATGTATTTCAATGTAAAAATTAAAATTAGTCTCAATATTAATAATATTATATTTTAGGAGATTTATTAAAGATAATTAGAAGTAAAAGGAATAAAAGTGATACAAAATAAAAAAAAACAATCAAGTGCCCATGGCTAATCAGTCTTTTTAAAATCCCCATACTTACCACCACCATGCTTGAGATATCAAGCCAAAGAGAGAGCAGGGCTGCCCACTGAATCTTTATTCCCTGACTACAGGAATTATGTAATGACAGAAAATCAGTGGGTTCCAAGGATGGAGGATTTTTTTTTTAGGGTAACAGATTTTCTAGAATACATTCCCCCCTGATGATGATTGGGAGACTAGTCTCCCCAATTGATCATTTAACATAATCTTACAGTAATTTGGGGATAAAAGAGAAAATAAAACCAATGATTGCTGGGAACATTGATAAAAAGGCAATTAGTGTGCAGTATAAGAGTATACACACAAAACAAATGCATTCAACCCCATACAGTCCAAATCACCACATCCCAAAGTTCACTCTGGATATTCTGGTACAATGTATGGTCTGTGGAGGCATCTTCATGGTGCCTTCTCCAAACAGTTCACTTTCTGGATTCAGACAGGTAGCATGTTTTTTTTATCCTAAAATTATTCTCAAAATAATTTAAACTTTGCATTTTAGAATAATAATACACTCTCCCCTCGAAGAGCGTGTTGAAAAACACAGGGATCCCTTAGGGATGCATGGCTGAGTTATGAGGTATATGAATCAGTTGGCAAGAGAAATCAAAAACATCAAAAAATCCAAATAAGAGTGAAAAGATAACTTCTGGATGAAATATAGACTATCAAAGTCTTATGTGTAAAAATTCTAAGTAAAGGAAAAATAAACCTATAACAGATCTATTAATCAGGGCCCAATTGAAATGATTTAAGGGGGCAACTGGGTGGCTCAGTAGATGAAGAGCCAGGCCTAGAGACAGGAGTGTCTGGCCTCAGACACTCCCTAGCTGTGTGACCTTGCACAAGTCACTTGACACCCACTGCCTAGCCCTTACCTCTCTTCTGCCTTGGAACCAAAACATAGTATTGATTCTAAGACAGAAGGTAAGAGTTTTAAAAATAATAATAAAATGATTTAAGGAATTATGCACTTACCCAATCAGTAGCCAGGACTATGGAAGGCTTGTCACAGTATGAGAGACAGAATAGGGACTAGATTATAGGTGCCAGATAGGAGGCAAATTTGAGATACTTAGTAGAATGTGGGACAAGGAAGACCTGCCTTTGACATATGTCAAGACAGCCACAACATTGAAACCCAAACAAGTTTAAGTCCTCTTGTCTTCACTCAAAATTTCATCAATCCCATTGGGATTTGTTGGTCTCTTTGACCTTTTGCTTGACTGGCGCTTTGCAGTGGCTCTTTTTCTCCTGGAATTAGGCAAAAACTTTAAGCAAAGTCCTGTAATTGTTTCTAAAATAATTAGTGGCATCATTTTTATAGTCTAAAACTTTTTAGGTATGCACTGACATAAGGGCAAATGTATTTTAAACTTATATTACTACAAAATCAAAAATAGTTTAAGAAAATCTTCTTAATACTGGTGACATGTGATTCAAATACAAAAAGGAGAGAAGAAATAAATCTGAAATAGTATATTGCACATGCAAGCAAAACAATAATAAAAACGTTTTAAAAATAAAATATATATATATAGCTTACAATAATTAGCATACCATGTTAGCTAAGGAAAGGTAGAATGCAATGTTTTCTCACCAAAAATGAGATCCATTTCTTCTTCAAACTTGGCCATGATCCACTCTGTGTAAGTGCAAATGATTTTCACAAAGTAACAGTTTTTTTTTAATAAAGAACATTAGTGCATAAGGTAATGCATTTTGAAGAGATATCAAAATCCCCAAAGTTATAATAGCCCATTTAATTACAATAGCAAATAAGCCTACTATGATTAGGATTCACATGAGTCTGCTGCATGAATTTAAAGCTAGTAGATCACAAGTTTTTCAATTCTAACAATCTTTCAACCTTGGCTGAGATATTTTTTAAAAAATCTATTACTGCCATCATTCTGAAAATGTGGCAGAGGAGTCTAGGAAAATACAAATCTCTCTACTGTTGAAGTTGGGTCTAAAAAACATCACCAAGAATCTAGATCATTCTGGTGGAAGGGTAGAGTAATTTAAAGAGTTACAAATGAGAAATGCTCCCCCTTGGGAGATAATCAGGGGTACCACACCCTAGGAACAACTTCCCAACTCCTCTGGTATGAGACTGTTATGTCCTATCTATTCACAATTTTACAGATGCAGAGCTGGGGATATAATTACACTTCACTTCAGCTACTAAAATGGGCCCTTTACCTCTTGTTACAAATAACTCAGAGGCAGGCAAAATGATCAGATTTGTTGGGAAAAAAATCTAGAATTCATAGCTGAATACCCCTTAAGATCAATTCCAGATATTTAGCTCATTGAATTCTTCAAAGGTTATTAGCCAGGTTGAGTTCATCCATCATCTATGTGATACTTAACAAATGCAAAATGGAAGAAAAAGCTTTTTATGGGCTTTACAATATTTTGTTTAGTATAGTTATAGGGGAAAGTAACAGAATATATTTAATAGTTAAAATACAGTAGATTAAAATGATTCAGTGAAATAATGGTATGGATCATATTACTATATCAACTTAAAACAATAAATTAAGTTGTAAATAGACAATCAGAAGAATACAATAAAATACAAAATACAGAGAATTTTATAAAACAAAATAAAATTAAAATTAAAAATATATAAAATAAAAAAATAATAAATAGTCTGAAAGGGCTTAAAATTTTCACCTCCCAGACTCTTTAAAGTTACTTTCCCTATCAGTTCAGATTCCTTTTGTCACATTTCTGGGATCTCCATATTTAGGGAGATTCATCCAGTTTTGGATTCCTCAAAACCATGTTTGCTATGGCAAAGGGTTTTAGGGAGATGAATTTCTCCCCTGAATCTCAGGCAAGGAAATTGAAAGGATCAGCGCACCCAGGAAATGGTAGGGGAAAAAATTCTAAAACTGGGAACTATTTGAGATAAGTAACAAACTGCTCTTTGAAAGTGTTCTCCATGCTTACAATTTTTACTTCCTTCCCCTTTTCCCCTAAGGTAAAACACTAGGGAGCAGTTCATTTCCTCTGCCACATGGGCAGGGAGTTTGGAGGCTAATTATTGCCTAAGGAAAATACACCCTGATTTTTACCAGCTGTCTTGAAAGTGACTAAGGACTTCTAGCTTCAGCAGTCCAGCAGGTTCTGCAACAGTGGTCGGGGTAGTAGTTGAGGGTCAGAGGTGATCAGGAGATCAGGAGGAGGTCCAGAAGTAGGAGCAGGAACAGGAGCAGGCAGTATCAATAGCAGCAATGCCAGAGGCAGCATTAAGGAACTGAGGAACATGGGCTCAAGGCAAGAGTCTCTGGATAAGTCCCTCAAACTAGAAACAACTGGGCTGGTAGAGAGGGCAACCAGGCAAAAAAAGTAGAACATTAAAATTAAAAAAAGCCACAGAAGTAGGGCAGCAGCTATCTCAGGAAAATGAAAATGAAATCTCGATAATAAAAATATCATATTTTAGGAAATTAATTAAACATCATTAAAAGTAAAAGGAATAAAAGTTATGCAAAAGAAAACCACAATGAATAAAAACCAACCACATGCCCATGGCTAATCAGCTTCCTTAAAATCCCCATGTTTACCACCACCATGCTTGCAACATCAAGCTAAAGAGAGAGCAGGACTGCTCACTGAATATTTATTCCCTGTCTACAGGAAGTATGTAATTATAAGAAGTCAGTCGGTTCCTGGGAAATATAGTTCTTTTTTATGGTAACATATTTCAATTATACATTATAATATATATATAACTTATATCACTTGCCTTCTTGGAAAGAGGGACATGCAGAGAGAGACAGAGAAAAAAAGAGAGAGAAGGGTAAAAAGTGGGAAAATAAAATGTAGGGAAACACACAATTGGTAATTTTAACTGTGACTATAAATGGAATGAACTAACTCAAGATGCAAATATATGATAGAAGAGCCTAAAAGCAAACAAAAACAAACAAGCAATATACTCTCTATAAGAAACACATTTAAAGCAGTGAGATACACAGAGTAAAAAGTAAAAAAGTAGAGCAGAGGCCACCAAGCCTCAGCTAAATTAAAAAAAAAAAGCAAATATATAAAGGTAACAATCATGATATCAGCAAAGCAAAAGTAAAAATGATTAATCAAAGGAGTAAAAGGATATTATGTTTTGATAAAAGAACCCATAAACAATGAAACAATTACTACTAATAATATGTACATAAAATGACAAAACATCTAGATTACTAAGAGAGAAGCTACTTTAATTAAAGGAGGAAATACATAATAAACATTACTATTAGAGGATCTTAACATTCCTCTCTCAGTAGACAATAAATCTAACCAAAAATAAAGAAGAAAGTAGTTAAGAAGGCCAAGAGAACTTTTGAAAAGTTTAATATGATAGACCACTGTAGAAAAGTGAGTGGAAATAGAAAGGTATCTAGCTTTTCTCAGGAGCACATGGCACCCTCACAAAAATGATCCACCTAAGAAGGCATAAAAACTCAAAACAAAATGTAAAAAAGAACAATTATTGACTACATGCTTTCAGAACATAATACTATTAGATTCACAAATGTTTATAAGAACCATACATTATATAAAAAATAACCATAAATCATATAAACAAGCAATAATTTTGTTAAAGAAAATCAAAATGAGGAGTCATCATACCTAAATATAAGGGATGAAGTTAAAGTGGTACTTAAGGGTAAATCTATTTCTCTAAATGGTTATAAAAATAAAATAGAGAAAGAGTAGATCAAATAACTGACAGAGACAGAGAGACAGAAAGAGAGACAGAGAGAATGGGTGAGAGAGAGAGAGAGAGAGAGAGAGAGAGAGAGAGAGAGAGAGAGAGAGAGAGAGAGAGAGAGAGAAGGAAAGCAGTTAAACTCAGAACCACTCTGGCTCAGTCTCAACCAAAGTGGGCGTTAAGCCCTTGGAAAGACAAGGTAGAGAAAGGGGTCAGTCCTTATCACTCACGTGACCAATCTGAAGGAAAGCTGTCTGCGGGGCTCCTCCAACCCCAAGCTCCGGCCTCGAACTGACTTCTTGCCCTCCTCACAGAAAGTCCCAAGAACTCCAGAGGCTATTCTCTACTTCACTTCCTGGGTCTCACATGTGACAAGCTTGACTTAGGACAGCCTAGTGGTCTGTCCTTTTTTTGCACATGTCTTTTGAAGGCCATTTTCTCAGATAATTAAATCTTGAATTTCATGCAGACCTTTCTAATCTTGTTAAACTAAGAAGGGAGGAGAAATGTAGTTTTCAAGACCTGATTCTGTTATTCCAAGTATCTATATTGTTATTGATCAGGAAATAGCTAAATCAGATCTTTTTTTTTTTTTAAACCCTTACCTTCTGTCTTGGAGTCAATTGACTCTAAGGCAGAAGAGTGGTAAGGGCTAGGCAATGGGGGTCAAGTGACTTGCCCAGGGTCACACAGCTGGGAAGTGTCTGAGGTCAGATTTGAACCTAGGACCTCCCGTCTCTAGGCCTGGATCTCAATCCACTGAGCTACCCAGCTGCCCCCTAAATCAGATCTTCTAAAGAATGGTCTGATTAGGGTGGAATAGTTTCAAAATTCACACCCCTCTGGGCACAGAGAATTAGTTTCAAATGGCCTCGGCAAAGCAGAGGACTCGGGAAGTGTCTCTCAAAAGTAGGTCTCTCCAGAGCAGTGGTCACCAAACTATGTCCTGCAGGCCACATGTGGCCCCCTGAGGCCATTTATTTAACCCTCACCACACTTCCAGAAAGTTCACCTCTTTCATTGGTGGTTAGTGAGACGAGCACAGGATACATCCGCATCCTATGCTCCTGGTGTACTGTATGTGGTGGAGTCGCAAAGTGAGGCATTACTCACGTACAGTACTATTTCTGTTGATATAATCCTTTATGTGGTGCCTTGTTCTGAGAGAATGAGGTTCTACACAAAGAATTATGTGGCTGCACAATGGAAGGTGTCAGCATGGTGAGCAGTGATCTGGGGAGGGGATTCCGTACTGTGTATACTGCTGTGGGGTATAGTGATGGCAGTGATGGGCCTGTGCAAGGTGTGACAGGCAGCCAGCCAGTGCCGAAGCCTCTGCTATCCTAGACAGCAGTGTACAGTGTCACAGGCCCAGCACCACCTCCAGTACTACATACAGGTGTCAGATAGTGGAGATTTGGCCTGTGACATTAGCAGGGGGCCTCTACTGTGAGAAGCCCACCACTGCCACTGGGTGTTTTATAAAACACCACTGGTTTTGGGGGGTGAAATTAATATAAGACATTGTCTTATTTTGGGAGAAACACAGTAGTACAATGGCCCTTATTATAGGGGCAAATTATATGTTGTGCATCTGGGAGAGTATGGGGGCTACTGAATTTGTAGTAATGTGGGGAGAGACTTTTGGGCAAAGGGATGTTATAGGGGCCATTATGTTGTGCATCTGGGGGAGCATGGTTGCCATTGTACTATGTGGGGGAAGTGAGGCGTGTGTTTTTCGTATTACAGTCTATAATTAGAGATCCATAAATATGGATCACAAGAGGACACACACTAGTATCATGCCTTCTTTTATCCTGCTATGGAATCTCATTGGTTTACCCAAGAGATCATATTCCTGCGTGTTCACATATCACAGTGCAGTTCGCACAGGTAGTGTGAACTGGAAAGATGGTGGAGGAACTGGCTCTGTAATTGTGCTGGTTCCCGTACCACACCAGTGTGAGCCTGAGGCAAAAGTGGAGTTCCATCAATATGGCCACTGGTGAGGCTGAAATTATGTGGACTAAGAGGGCTTCATTGATGGATACAGATCAGACTGCATTGGTAGGCAGTGCAGTCTGTATGCCTCTGTGTGTGCAAAATTATTGTTGGTATTTTGTTTTTGTAGGGTTGTATAGATAGATAGATAGATTAATAGATAGATAGATATCGATATAGATAGATATTTTACTAATAGCAATTTGGAATACCTAGGAAACAATGACATCAAGAAAGAGAAAAATTGACTCAGATTGTAGGATATTCAAAGAACAGAGGACTTATGATTACTTTTTCATGCAGTACAAGGAAAGAACTGTGTGTTTGATATGCCAGAATATAGTGTCTGTGTTCATTCAAAGAATACAATTTACATTGACACTATCAAACTCAACATAAGGATAAATATGATTGTTTGATTGGAGATATGAGAAAAGATAAAATATTAAAACTGAAAAATACATTGACAACTCAGCAAAATACTTTGGTAAAGTAGAAGCAGCTAAATATTTCATCACTGTGAGCATGTTTTCAAGTTGCCAAGCTAGAAGCGTGCCCTGGCAGACCATTAGTAGAGGGAGAATTTGTTAAAGAGAGCTTTCTTTCTATTGCCAAAGAGATGTCTCCAGAAAAAGGCAGACTTATTTAGTACAGTTAGTCTTTCAGGATCTACAATTACATGAAGGATTAAAGAAATGGGAGACAGTTTGCATCAATATTTGCAAAACTCTGCAAGAAAACTTTCCTATTTTTCCTTGGCACTTGATGAGAGCAATGATGTTGGTGATTCTGCACAACTTCTAATTTTTATTTGTGGGGGAAAATGATAATTCCAAAGTCACAGAAGAGTTTGCTACACTGCAAAGCATCAAAAAACCAACTATAGGAGAGGATATCTATGAAAAGGTTTCCCAAACTGTGAAGGATTTGGATATGGAATAGATTAAACTAGCCAATGTGACAACTGATGGTGCTCCTAGTATGGTGGGGTCTAAGAATAGAGTAATTGCTCACATTAAGCAAGAGATGGACAAATGTAAGCATTCTCATCCAATAGCCATACATGGCCTCATCCACCAACAAGCGCTGCTATGTAATAAATCACTGAAGTGGGACTCTGTTATGAAAATTGTGAGATCTTGTGTTAATTTCATTAGTGTTAATGCACTAAACCACAGACAATTTCAGGAATTTCTGTCTGAGCTAAATGTTGCCTATGAAGATGTTCTGTACCACACAGAAGTCCATTGGCTGAGTTGAGTTTTGAGACATTTCTATGACTTACTTATACATATTACAGCTTTTATGCTTACAAAAACAGAGGTACCAGAGCTCAATGATGTAGAATGGAAATGGCACCTCGCCTTTCTGACAGATGTAACAGAGCTACTCCACAGTTTCAATGTGCAACTTCAAGGAAAAGGGAAGCTCATTTGTGATATGCAATCACGTGAGAAAGCATTGGAAGTAAAATTAGGCCTCCTTATCAAACCAGTAAAGAAGGCAAATTTTTGCCATCTCCCCTTAACTCAAAATTTGTTAGCAGAAAAACCGTTGATTGCATTTCCCAAGTAAAATGTGTGGATTCCCTGAAAAAGTTGCAAAAGGAGTTCCAATTCAGATTTAAAGAACTTCATCTCCATGAACAGGACTTTTCTGTAACCCATTTTCTATTGACATTGAAAATGTGGATACAATTTACCAAATGGACCTGGCGGAATTGCAGAATTGTGACTCTGAAAGACACATTCAAGTCAAGCTGCTTGCCTAATTTCTCTGTGTGTCTCCCCCCTGAGACATATCCTAATCTCAGGAACAATGTACTCAAAATGGCAACCACTTTAGATAGCACTTATGTCTGTGAACAGACTTATTTCCCAGAATGAAACATCTGAAATCTCCTACCAGATCTAGACTAACTGATGCACACTTGCATTACTTGGTACGGCTAGCAGTGAAAAATATGGAATCTGACATTGACCATCACATTAGCCAAAAGCAGGCCCATAGTTCCCATTGAAATACTAGTCAGTTTGTTGATTTAAATTTACTTGTTCTTTATTTAAATATTGTATTTGCCCCCCCCCTTTTTTTACTTTAAAATAAGATATGTGCAGTGTGCATAGTGATTTGTTCATTTTTTTTAAATAGTTTGGCTCTCCAATGGTCTGAGGGACAGGGAACTGGCCCCCTGTGTAAAAAGTTTTGGGACCCCTGCTGCAGAGGATAGTTTTTTTCAGAAATATCCAGCAGTAAAGAGTCAGCCTTTCACTCACCACGTGTCTGTACAGTCAGCAGATTCTTCTGCCCCTCTTCACTCTTCACCAGCCCCAACTCAAAAGCATGAAGAAATTGAATTCTCACAGGAAGTAAGAGCCTTTAAAGACATTTTCTCTTGTGTTACTTCCTGTGTCTTCCCCTAATTCTACGTCTACCAATCACAGTTGAAGTCCTGTTCTAGGACTGCCCAGGAGGCAGTTAGTTGATTCTGATTCATTACCCCCTGTCACACACGTGGGTCACAGACTTCTCAATTTATGATTAAGTGTGATATTTGCACTTTTGGTGATTAGCTCTAAATGAGCAGATCTTCATACTTAACTTTTAGGTACCGTGTTTACACTTATGGGGATTAAATCTAAAAATAGACAAGGGTTACAATTTAATCTTTGCAATCAGGGTAGAGTTAAGTATTTTCATTGTTATAATCAGAGGAGAATTAAATTTAACCTTCACAAAAATAACCCAAAACTACTTCATGTAGCTGGAAAAATAATAAAAATATTCATTCAGAGTAACAAAAGGCCAAGAATATCAGGGGAATTCATAAAAAACATATGAAGAAAGGAGACCTAGTCTTGCCAGATCTCAAGCTATACTATAAAATGTTAATCACCAAAATAATCTCATTTTGGTTAAGAAAACAGTAGTATATTAATGGAATAAGTTATATAATTAACACTTGATAATTGATGTCCATAGAAACTTAGTTTTCAGTAAATCCAAATACCCAGGCTTTTGCCAAAAGAACTCATTATTTGAGAAAAAACTACTGACAATATTGGAAAATTGTATGTCAGAAACTAGTTAAAGACAAACAACTAACATCATCCTCTAAGACAGAGTCAAAATGGATGTATGATCCAGAAATAAAGGGTGACACCATAAAAAAATAAGGGAACATGGAAAAGTTTACTTTTTAGACATATGGAAAAGGGAAGAATCTTTGAACAAGTCAAAGACAACATTACAAAAAATTAACTGGATAATTATTATCACATTCAATTTAAAAGCTTCTGTATAAACAAATCCAGTTCAACTAAAATTAGAAGGGAAACAACAAATATGGAAAATGTTTATTACAAGTGTCTCTGACAAAGGCCTAATTTCTCAGATATATGGAGAATTGAGTCAAATTTGTCACAATACAAAGCATTCTTCAATTTGTAAATGGTAAATGATTCAAAAAGGCAATTCTTAAAGAGGTAAAACTTTCATTTATTATATGGAATAAATTCCCAAATCAGTACTTATGATAGAAATGCAAATTAAAGGAAATCTGAGATACCACCTCATACCTATAAGACTGGTTAACATGTCCAAAAAGGAAACTGATAAATGTTGGGAGGGAAGTGAGAAAATTAGGACACTAATATACTTTTGGTGGAACTGCTAACTATTAGAAATATTCTGGGCAGTGATATGGAATTATGCTCAAAGTGATAACAATCTATTAAAATCTTGTGAGACAGCAAAGCCACTACTGCATCTGTATCTCAAAGAGATCAGACAATCAGACATAAGGGATAAGGCTCTTTCTGTATACAAATATTGCTTGCAATTCTTTTTGTAGTGGCAAAGAAGTAGAAACTAAGGAATTGTCCATTACTTGAGTAATGGATAAACAAGTTGTGGTATTTGGTTATAATAGAATACTATTGCACCATAAGAAATGACAAATACGAGGAATTCAGAAAATTTCTATGAACCGATTCAAACTGAGGTGAGAAGAACCAGAATACTGTAGCAAAAATAGTGTATAATGATCAATAATAAAGGACTAAACTATAATCAGCAAAGCAAATTCCAGAGAGATATGCAAGGGACTCCTGATGATAAATACTTATCACCACCCAAAAAGAACTGTTGGACTCTCACTATAGATCAAAGAATTCCACCTTCCACATTTTTCTTTCATTAGTTTTTTATAATTATATTTGTGATAAATGTCTTCTGTCACTTTTTTCTCATTGAAGCACAGGCAATATGGAAATATGTATTTCATGAAAGTACTAATATAATTGGCATATATTAGACTCTTTACTGTCTTAGAGAGAGGAGAAAGAGAAGGGAGAAAATCTGAGACTTAAGATGTCAGACAACTATTGTCAAAAATTGTTTCTACGTGAAACTGAAATAATGAATTAACTGATTAATTATTTTTAAATGCTAAATATTACTAACGCATTTCTATCACAATGTGCACCTCCTAGCCATATCCTTCCAGAAGCAAGCTCTTAAAAGAAAAAGTTCACTCTATGTACTGCCCTACCACCATGAAAATGCCAGTGTGAAACACAACATTAAATCTAAACCACTTCATTTCACCCCTGATTTCCTTTTCTCTATTATGTTTCTTTGAGGATATCCTCTATTCATTTTCCCCTAATAATTGCTTGTTATTTTGTCAGTCTGTTAATTAATAAACATCTATTAAGTGCCTACTATTCTAAGTGCTAGGCACTATTCTAAGAATTTGGAAGATAAAACTAGTTAAAGAGAGTTTCAGCCCACAAAAGGTTATACTCTAATAGGAGGAGACAAGGAAAATAGGTACACATAAGCTATATACAGAATAAATAAGAAATAATTAATTAAGAGTTTGGAAAGACTTTTTTATAGGAGACAAGATTTTTATTTAGGATTTTAAACTAGTCTGAGAGAAGCCAGTATGCAGAGATGAGGAGTGAAAGCATTCCAGTCATGAGATATAGAGAGATAGCATACTCAGAGTCAAGAGTTGGAGTGACTTGCTCAGGAAATAGCAAGGCCAGTACTCTGGATCAAAAAAAAAATACATAGTGGAAAGGAAATTGTCAGAAGACTGGAAAAGTTTGGGAATAGGTTATGAAGAGCTAAGAATATCAGAGGTTTATCATTTGTAGAGACTATAAGGAATCATTGGAATTTATTGAGTAGGAAGGGGTCACGTTTATACCTGGGCTTTAAGAAAACCACTTGAATGGTTGAATGGAGGAATAATTGAAGAGAGGAGAAACTTAAGGTAGGCCTATCTACCACCAGGCTTTTGCAATTGTACAGAAATTTGGTGATAATGGCCTGCAATACAAAGCCTGTAATGTCTGACAAAGTGGCATGTTTGAGAGCTTTTTCAAAAGTAAACTAAAAACTCCTTGGCAACAATTAGGGGGTGAAAGATATTGAGAAGTAGAGAGTTATACCTAGGATGTAACTCTGAGGACCTGAAAGGATGGGATGGTCTTTCCTTCTACAATAATAAAGAAGCCCGGAGGTAGAAGTATTTAGGTGGAAAGATAATGAGTTTAATTTTGTACATGTAGAATTCAAGATTTGTATAAGACATTCAATTTGAGATGTCTAAAAGGCAGTTGGAGATATAAGACTGGAAGTCAATTTATAACTTAGGGCAGGACCAGCAGATTTGAATATCATCAGCATAAAATGCTTAATTGCATCCATGGCCTTTGATAAGATCACCAATTAATGTAGTATAGAAGGGAAAAAGAGAAGGCCCAGTACAAAATTCTATGGCACACTAATGGATAATGAGTGTGATCTTAATGAGGATCCAGAAAGGAGACTTAAAAGGAGTAGTTGGACAGGTAGGAGGAGAACCAGGAAGAAAGTGTCAAAGAAGAAGGGGTGATCAATAGTGTCAAAGGTTGTAGAGATGTTGAGAGGAATGAGGCTTGAGTAAAGGCCACTGTATTTGGCAAATAAGGGACCACTGATAACATTGGAGAAAACACGGTGGCATTGGAAGCTCGACTTTACAGAGACAGGATGTGAGAAAAGAGAAAGTAGAGACAATGCAAATTTCCTTTTAGGATAATAGATCAGGAAGAGGTTGCAAGTAGGTGATACAGTGGAGATACCAGAGGGGATAATTTTCTGGAACAGTTCAGATGGAATTGCATCTTTGAATAGGTGGAGAGATTAATCTTAGTAAGATATATGAATTATATGAAAAGGAGTACAGGGGAAATTATCTCACTATTTTTTCCTGTAAAATGAGGCAGCATTCTCAGTTGACAGTGGGTAATGCTTGCAGACTATTAATGCCTACCACACCTCTCCATTGCCTTTTGAATGATAAACATTTTTAATTCTTTAAAAGTTGTAGATTCCATGACTTAAAGTCATATGCTGTCACCAGCAGAGGGAGTTGGTGCTAGAGTTCCTTTGAGCAAAACTAGTAAGGTTAAAACCTGAGTAGCATAGCAGCAACCAAGATATAGATAGTAAAAGGTTCCTTTACCATTTCCACATTTCTATGATTCACCCGGAGGCTTTTTCAAGGTCAGTTAGAATCTTCTAATACAGAATTATTAAACACAGGAACAAGAGTGCTTTTGATATGAGAGCTGTCTCTATCGACTTTTATCATGAGCTCTAAATCCTACCATGACAGAGGCACATGTGTTGGACATTTTTCATTCAAATATTTTATTTTTCTGCCTCAAGAAGCTATATTACATGACTTGAAAAAATATACAAGCCTTCAAGGGCTGCCTAAGCTGTTAAACACTTCACTTCATTTGACAAGAGAGCTGGGGGCAAATGCCAACCAAAATGAACCAATGGGAAGGTCTAATGAGACCATGACATTTAAAGAGGAAAGATTTGTTTCTCAGGTCCAAGATGTCTGCCCTACAGACACTGCTCAGAAAGAAAACCACAGCCAGGAAAAATGCAAGAGATGGCATGTCTTCTCTACCACTGAATCAGCAGGACAGAATGGATTGCTGGCCAGTTAAAATTCTGTATACTTCAGCACATTTTCAGTGCCATTTGCAAAATATATTATTCCCTAGTTGTCGTATGAGCATGTGAGACATGTTCATCTCTAATTCACAGGTCACCTGAAATGAAGAGAGTGCGTGCTGTTGATTGCAGTAGCAGTTTACCATGTGGTGGCAGAATCAGGGTATTAGGTTAGGTATTCTTCCAGATCTTTCTTTCACCCTCCTCATTTTACATTCTTGCTCTGACTTCAGTTTCACCTTCTTTCTTAATGGCTGTGGTTTTAATTGAACTTTGAACCTGAGCACATAGAACACATCTGTTTCTTGACATTCCTTAGGGATTCCAAAATTTGCACATCCTGAATATACCTGGAAATGGCTGTCCTTTTGAAACTTGAGCACTTTCAGGATTTATTTGTTTTTCCTTCAAATTTAATTCATATCTCTGTATTTTTATGATGTAATTATATGCAGGTAAAACTATTCCCCTAGTCAAATTCTAGAAAAGCTAAGCAACGCTCCTGCTCCAGAGCAAAAAGGTGTGAGAGCTGGAGATGTGCACTTTCCCATATGATATGAATATTTTCCAGACCCATAATCCTAAGCCAGAATGGTTAAAGGCTTTAATGCCACAAGAGTAGAAAACAAAACAGAACAAAACAAAAATATATTAGAGATCTAATGATGCACATACTGCTGCAACACTGAAGTGCATGCTGTTTGGGTGACTGTCCAATCCTACACTGCAAAGACTGAAATCCCTGAATCTATTTTTTAAGTGCCTTAGAGCCCTCCCAGAGGACATAACACTCATTCCTGGTTGATATGTAGGCAAGAGTCCAACTGCAACTTCTCTTTTAGACTATAATTATTAAAAAAAAACAAAACAAGATG
Organism: Monodelphis domestica; assembly: GCF_027887165.1. Taxonomy (NCBI): domain Eukaryota; kingdom Metazoa; phylum Chordata; class Mammalia; order Didelphimorphia; family Didelphidae; genus Monodelphis; species Monodelphis domestica. The sequence continues at coordinate 269,586,548 of NC_077230.1, read as the reverse complement.
TTTTCATGATCAATGAACACTTCTCTCATCAAAAGAAAATGAAAATCAGGAAAGATGTTTTATTTTAAATCCAATTTTTTATGTATCCCATTGACTGTGTATATGACTACAAATGTCAAGATAAGGTTTTTTTAATAAATAAAATTAATTACCTACCAATTTTCAAACAATGGGTAAAAATCAAAAGAATATTAGAGTTGGATCAAACTTTATATTTTTTTAACTTAACTCATATGAAACACTTGCAAGAAGTCATATGGTAATTACTAAAGCAAACTCTCTAAGAAGAGAACTTGACATTTTACGAATTAATCAACTGCACTTTGAGACAGTCACTTATTTGGATGTTTTCTATTCTATTAAGATGAAATCAATTTCCCTGAAACTTTTATGGACTGTGCCTGAGTGTCTTTCTGGATACCAGAATCTGACTGGTATATAAGAACCAAATCATTCATACATTACAAATGTATAAAATTAGGAAAACAGTAATCTGAGGAAGGATGGGACCAAAATGTAGTTACATAGATGATTATTTTTGCAGCACAAAGAGTCAAGATATTTTTTAAAACATTATATGAAGTCAAGATATAATAGTCACATGTGGGTAGACGAGGCAGCATGTACATTGTGAAAAATTGAATCATACATTTGAATTATACAATCGATTCATTGAGTGGAGAAAAAGGTGGTTAAAATTTACTTAGTGTGGTGCCAACTGAAAGTCAAATTTGATGATATTACAATTATTTAATTTTTTAATATCATATGATTATAGATTTATATCTGGAAGAAATATTAAAGGTTATCTAACTCCACTACTTTGTTTGTAAAATGAGGGGGAGGAAGAACCTAAGGTCCATAGATTCTAAGTATCTTACCCATCTTCAGATCAAGGCAAGCTACAAATCCAGATTCCCCGAATCCAAATGTAACTGTACTGGTATTCACTTGCCACAGTCAAAGAATAATAGAATAAGATTCATGTATATATTATATTCAGGTCAAGTCAATATGTCATAGTGGGTAGACTCATGGGCCTGGTTTCAAAAATATGAGTTCAAATTCCACTTCTTCATTTTATTAACTATATGACCCTTGTTAGGCTCCTTTAACATCTATATACCTCAGATAAATCTGGAAGATTTCTCTACTAAATCTTTGATGAGTCTAATACAATTACAAATCTTTTTCTGTCATGCTGATATAAAGGATGGTATTCCTTTGTATTATTTGTTGAGTAAAAAACCAGTTTATGGAGTAACAAATATTAACTAAGTACTTAAAGTGTTCCCAGAACTGTTCTGTGAGATAAAGAAGAAAAATATGAAAAGTAATATTATCATGGGGTTATTTGGGTGACAGATGATTTAATAAATTTGTTTCATTATTTTATAAAGGAAAGAAATATTTAGTAACACCTGCATCATATCATTTGAACTTCACAATAACCTTGTGAGAAAGATACTAAACGAAATATTGTTCTCATTACACAAATGAGAAATCTAAAGCTCTACTTGTCCTTGGTCACACAGTCAAAACAAAACAAAACATTTAGATGTGGAAAAGTGGTTAAACCCAGGTATTCTTCACTCCAAATTTAGCACTTTAATTAAAATCCAGCTGACTCTCCAAAGGGAAAAGAAATTACTCCTATGTTCATATATATATATATATATATATATATATATATATCTTCTCTTATAGACTTCAATGTAGGCAATAACTCGGTCCTGTATACTTTCACTTCAGGATACATATGGGAGGACTTGGGGGGTGGGAGGGATTGTTTACTCTCCTTCCCAGAATTTGAATGCTGAGAAAAACAGTGTGTAGTATACAAGTTGTCATCTCTTCCAAATTCTTATCTGAATTCCCAGAGATTTTAAAACATCTTTTAATGTTTTAGTCTTTATTGGTAGGAAAACTTCCTTTAAATAAAACCAATTGCTTATTTTATGGCATAAACTCATTTCATTTCATTTAGTGTTTCTCCAAGACTAAATTTTACATTAGACTATAGTACAATGACTTCTGGAATCTTTTTTGTGTTCTTCTCAAAAAATCTGTGACCAATTCATATTTTTCTTTTGGACTTTGGGGGAGCTTCCTTTGCTTTCACTGTTCCCTTCTGTGTCTGTTCCTTGCTCTTTGTCTGCTTAAAAATTCTTTGGAGTTAGGTGCTTTTTTGTAGTTTGCTCATTTTTTCTACTGAATATAGATAGGTTTGGGGGGATGATGTGATGGTCCAAGGGCTGAGAGCTCTGAGAGGCCTCTCCCCTTGCTGATTCAGTTGACCCTTGTGATACTGATAGCTTAAAGACTTGCCTCAGGATTAGGTGTAAGCTTTTGATCTTTCTCTGATCTTGATCAGGTCAGAGAGTGATATTCTAGACTCAAGCTTAGTCTCAAGTTTTTGGTCTCACTGTGTACTTGATCCAATCAGACATACCCTTGATTATTCTGTCTTGGAACTCCACCCTGAGCTTTAGGCAAAAAGGATAAATACTTAGTTCTTAGTACTATCATCCACACCAAAGTATGAATTAAGTCCTTGTCCCAAGCCCAGACTATAATTCCCTGGGTTGGGTCTCCAGATTCTCAGGGTCTGGATGCTGGTTCAGACTTAGGTTCTTGATACCTTGGACAGTAGATGTGTTTGTATGGGGTGTGTGGCTCACTCTTGAATTACTCTTCCCTTCTTGCTACAGCTTCTTGTTGGGTCTGCTCTTCCCTCACCCCAGAGCCCCAGATATCTATTGCCTATCTTTTTTTCCAGGAAGTGATGTAGAGCAAAAGGAGAAGAACCAGGTAAACAATGTACACAGAGAATGATACAGTGTGGTACAATCGAATGTAATGGACTCCTCCATTGGTGGTAATGCAATGATCCTGAACAACTCAGAGGGTTACAGGAGAATAAAACACTATTCACATCCAGAGAAAAAACTGTGGGATTAAAAACACTAAAGAAAAATATCTGCTTAATGACATGGGCCGAAGGGGATATGATTGGGGATATAGATTCTAAATGAACATCCTAGTGCAAATACAAACAACATAAAGGGGTTCTGATCAATAACACATGTGATACCCAGTGAAACTGCGCTTTGGCTATGGGAGGGTTGGGGGAGGGGGAGGAGATATAGAAAATGACTTTTGTAACCAAGGAGCAATGTTTGAAATGGAAAAAAAATAATAAAAGAAGAAGAATTAGTATATTAAGGTCAGTGAGCTTAATTTAAATTATAAGACTAATGCCATTTTCTGCATTTTTTTCTTACAACAGGAATAACAGATAAATCAAGAGAGAATGTAGTCATATTTTTATTAGAAATGGTTAAAGTATTTTTCAAAGTTTTTCTTTCAACATTGGTTAATTTGGTAGGTGCTAGTGATCCTAAACCTGTGCTATTTAATACTTACATAAATGTATTATATCAATATATAGATAGCACATTTATCAAATTTAAACATGATAAAGATGGGGTTGTGAATGGAGATGCTGGCTTTCAAAGTGGATAATAGAGTTGTGATTCTCTCTCTGTCTCTATCTCTAGAATTTAACTTCACAAATGCAAGATAGAGAGAAGGGTCATGGTAGTTAAGAGCTCATTTGGATAAATATAAACAGTGTGATTCAATTGTATATAATAGACAAAAAGGTTAATATAACCTTAGGTTTCATTGAAAGAGGCTTAATTTTCAAGACCATGAAGGAGATATACTTGATTCACTGGTCCCTATTCAGACATCTATAATGCTATATTCAGTTCAGTGTCCCACATGTGAGGAAATATAATCCTAAATTTCTTATTCAATTCTGTTCAAATATATAATCAAAATAATATAAAAATAACATTACTATATGTTAAATACTATCCTGGGTAATTGTACATGAACAAAAATGCTCTCTGATCTAAAAGAATTTCATAGATAATAATTAGATCTATGTAAGAAGGAAGAAACTGATTTAAAAGTGTATTTCCTTTCACTAAGGTGTTGAATAAAGTCTAGATGACCTTTTTTTGTTATAATTATGTTTCTTATGCAACTAATGATTATACAAAATAACTTCTGAAGTACATTCAATTGTAAATTTCTTTTATTTTAAAATTATTCTTTAAATATCTAAGAAAGTTTAGGTAAGAATTGTTATCCAGTTGGTATATAGTTAAATGGATTAGGTAGATAGACAGGCAGACAAACAGACAGACAGATGTGGATAGATAAGTATACATAATGAAATGATTACCTTTCTGAGGTGATTGCCCAAATAAGGTCCAATAAAATAAATTCATGGTGTCAGTGAATCAGAAAATAAAACTAAAATAGTGAAAGTATTAAATAAAAAAGAAAAAGTATTTATGATAATTTAGCAGCCTGAAATTAAGAAGCATGTAATTTATGCAATGTACTTTGAAAAATTAAAGTATAATTGTAGAGTCCTATACTTATATCCATAAAACTGATGACATATTAGCAAAATATTTATAAATTTCAGTATAAAAGATACATGAATGTTATCTTTATCAACTTGCAGATATAAAAAAAAAGCATAAACTGCAGGAAAAACTCAATACTCAAAAATTTCTATGGGATAAAAGAGCAAAAAAGAGAAGCAACAGGAAATGGTGAGAAACAAGCAAAAATATGCAAAAATCTTTAAAAATGGGATTTGGTCAAAAGCTCTGGAAGAACTCAAACAAGAAATATAATCAAATAAGATGAAAAAATGGGAATAAAAAGTAGGAAAATAAATGAAAGTAATGCTAAAAGAAAAATAACAGCTTAAAAAGCAAAATTGGTCAAATGGAAAAAGAGACATAGAAGTCAAATGAAGAAATAAACAGATTAAAAACCAAAATTTAACTACTGGAAGAGGCAAAAAAAGGCCAATGAAGAAAAGAGTCCTATAAAAAGTAGAATGGATCAAATGGAAAAGAGGAGGAAAAATCTTGGAAGAAATACAGTCTTTAAAATTTAGAATTGGTCAAATAGAATCTAATGACTTCACAAGATATCAATAAACAATAAAACAGGCTGCGAGCAAATGGGCCGGAGGAGTGGGTAGGCGAGGGGTGGGGAGCTGGGCTTCCTCCTGTCCACATGCCAGGGTGGAAGGGAAGCATGAGGGACCTGGGGAAGTGGAGTAATAGGATGAGAAAGATGAGGGCAAGAGGGCTAGGAGTAGGTCTGTGACTCCGTATGGCCTCAGGCAGGGACCAGATACAAGCAACAGTCTCTGGCGGGGAAGACAGACCCATGATGCGGCTGGCGCTAGATGCTTCTTTAATGAAATAGTGCCATAGACTGAAAACACAAACATGAGGATGGCAGGTGCTGTAAAGTTGGTGGTTGCTGTAGCAGTATTTCTACTGACATTTTATGTTATATCTCAAGTATTTGAAATAAAGCTAGATTCAAACTTAGGATATTTATTTGCAAGGTCAGCATTGCAGAGAGCTTATACAAAACCTCCCAGGTATAAATGTGGGATTTCAAAAGCTTGTCCAGAAAAATATTTTGCCTTCAAAATGGCAAGTGGAATGTTTTTGGCCCCAAAATTTGTGTGGAAAACAATATTTTAATGAGTGGTGTAAAGAATAATGTTGGAAGAGGAATCAATGTTGCCTTGGTAAATGGAAAAACAGGAGAAGCATTAAGCACTGAATACTTTGATATGTGGGGAGGAGATGTGGCACCATTTATTGGATTCCTTAAGTCTATTCCAGATGGAACCATAGTTAATGGGAACCTATGATGATGGAGCAACCAAACTCACTAATGAGTCAAGATTGTTGATCACTGCATTGGGATGTACATCTATTGTTAACCTTGATTTTAGAGACAATTGGGTCTTCTGTGGTGGAAAAGGTATTAAGACAAAAAGCCCCTTTGAACAGCACATCAAGAACAATAAGGATACAAACAAATATAAAGGATGGCCAGAAGTTGTAGAAATGGAAGGATGTATCCCCCAAAAGCAAGACTGAATATGAAGAATGTTAGAGAAAATTATCTTTATGCTATTGATAGGAGTGCTGTGAAGGAGATATTACTATGTACATACTTTGAGAGAGTATACATTCATCTTCTCAGTTATGCATGAGTAACATCTCTTCTAAAATCAGGATTATTTATTGCTAACCTTAAAGAGTAAACTTTGTAAATAGATCCACTATGCTAAACCTTTTCTAAGCTGTTGTCTCTCTAAAAGATTGCATTATGATAAACATCTCTAAGGTGTAGAAATATCTTTTTTAATCATCCATAGTGAACAGATTATGAAAAATGTTCTGTTGTTTTATAGATAAAATTGCTATAAGAATGTGGCCTTTGTGAAAAAAGTTGGGGTTTTTTTTTGGGGGGATACAAAATGTTTTTTAATATGCTGCCCTTTTGATGGCAGTTTTCATTCTTTACTAAAGAAGTATTTGACTAATTGTAAAAAAAATAAACAATAAAACAGAATGTAAAAATGAAATAGAAGAAAAGATGAAATAGATTATTGAAAAAACAACTGACCTTTAAAGTAGATCCAGGAGAAATAATTTGATAATTATTGGACTTCCTGGAAGTCATAATGAAAAAAATAAAGTCTAGACATAATATTACAAGAAATTATCCAAGAAAGATGTCCTAATATTTTTGAACAAGAGTGTAAAATAGACATTGAAGGAATCCACAGATCACCTCCTATTATAATAAATCCCCAAATGACAACCCAGTAATGTTAAAAGCTAAGTTCAAGAGCTTCCAGGCCAAGGAGAAAATACTCCAAGTTTCTAGAAAGAAACAACTCAGATATATGAAGCCCCAGTCAGGATTACACAGGATCTGGAAGCTTCCACATTGAAGGACCTCAAGTCTTGGAATATGATATTCTAGAATACAAGAGAACTGGGTCTACAACCAAGAATCATCCTCCCATCAAAATTGATTATATACTAGCAGGTGGAAATATGACCATTTAATAAAATAGAATATTTTCAAGCATTCCTCTAGAAATGAAAAGACTAAAACAGAAAATCTGATGTTCAAATATAAAATTCAAGAGAATCATAAAAATGGTCATTAATAAAGAGAAAAAATGTAATTACTTCAATGTGGTAAAATGGATTTTAATCCTATATGGAAAGATATCTATAACTTTTAAAATATGTTACATTTATCATAGTAGTTTGAAGATGTATATGTATATATATATATATACATATATATATATAATGCAATGGTTAAATTAAGGGTTTGACAATAATACATGATTCAAAATATTATTGCTAAAAGTTGAAGTGACCTTTAATAGCTTTTATTTACAAAAAAAGGTGGAAAGAGTGAAAGAAGAGAAATAAAAAAATGGTAGAGAAGACATTAACTTACTCAGCCAAGATTTGTTGACCTTCAAATGGAATTAAACTCTCTCCAGAAGACACAAAGGAAAAGCCAGCTATCAACTCACTCAAGTTCCCTCCAAGAGGCAGGTCAAGACAATTACTTGAGCTGAAGGGGATCCTGGAGGTTCCTTGAGCTGACTTTCTTCTTGAAGCTGAATTCCATCTAGAAGTCCAACTCCTTCTTGAAGCCAAATTCCTTCTTGGAGTTGACTTCATCCTTAACTCCAGAAATTCAAGACCTTTTATAATGGGTTCTTGTCTCTTCCCCTTTTCACAGGGACCAATCACAGCCTCTAAACTGTCTAACACTGCTCAGAGGGCAGTGTTTGTGGGAACCAGTTCTCACCTTCTGAAGGTCAATTTCTCATCAAAAAGGTTTTCACAGTTTTCTGATTGAACAGTGAGCCTGTGTGTGAACTCTTAAAAGAATTCACAAGTTTCTGACTAATTGAGTTATCAGCCATTTTCTCAAGTGGCTCATTTCTCAACTCATTTTAGCAAGTGACTTGCTAACTCCCTTATTTAGTGTTCACACTTCTAAATAGGAAGAGGTTGTGGTATGAAGTTGTTTAGGATGATATGTCAAAAACAAAAATAAACAATGTTAAAAAAGATGATTATATTAAGAGAAATGCAAACGAAGAAGCAAAATGGTGTAATTATACCACATAAAGAGGAGGGGGCAGCTGGGTAGCTCAGTGGATTGAGAACCAGGCCTAGAGATGGGAGGTCCTAGGTTCAAATCTGACCTCAGCCACTTCCTAGCTGTGTGACCCTGGGCAAGTCACTTGACCCCCATTGCCTAGCCCTTACCATTCTTCTGCCTTGGAGCCAATACACAGTATTGACTCCAAGATGGAAGGTAAGGGTTTTAAAAAAATAAAGAGGTACAAGGTTTGGGGGAGAATACTATTACAAGGAGGGAAAAAAAAGGGTGGTGACAAATAATACTTAAACCTTATGCTCATTGGAATTGGTTCAGAGAGGGAAGAACAGCCAGATACATTGGGGTATAGAACCCTATATTACCCTATAGAGAAGTAGAAGTAGAAGTAGAAGGGGAATGAAGAAGGAGAGGAGTGGGAAGTGGTGAGGGGAAAAGTTGGAGAGTAATTTAAAAACTCTAATAAGAAGTAGGAGGGGAATAAAAAGGGAGCTGGTAGGAAGGGGAATAAAATAAGGGAGGGGAAAGGGGACTAATTAAAAGCAAAACACTGGTATAGAGGAAAGAGTAATAAGAAAAAGGACAGGATTAAAAGAGGAAATCAAAATGATGGAAAATACACAGATGGTAATTAGAATTGTGAATGTGAATGGGATGAATTCACCCATTAAAAAGGAAGTAGGTAGAAGAATGGATTAAAGGATGAAATCCTACTATGTTGTTTACAAGAAACACATTTGAAAAAAAAAAGAAACATTTGAGGAAGATAGACACACAGAGTAAAGGTGAAAGGCTGGAACAGAAATTATTGGGCTTTAACTGAGTAAAAAAGAAGGTAGGAGAACAAATCATTGTTTTAGATGAAGCTAAAGGAAAAATAGATTTGATTTAAAAGAGATAAGGAAGGTAATTACATCCTGATAAAAGGCAGTAAAGGCAATAAAGAAATATAAGTATTGAACATATATGCATCAAATGGTATAGCATTTCGATTTTTAAAGAAAAAAACTAAAGAAACTTAAGGAGGAAATAGATAGTAAAACTATACTAGTGGGGGACCTCAACCTTCATCCATCAGATCTAGATGAATTGAATAAAAAATAAATGTAAATTATGTAAGGGAAATGAATGAAATTTTAGAAAAATTGGTTAATAGATATATGAAAAAAATTGAATAGTGGCAAAAAGGAATATACCTTCTTTTCAATAGCACATGGTACATATACAAAGACTGACCATGTACTAGAGCATAAAACATCACTAACAAATGAAGAAAAACAGAAATAATAAATGTAACTTTTTCAAATCATAATTCAATAAAAATTATCACTAGTGAGGATTCATGGAGAGGCAAATTAAAAATTAATTGGAAACTAAAACTCTAAATCTTCCAAATAGGTGGGTTGAAGAAGAAATCATAGATACAATTACTGATTTCATAGAAGAGAATGACAATGATGAGACAACATGTCAGAATGCCAAAGCAGTACTCAAGTGAAAATTTATGTCCCTGATTGCCCATATCAACAAAATAGAGAAAAAATAGATCAATAAATTGGGCATGCAACAACAACAAAACAAAAACAAACAAACAAACAAAAAAACTAGAAGAAGAACAAATTTATTATAAATCCTAAAATCAGAGGAGAAATTAGTAAAATAGAAATAAAAAGAATTATTGAACTAATAAGTAAGACTAGGAATTAGATAATTGAAAAAAACAATAATATAGATAATAATAAATTATAGATAAAGCATTGGTTAATCTAATTTAAAAAAGAAAGAAGAGAATCAGATTATCAGTATCAATAATGAAAAGAAGGATTTCACCTCCAATGAAGAGGAAATTAAAGCAATTATTAGAAGATGTTTTGCCAAATTATATGAAAATAAATGTGGAAATCTAGATAAAATTGATGAATATTTACAAAAATATAAATTGCCTAGCAAAGAAAAGAGGACATAGAACACTTAAATAATCTCATCTCAGAAAAGGAAATTAAACAAGCTATTAATGAACTCTCCAAGAAAAAATACCAGGGCTATATGGATTCACAAATTTTTTTTAGATATTGAAAGAATAACTAATCCCAATATTATAGAAACTATTTGACAAAAAAGGAGTCTTAACAAATTCTTTTAATGATATATATATATATATATATATATATATGGTGCTGATAGCTAAGCCAAGAATACCAAAAACAGAGAAAGAAAACTATAGACCCATTTCCATAATGAACATAGATGAAAATATCTTTAATATACTAGTAAAGAGACTATGGCAAGTTATCACAAGGATTATTTACTATGACCAGGTGGATTTATACCAGGAATGCAACCTGGTTCAATATTTGGCAAACCATGCATATAATTTACCATATTAATAATCAAACTAAGAGAAACCACATGATTATCTCATTATTCAGAAAAGTCTAGAAAATATAGTAATAAAAGGGCCTTTATTCAAAATAATAAATTGTATTTATTTAAAACAGCAGCAAATATCATCTACAATGGGTATAAGTTACAAGCCTTCCCAATAAGATCAGGAGTGAAGCAAGTATGCCCATTATTGCCACTATTATTTAATATTTTACTAGAAATGCGAGTGGTAGCAATTGGAGAAGAAAAAGAATTGAAGGAATTAAAGTAGGCAATGAGAAAACTAAATTATCACTCTTTGCTAATGATGTGATGGCATATTTAGAGAATCCTAGAAAATCAAGTAAGAAAATACTAAAAATAATTAATAACTTCTGCAAAGTTTTAGAATACAAAAACCCCATATAAATCATTAGCATTTCTATTTATTTTCAACAAAAATCATCCACAAGAGTTAGAAAGAGAAACTCCAATAAAAATCATTCTAAACAATATAAAACTTTTGTCAATCTATCTGCCAAGACAAACAGAAACTATATGAACACAATTATAAAAAATGTTCCTCAAAAAATAATACTATATGTAAACAATAGATATAAAGTATTAATTGCTCATGGGTAGGATGATTTAATATAATAAAAGTGACAATCCTATCTAAATAAATTATTTTACTTATTCAGTGCCATACCTATCAAATTAAACAAAACCTTTTTTTATAGAATTAAAAAAACAATAAAATTCACTGGATGAACAAAAGATCATTAATATCAAGGGAAATCAACTGTACTATAAAGAAGTGATCATCAAAGCAATATGTTACTGGTTAAGAGATAGAAGTGTGGATCATTGGAATAAACTATGGTTAAATTATCTCAGCAATTTAGTGTTTGATAAACTCAAAGATCCCAGCTTTTTTCATAAGAACCTACTCTCTGACAAAATCTGTTGGGAGTATTGGAAAACAGTATGACAAGAATTAGATTTAGATCAATATCTCACATTCTATACAGAGATAAGTTCAAAATGGCCATATGATTTAAACATATAGAGTGATATTATAAGTGAATTAGGTGAGCTTATAATAGTATATTTGTCAGATCTATGCAGAAGGGAACAATTTAAGACCAAGACACAGAATATTACAATATGTAAAAAAATAGTTTTGATTATATTAAAATAAAAAGTTTTGTGCGAATAAAAGCAATGCAACCAAAATTACAAGGGAAGCAACAAACTGGAAAAAAAATTGATGACAAAATTCTCTGACAAAGGTCTATTTTTTTTCAAATATAGAGAGAACTAAGTCAAATTTACAAGAAATCAAATCATTCCCCAATTGACAAATGGTCAAGGCATATGAGGAGGCAGTTTTCAGATGAAGAAATCAAAATGATCAATTATCAAATGAAAAAGTGTTCTTCCTCCTGATGAGAGAAATGTACATCAAAACAACTTTGAGGTACCATCTTATACCTAGCAGAGTGGCCAATGTGACATTAAAAGAAAACAATAAATGTTGGATGGGATGTGGCAAAATTGGGACACTAATTATTATTTTACAAGAATGTTGTATAAGTAAAACAAATTACTATTTATAAAGTTCTTTGAAAATTTTAAAGGTTTGTTTGTGTTAGCTGTTTTTATTGTGTAATTAATAACCTTAAGATAAGTGAAACTGAATGCCAAGACATTATAATGACCAAATGTCCTATCAAAGAAAGTATTTGAGAAGATAAACTAACCTCCACTTTTTACAGAGACAAGGGACTCTAGATATGGAATTACATATATGCACCAGACATATGTGAAATGTAGGTTATTTTTGCTAAACTTTTACCCCTCCTTTATAATAAGGAAGGCTGTCTGGAAGAGAGTGGGGAGAAGGGTATAGCAGAAAAAGAGGGGATTAAAAAAAGGTGTCATAATTTTTTTAGTAGCAAGAGTTTGAACCAACAAGGTTTCTTTGTTAACTCTCTGAGTTAATCAATAAATTTAATTCATGAGAATAACACTTGAACAAATATTAAAGTTATTATCATTAAATTCACAATTATTAAAGTTTATGTTTTTTTAATATTAAGAAGTATTCTATCCTACCTATGTTATTTCATTAGGAACTATTTTAACCAGACTCTTGGGATTTAGGTGATCGTTCTTTAAAACCACCCAAATTCAAGCAATCCACCTCTTTATAAAAAAAAATCCATTACTATTTTTTCCAGGTTATATATAATACAATTTTCATTATTTGTTTTCTTGTATTCCACAATCCATGTTCTCTCCTTCCCTCCTATCCCTCTCTCTTCACCATGAAGACAATTAAATGATATAGTTTGTATTTATTTTATCATATAGTATGTATTTCTATATCGTTCATGTTGTGAAACAAGATATGTGTTGCTTACCCTAGATAAAATTTCATGGAGGAAATAAAGTAAATAATATCTAAAAAAAGAACCTACCTGTTTAAAAATATTAACAGCATGTCTTTTTGTGATAACAAAGAACTGGATGTCCATCAAAGGGATTTCCATCAATTACAGAATAGCTTTAGAAATTGTGATATATGATAGTCAATGAATACTATTGTGTCATAAGAAATTACTAAAAAGAGATGATCACACACACACACATACACACAAACCTGGAAAGACATTTGAAATGATAAAAATGAAGTGAACAGAAGCAGGAGAACTTTGTCCACAGTAGCAACAGTAATGAATAATTATTAGTTGTGAATGACTTTACCATTATCAGCAAGGTCCAGTACAACTCCAAGGGACTCATAACAAAAATGGATATCTACCACCATAGAAAGTGGATGTAGTCCAAATGCCAAATGAATCTTCACTTTATTTCCTCCATTAATTTTTCTCTAGTGAAAGCAATATGTGTCTTCTTTCACAACACAACGAACATGGAATTAAGTATTAAAGCATAATATATGTATAACCTATGTCATATTATCTGCCTTCTTGGGGAAAAGAGAGGTTTGGGAGGAAACAAGACAGCATGGATTTTTGAGGATATTATAGATATTATTCCCGTAGCACAGTTAATAGATACCTTTCCAGTAGAAGGCATGTAAGGCATATAATTTTGTAATAAAACTTTATATTTCTGTATTACTTTGAATTCAAAATACTTTGAATGTTTTGTTTGCTGGAGAAAGCCTACTTCCAAGGCAGAGGAAAAGTATGTCCCATGAATAACCATTAATTAACTAGAAAGAACTGCAACTCTAAAACTTTATCAACTAAAAGAAAATATAGGATTGTTTTCAGAGACCATCTTTTAGGCTTTAATGATGAATAAATAATTTTGGTGACTAGCATTTGTACATTTGACATTTTGAAAATTTCTTTTTAGTCAACCTTATATATGATCATAACAAATCACTTCTTAAGGTGTTATGTCCAATATTATCCCCATTTTATAGAAGAAGAAAGAGGCTTAGAGAAATTAAGTAGCTTTCTAAAAGTCCCCTAAGTCAGGCATGATTTGACCCAGATTCACAATTTTTTTTGGAATAGGAACATGTTCTATCACAGGATAACAACAAAAACATTTCCCCGTATTATCACTCTAACTTGAAATATATTTACTTCAAGAATATCATAGGCCTGGCTAAATGACAAAGAGAATAAATATATTATTAGTGTGGAGATAATTCCAAAGAAAGTATGTTAAAAGATTTTTATGTTAGAGAGAGGCCACTCATTATTGGAATAGGTGCTTTGTTGATGAAATTGATTGGATCTAATGACTGATGGAATTTTTCTAATTCTATTTTTCTTTTTTGGTCAGCAAATTTCATCTAGTAACCATCAATTGGCTGGATGCATTATGTTTCTTGTTTTGTCTACCCCAAAGCACTAAGAATGAGTCCCTGCCAGAGGAAGGCTATCAACTTAAATGAACAATTAATGGGATTTCATGTGCCAGCTTTTGTGAAATTTGGCCAAAAGGCTAAAAAGACATAGACTAAACATAGAGCTAAAAGTGCAAGCAACATAAGAGTTCAGGAACTACTCAATTTGTTATTTAGTGAAGAGGCAGATTTTCCCTAATATCCTTGTGTTTGAATACTACAAGCAGCTGGTACCAGGGGTGTCCTTCTAAAGGCCCCAAGTTCTTTGATCTCTAAAGAACACAAATGGAGAATAAGTCATTGATTTTGAAGCAGTCTGTACATTGGAATCTAGTCCTCCCAGATACTTCTGATGTTAAATGCACCTGTTTTCCCAGACATAGGAGGAGGGGGTGAAGACTTTTATAAATCAGCAATGTGAAGAAACAAATTTGCTTCAGCAAAATTGCCAGATTTCACGGGGGACCATGTACAGATAGACAATAAGATGTATTAAGCACCTACTATATGGAAATCACTAAGTAGAGATAGAGCAAATGTTTTAAGTATATGGATTTGAGATAAAAGCAAATTCACTCCAAAGAAATTCAAATTTTCTTTGAAAATATATCAAAGGAAAGACATTGACTGATTGAAGAATGTCCAAAGGAAGACAATTGGATGGTAAAGTGCCTTGAGTTCATGCTAAATGAAGAACATTTGATGGAGCTGGGAATGTTTAATATGAAAAAGGAAAAGAACAGTCTTAGGATAGTAGAAGGTAATTCTTTGGAGGCAGCAAATGCAATGGAGGGAGCAATTGATAATTTGTTAGAAGACCTGAATATGACTATGAATTCTTTGTCATGTCTAGTATGTATAAACTTAATTAATTTATTTAACTTTCCTAAATCTCAGTTTCTTCACCTATAAAATGAAACTATTGAGCCAGAAAACCTGTAATTCCCTTTCCATTCTAAATCTCTGAGACAAAGAATGTAAAGGGCTGGTGTCCAGAGCAGGCACCACTCTTGGCTCTTCCACCTCTGCCTTCTCCTCTTCTCTCCCATACCCCCTTTCTGCAGGAGCCCAGCTCATCCCAAGAGTGGCCTTTGGCTATCTGGGCCAGGACCAGAACAATGTTGGTAATGCAGACAATGCACTTAAACTGAAAAATTAAGAGTTTTTGTGCAACTCTAGTCTTTTCATCAGGAATGGTTAGAAATTCTTCATTATTGGTACATTTCCCCCTGTAGAATTTTACTTCATTTTGCTGGAATTTTGAACTAAAAAGATCTTTACATTCAATAATGGCAGGAAAATCATCACTTTTCAAAGTAATTTTCTTTGGAGATGATGGTGTTGGGAAGAGTTCTCTTAAGAATAGATATGTCACTAACAAATTTGAAAGCCAGTTGTTCTACAAAATAGGTGTGGGATTTTTAAATAAAGACTTGGAAGCGATGGCTACTTTGTAAACATGCAGGTTTGGGACACAACAGGTCAAGAATGCTTTATAAGTCTGAGAAAACCATTTTAAAGAGGTTCTAAATGTTGCCTTCTTAATTTCAGTGTAGATGCCTCTCAAAGTTTCCAAAGTCTTGACAACTGGAAGAAAGAATTCATTTATTATGCAGATGCCAAAGAGCCCCAAAGATTTCCTTTTATGATTTTGAGTAACATGATTGATATAAATGAAAGATAGATTTCTACAGAAGAAGCCCAGGCCTGGTGCAGGGACAAGAGCAAATATCCTTTCATTTCAAACAAGTTCAAAAGATGCCAGAAATGTTGTAGCAGCTTTTGAAGAAGCTGTTGGAAGAATTCCTGCTACTGTGAAGATGGGATTGACTTTCCCCTTGCCAATTTTTGAACTAATCAACCAAAGATTGAATACCACCCCTACTTGGCACTAGGTGGTATAAGGGGGAATGGAGTTAATTTTAAAGGGTTGGACTTGATTATTTAAGAGTGTGGTTGCCAGGAATTTAATGAATTCCAAAGATATTTTATTTACAATTTATTTACAAAATATAGAAAGAGACAAGCAAGAAATCAGAGAGACAATAAGGTAAGATATCTAGCCTGAGCACTAAGTAGTTTACTCCTGGACCCTGCAGGAAGGGAAAATTAGTTTCAGCTGGCCTCAGCAAAGCTGAAGACCCAGGAAGTGTCACTCTCAAGACTCCCCCCCTGAGCAGTGCTAAGCTAATTTAAAGACTGTAGTTGTTCTCTGTAAAGTGGAGGAAGGGACAGGAAATTACTTAAAAAGAACTATAAAAGATGATAAACTTCCTGTGCAAGAGGTCTTCATCCTGAATCTTGGGCGTGGAGGATCTTGGACCTGGACTCTGGCTCTTGCACTGCTTCTGGTGAGACTGCTACTAGATCTTCTCCATTTGGATCTTCTCCTGGTGAGTGAAAAGCTGATCTTCCTTTCCTGGCTTCTGGAGAGAATAGTTCTGGAGAGGCCATCCCATCTGGGAGGAGGTCATGTGGGTTTAACCCTTGCTTAATTCAACACAAAGTCCTCCAGCTGATGAGTTAAAGAACATTATGTTGGTTGTGCCCCAGGGAATGGAGCAACATTTAGGGTGAGAAGCTAGACTTTTTACTCCATCTTCTTTCATATTTTTCTACTTTCACTCTCTCCACCTTTTTTTGGGTATAAAAGCTGCTAAAAGTAATTTTGACTTGGGCTATATTAATTTTAAAATGAGCAACCACAGTATTATCTTATAATTCTCATATATTTAGTCAAACCCCTTAATTAAATTCTGTATACTACTGAGGATAGATCAGAACACTTTATTTGACACAGTCAATCTTCACCAAAAGCCTAAGCCTAGTTTATCTTGGTGACTGTTAAAAAGCTTTGCCAATGTAGCTCTAACCAACTCATTTACAAAATGGGGCAGAGGAAATGGGAGGAAGGGGGTCATAGAATAAAGGTTTAGCAAATCTAATTCTAACAATAAAATTTAAACTAATCTACTGCTGCTTTATTGGAAGGTGGAAGGGAAGATACTCATTCTTTGAATAACCTATTTGCCAAAGGCACATATTTATAAATAAGAGTATCTAAAAAGTGGCTACTTAAATTTTAATGTGCAAGTTACACAGCTAATAATCAAATGAATAATTATAATTAAAATGAAAATCTGAATTTCTAGAAACACTGCTTGGAATGTTTTCCCCCTAGAATTCAAATGGAGAGCATATTTTTGTATGTATATATTTTTTTACAAAATTAGCATTTCATTTTTGGTTTATGGAAAACATTTTTAAAACACTCAATATTAAAGATTTAAATCACAAAACTTTAAAAAAATAATGTGAAGGTCTATGTGAAAGAAAAATTAGAAATTGTCTTCTTGACCCTGAAACATAAGTAAAAATGAGTGATATTATTATATATACATATGTGTATATATATACATATATATATATATATATATATAGTTTTTAAGGAAACATATTTAAGCTTCAAAACTTGATAATAATTAGAACTGCCCAAAGGGGAAATGAGATTGAGAGTCCCTTTGTACTGAGAGTCTTCAAATAAAGGCTGAGTAGCAACCTGTAGTTTAAATGGTGGAAGTGGGTTTCTTTTCCAAGTATGAGATTATTGAATTAACCATGCAGTTGCTTTCAAGTTCTGATATTCTGTAAATGTTATGATTCTTCAAGTCATCCAGGAATTAAAAGAAGGTGATTCACTTAAGCCAACAATAGAGGTTCATTTGAAAAAACCTGCTGAACTTCTTTTGGAGAAGTTAAAGCATTGGCACCATATTGAAACCTACACAGTTGAGATAATGAGAAAAAAGAACATGGAAGGAAGACAGAGAGGCTCAAAAGGAGAATAGAAGAAAAAAGAAAGATTACAAGGAAATCTGGGCATCACAAAAAGGTGCAAAGGTCATTAGATTTAGCAAGTGGAACAGAATAATTTAGGGTTTGATATTAGGGTATTTCTTCTGCTTGTTTAATTTAGTATTAGGTTAGTTTTACATTATTTAAGCACCATTTACAGGAAATAAGCTAGGTTTTTTCTAATTAATAGGAAAGAATATATGATTTGGAGCAGTAAAAAGGAACTTGTAGGGAATAAGACACTCTTGATTTCACTACTAAACATGACCAACCCTCTATGACTAACCATTAGGGCCATTAAGATCCAGAAAAGATCATGGGTTAGGAATCATGATTTTTGTCTGAAATCCAGATTCAATAGCACAAAAAACAAGAGAGACAACTTTTAGATTATATAGTATTTTCTTTTCAGATGAGGTCCATAGATACATAATGACAAACAGCTTGGAGAGTTAATCTTAAAATTTCTTACAAATTTTACTATTTGAAGTGGATTTCATTGAATTGAAGAACAGAGTTGGAAGAGGATATAAAGTTGCTAATACTCAAAAGAGCCTTTGTTAAACACTTTTCATGTGCCAGGAACTATGCTAAGGTATGAGGATTCAAAGAAAGGCAAAAAATGATCTCTGCCTTTAGGGCACATACATTTTAAGAGACCATATCACATGTAAATAGCTAGCTAAAAACAATGTATCTACAATAGCATTGGGAAAGCTTTTGACTTAATCTTTAAAGGAAACCAGGGACAAGTTAATCACCTCCTACAGTTTTAGTTTCTTCCTCACAAACAGACATTTATATTTACTCTACTTTCCTCCACCAATGTTATTTCAAATAAAATTCATTTCAGAAGGATATAGTTCACCCAATCTGTCCCTGGTCTTAACACATAAAAAACAAATAGCCATTAGCTTTTAATTATTAAGGGAACTAATTAACTAAGACATGCATTATCTCAATTAGAACTATTAAATAGGACATTGGAAATTTCCCAAGGGATGGCAGAGAATGCAGAAGACTGAATGCCTGTAAAGTTGTTAATAAAACAATCTATAAAAAGGATCAGA
The DNA here is from genome assembly GCF_027887165.1 of Monodelphis domestica. Taxonomy (NCBI): domain Eukaryota; kingdom Metazoa; phylum Chordata; class Mammalia; order Didelphimorphia; family Didelphidae; genus Monodelphis; species Monodelphis domestica. Next base: position 269,567,306 of record NC_077230.1, on the reverse strand, counting down.
TAGTAAGAATAAACTATAAATGAGGTGTTTGTTTAGCAGAAGCAGCAGTAGTGGTAGTAGTAGTTGTAGCCAAAAATGTAGCTATTATAGTTATGTAAGAGTAGCAAAATAAGTGGTGCATGAATGCAAAAAGATTCAGAACTGGGGGCCAGGAGATCTTTCTCTAACATTTGATCTCCCAGCCACTCCCTCTGTTATCTTCCTAACCTTCTGACTGATCTACCTGAACTGAATCATTTCTTATGTCCTTTACATATAGGGTTCTGCTGGAGTCAGCTATGATTTATAAATTGATAATTTATACCTTATAATTGACAATTGCTATATCAGGGTGTAATTTATTCTTTTATTGGTTGCCTGGGACATAGATGTCAAAATTTTCAGGGTAATTCCCCAGTGAACCTGAATGAAATTAAAATATAATTGTGAAATATTTAACAAAATAAATAAAATTACAATGGAACATTGATAATGTTAATATGTGCTTTTCCAATATGCTGCCTGTAATGACTGTTATGCATGATTTAGAGAAACCCTTTTTATTTCACACCAATGGTCTATACATAAAAAGAGAGAAATAGAGTTTATAATACAGATTAAAATTAAAAGTATTCTGTGAATAAATTTTTCCAGAAAGTCAATTGCTAAACATTTCCCTAAATTCTATGGCTTATGTCTCGAATAATCTACAATTCTAAGAACAAGGGTGGGCAAGGATATGAAATAGAAACTAATAGAATGGCAGATAAGGCTGAAATTCTTCTCATATCAAAGCTCTACTAGATTTACTTCCTTGTCTAAACTTATCATCTAAAGTACTTTGGGTTACTTTTCCTTATTTCACATTACTCTTCATATTTAAATATTTTCCATTTATCTCAAATTAAGCTATCATTTATTCTCTTTACAAAACATTTTTAAAAATCATCTTCCATGCTTCTGAACAGATTATCAACTACTAGGTAAGGGATGTTTTCTTCACTGTTGCCTTCCCAAGTCAAGCCAATTCATAATGTTGCCTTATATTTTCTCATTTGGTCTCAAACCATTCAGCCAATCAATCAGTATATATTAACTGTCAACAATGTGCCAGGAATCCTGCTAAGTTCTAATGATATAATGATAGAGGAGCAGGTAGGAAACAGTTCCTACCCTCAAGAAACTCAAAATCTAATTAGAGAGAGAAATTTAAAACAGCTATGTACAAACAAGATACAGACAATATAATTGATCATAATCAAAAGAGGAAATTCACTAATGTTAAGGAGAATTGGAGAAGGCTTCTCAACCATGGAGAAGCTTTAGATGGGACTTAAAGGAAGTCAGGAGATGGAGATGAAGATAAATAAATATCTCAAGGAAAGGGGATAGTCAGTAAAAATCATCATATGGGAGGAACAGCAAGGAGATCAGTATCACTTAATTGTAGAATTCAAGAATAGAATGAAGAACACTGGAAAGGTAGAAGGACCAGGTTTTTAAAAGGCTTTAAAAACCAAATATTTCATGTTGAAGAATGATGTGGCCAAAACTATTTTAGGAATTTAATTTGACAGTTGAGTAGAGGATGGCTTAGAATGGGTTTGACGAAATAGGGAGACTAGTCAGTAGGCTATTTCAATCGTCCTGGTCTTTAACAGTGCAGGTGGGCTAGTACCAGAGTTATGGCAGTGTCAGAGGATAAAAGGGGGTACATTGGAGTGATATTACAAAGATAAAATGGACAATATTTGACAAGTGATTGAATATTAGGGGGTGAGAGAGAGTGAGGTGTTGAGAATGACACCTAGATTTCAAGCCTCACTGACTGTAAGTCTGGTGGTAACCTCACCAGTTGGTAACAAGGTCAAAATAACAAGACTTTACAATGCATTGAATGTAGGGTCTGGGGATTACAGAAAGATAAGTTATCTAGAAAAACAAAACAAAAGAAAACATGTATGTGTTCCTTCAGAACACAGTTCAAGTGTCCAGTTTTCCTGGTAACACCTTTTGCTTATTCCCTCAGTTTTTAAAATCCTTTCCCTCTTGAATTCCATTGTATAACCTTCTATATACTTCATGCTTACATTTCTATGAGCATTCTGTATCCCCCAAGGAAAATAAAAGTTCCTTGAAGGCAGTAACTATTTCATTTTTTTATATATCTCTAATGCCTAATCAGTGTCTTCTTACCCATAGCAAATGAATAATAAGCATCTATTAAATTGACTTGTCCACCAGAGGCACTTTAGAAATAGTTTGACATTAATTCAGTTATTCATCCATTCAACAAATATTTATTGAGCACCCATACTGTACAAGCCTCATTAAACATGCATTGAAATTAATCACTTGAAAAAGAAAAGCAAACATAAAATGACTAATGGCCAAATGAAAGATAGCACAAGAGACATTTTTCACTAGTTAGTGGTTTCTCACTTAGTCTAGGATACAGCTTGGCGGATAGAAGAATGAGCACTCAACTTGGACCCAGAAAACTCAGATATGAATCATGGTTCAGTCACGTATTAACTATGCAACACTGACCATATCACTCAACTCGCTGGGCCTCAGTTTCCTCACCCATATGATATTACTTGTTATGCATACCATGCAAGGATATGAGTAGAAAGAGATTTTTATAAACTATGAAGTAATATATAAATATGGACTTTTGGAGTCATTCTTATGGATCCATTTAAGAAACACTCTTTTCTTCTACATATTCAAATAATAAATCTGACTTCATGCATAGGTATTAATCTGTTTATAATATGTCAGTCCCTTAAACATTTCTAGCCTCCACAGAAAACTGTAGATATTTAGTGTTTCTTTGTTCTTAGTACTTGTTTACATCATCTCTCAAATTAGTATCATGTGTGAATTTAATGTCCCATTCCCTCTGTCCACACACACACACAATTTTTGAATATAGAACTGTCTCCGTGTTGTAGAAGCTGTCATCCAATATTCTTGTGATTAACCCCTTCCTCACCTTAACCTCTTAGAACCCAGTTTCTTTACATTATTCTAGAATAGAAACCTTAGGGTTGGGTCTCTTAACCTCATTTCCACAACTACTTCAAAATTATTTTGACGAATGTATTTACATATTTGGCTTCCTTTGCAATATAATGCCTTTTATTTTGTACTTTTAAAATGTTATTCTGCTAAGGGAGACACAAGTTTTATATGATTGTGCCTAAACGGTCCTCGACACACAAAAATGATTAAGAAAGCCTGTCTTAGAGGAACTTGGCATATGTCTCCAAATAGCTATAGGATCACTTTGTGAAATTAGCATTTGTCATTTGGTGTATACCTCCAAGAAGGTGTGGAAGAACAGGGAGTAGGAATTGTAGAGAGATTGATTTCATCTATGTCTTAGAATTCAGCTATATTAGATTTTGGAAATATATGTGTGCATGTGTGTGTATGTATGTATGTATGTATGTATGTATTTACTTATATATACAATTCCAAAGTGAGATGGTCACAGAGAAAACAGGTTCTCCTTCATTTACTATTGATAGGAGCGGTTAGATGTATCCTTACTGACTATGTTGTAGACAAAATTTTCCTTCATTATTGGTTAAACTAGATATACGATGAAATCCCTGCTAACTGAGATTCTGATTCTGAATGCTGTTCAACAGACATCTATTTCTAAGGGCAGACAAAGAATTCTTTGGATCAGTGAAAAAAAGAAGCATCAAACAAGAATGGTTTCAAATATCCTTTTAAGAGGTTGTAATTCAATATATTTCTTATGGATATTCTTTTCCCAGGAATATGTGAGAGAATCATCAAGGGTATTCATGTAAAGAAGTGATCAAGGGACTCCAGCCAAATGCTGCCCCAAGCTCTCTGTATTTTATAGTTGATAAAATATTCCCAGAAAAGGGAAGTGAATAGTACAAGGTCGTTTGTGGGATTAGTGACAAAATGTTGAGAAGTTTCTATTCTGGACTCCCAATAATGTATATCAATATATCAATGTTAATGTTCAATATTTTACTGATATTAAAGAGTCTAAGGTTTTTTCTCTCATGTGTAAGATGCATTTTTTACTGTTCATCAAATATTCCTTGATTCCTTTATGATTTCTTCTAAATAATTCATCACTTGAAATAATTATTTAAATTATTATGATTATTTAAATAGTTATAGTCATTCAAAATAATTTAAAATTAAAATGTCATTTATGATAGAATTACTTCATATTTAGATGGTGCTTAACAGTTTAAAAGTGCTTTTTCCTCAATACAACTCAGCAAAGAAGGAAGTAAAACCATCATTATCCTGATTTTACAAGTAAGGAAACTGATGTACAAATTAAATCACTGACTTACTTTATTTACATGGTTAATAAGAATAAGTTGGGATATGCATTCAAGAACTTCAAAATTAATTTTACCTCCTTCTCATTATATCATACTCCCTGCTATCCAAGTGGTGACCTTATTTTCCATGACTTGGGGAATCACTATACAAAAATTTCTGTGGATCAAATAAGCCAGATTACTATTAAGTTCATCATGCTACATTTGAAATGCCCTAAAATACTTTCTAGGACCACCAAATCATATTCCAGAACCTTGTGCTTTTTCATACATCCAAGATTTCTCAAATGTTTTCTATTCTTCGTGCTATTGTATTGTATTGTATATTCTCCTTCCTAAGTGGTAGAGAAAGTAATATAAACTCTTTTTGACTAGAAGCAAAACATAAACACAAATGCTATTAAGTTCTGTTTAAATCAATTATCCTTCCCCACCCTACTCACTACAAATGTTGCAGTGTCCATTTCTGTTTGAATACCCACATTGTAGGCAATGGGAAACAAAGCCAATGTGACAAAGAGTAGGAATAAGAAAAAATTATGTGGAAGTTTGGTCATTGATGATATAAATATATATGTATTTTTGTTTATTTATATATGTGTATATGATAGAAATATATGAACACAATAACACTAAGACCACACACACACACACACACACACACACATATATATATAGTCTTAATGATATTGATTTTAGTCATAGGGTTGATTAAATTCATACCCCTAAGAAGGTTTTCTAAGTTGTGACACAGGGTTAATGGAACTTAGATTTTTTTCTGGTTTGTGAGTCACTACAGAATGGTAAAATGGTAAAAATAAAGTGAGAAAGAAGAGGTAATGAGAAGAGAAGAGAAGAGAAGAGAAGAAAAGAGAAGAGAAGAGAAGAGAAGAGAAGAGAAGAGAAGAGAAGAGAAGAGAAGAGAAGAGAAGAGAAGAGAAGAGAAGAGAAGAGAAGAGAAGAAGTAATTCATTATCCTTTTCCTTTTGATGTATGAAAATTCTGTTCCTCTTGTAGCTTTGGCATCTATCAAGGCTCCCTAAAAGCTATTGCTGTGTTCAAGAATCTTTTAGAGTTCATAATCTATTGAGATACAGAGCTCTGAGTCAACCACTGTCAATGAAATTTCACCAAACTATGCCAGATCATATATGAATGTTATACATAAGAAATTTAATTAAAACAAGATACAAAATAAACAAATTCTTTTAGATAGCAAGTAGACTTAGCATATCCCTCCCATGACTTCAAGTGAGAATGAATTCAAATCCCAATCTACTTACCAGCATCTAAGTATAATAAGACAAATGCATTCCGAGACCAAAACCATGAGTTTATTAGAGTGTTATCTGATGGTATTCTCTGTGGAAATTTTTTCCTTCCCATTTTGGCATCATCACTGATGAGTATTTTTTTTCTTCAGAACTAGGGTTTTCTAAGTTGTGACACAGGGTTAATGGAACTTAGATTTTTTCTGGTTTGTGAGTCACTACAGTAAGGATATATTAATCTTTATGTCTCTCCTCACCTCTGCTATATATGTGTCTATGTCATGACAGTTTGGGCCTGCATCTATGCTTTCAGTATTGCCTAGATATTGCTATCATATCATTTTTTTTCAGAATCCCTTCTTTGGTTACTACAAACACATTTATCCCATCTTATTTCCTTTCAAGATCCCCATTATCTCCTCCTTATACTACTTGTGCTGGAACAACACTGACCCAATCATAAAGTTTCTGAGATTATGTACCCAAATTTTTTCATGTCTTTCTGGAGGTCTTAATCTGGAGGTTCACTTTTCTTTGGCTTCTAACCATTGTAGGAACATCTCCAAGGAGATTCTTCATAAACCTACAAGACCAATTTTCACTGTCACAACCTTCTTATATAATTCCTTGAACTCTGCTCTATCCATAATTATTCTCTCCTATTTCCAAATTCACAAAACATTTAGCTTATTATTTTGTCACCATCATATTTTGCCTCATATTAGAGTTGTTGATGCACATATTTGATCTTGTCTACTAGATTGCAAGCATCAAGACAGTGGGGACATAGGCTTTTTCATCTTTATTTTTCCTACAGTGCTCAATGCAGTAGGAGTCACTAAGGGCTTGGCTAAATTCACTACTTTTAATGAAAATCAATCATTAAACAAGCTTTTATTAAATGCCCATTCTGTGTCAGATATGGTGCCAGGAATGCTGGCATTGCTTTTGATCAGTCATCAGTAGAAAGTTATGTTTTTTTCTAAGAGATCATCAATATATTATGAATTGTTACCAGAAAAAAAGAAACCAATCCATGAAATATCCAGAGGACCCATATGAATTTCTTATGCCAGAATAAAACACAGTGCAGGAGACTATATGTAATCACCAAACTAAAAGTTTGAATTGCTGCTTTGTATGTAACAATATACTACAATAATTAGCCAAATTAAAAATCTGCCACATTAAAAAAAAATCAAATGCTGAAATGCAATAAGGTTAAGGTTCCTTTTTCCTGTCAACAACCTTTTCAAAAAGGGAGGATTCCTCTCATTATTTGTGGCTTGCTGATTTACAATTATCTCTTAATTGACTTTTGATATCCAAGTTGAATATTTAATATTGCACTATCATTAGGACGTTTATTATTCATCTAAATCATACAATTGCAGCAATTAAATTGACTGCCTTTTAAACACTTGGTTCATTGATCTTTAATTATATTTCTTAGAATGGCATTGAATGCAAAAGATGCTAGGTACCACAACAGTAACTTGTCACAACGTTGAAGGCCCTTCCTCTTTAATAGGCAGATTATCAAGATGTTCTTAGGACAGTGATTATACTTGGAGTCCCTAGATCAGTGATGGTGAACCTGCTAGAGATGGAGTGTCAGAACTCACCCCCAACCCCCAGAGTGAATGCATGCCCACCCCACCAGAGATAGAGTGCCATGCCACACCCTGCCAGAGACCAAGTACCATGCCCTCCATCTCAACCCCTCCTCCCCCTTGACTCTGTGTGCAATCTTTAGCACCCTTTACGGAAGTACACCATCACTGTCCTAGACCAAATCTTGTAAGGAAGAGCTGGGTGGTGCATTGGATAGAGTGCTCCTCCTGGAATCAGAAGACCCTGAGTGCTAATGTGACCTTAGTCATTGAGCTGTGTGACTCAGAGCAAGCCATTTAACATGTGTGAACATCATTTTCTTCAACTATAAAATGTGGGTAAGTAATAAAAACTACATCCAATCCAATAAACCTATAAGTGGTTATTTTGTGCCAGAAAGTGTACCAGGAGACAGGAGGATACAATTAACAAAAAGAAAGACAGTCTCTCACTTTAAGGAGCTCACAATTTAATGGGAGGGAGAAAACATATAAAAGGAGGCAGGAAAGGAGAGCAGAAGTACAGTGGGTAGCGATGGAATATTTTGTTCTTTGATATTGATACCAGACAGGATAACAAATGCAGAATGGAATATCAATGTTTCAGAGTTGTCATGATAATCAAATAAGCAGAATGCCTGACACACAGTAGGCACTTAATAAATGCTTCCTATACACACACACACACACACACACACACACACACACACACACACACACACACACACACCTCCTTTGTAAAATATCAAATTTTTTTCTCAGTTTATCAACAACAATTTTTTTTTTTTGCCAGAAGAACTATATTCATTCAGAGGCAGCAAAGTGGCAGAAAGAGTCCTGGATCTGGAGTCAGATTATCTAGAATCAGTGCTTATGTCACCTATTTATCTTTCTGATTTGGAGTAAGTTACTTATCTTGCCCCTGGATTTTGATGTTGGAAGTGAGAGTGAATCTGACAACTTTGTGCAACTCTGCCTCACTTAAATTCAGCGAGGTAGACCCTTGGTCCTCTTTGATAAAACGGGATTAACAACTTCTTAATCTTATTTTTCTCATATGTAAAATGGGAAAATTTGGTTAGATTATTTCTGAAGGCCTCAGATCTCATAGCTTCTAATTATCACACATATATATGATTGTGGACAAATTGGTTCACTCTTTTGTCTTCAGTTTCCTTCTTTTAAATGACAGGATGGGGGGGGGGCAGCTGGGTAGCTCAGTGGATTGAGAGTCAGGCCTAGAGATGGGAGGTCCTAGGTTCAAGTCTGGTCTCAGACACTTCCCAGCTGTGTGACCCTGGGCAAGTCACTTAACCCCCATTGCCTAGCCCTTACCACTCTTCTGCCTTGGAAACGAAACACAGTATTGATTCCAAGATGGAAGATAAGGGTTTCAAAACAAACAAATAAATAAATAATAACAGGATGGGACATAATTTTTGAGGACTTTTTTTTTTTCAATGTTTCATGATTTCAAATAAAAATACATGACATCACCAAAATCTTAGTGTAGTTTTAATATTAAAACTTCACTAAGAATTTTGGGCACTTGGTAGATTTGACCTACCTTTTTTTTTTTTTTAATATTATTTTATTTGGTCGTTTTCATACATTATTCACTGGAAACAAAGATTGTTTTCTTTTCCTCCCCTCCCCTCCCCCCCCCCCCCCCCGCCTTTCCCTCTCCCATAGCCGACGCATGATTCCACTGGTTGTCACATGTGTTCTTGACTCGAACCCATTTCCCTGTTGTTGGAGTTTGCATTATAGTGTTCATTTAGAGTCTCTCCTCAGTCTTATCTCCTCCAACCCTGTAGTCAAGCAGTTGCTTTTCAGCGGTGTTTTTACTCCCACAGTTTATCCTCTGCTTGTGGGTAGTATTTTTTTTTTTTAGATCCCTGCAGATTGTTCAGGGATTGCATTGATACTAATGGAGAAGTCCATCACCTTCGATTGTACCACAATGTATCAGTCTCTGTGTACAGTGTTTTCCTGGTTCTGCTCCTCTCGCTCTGCATTACTTCCTGGAGGTTGTTCCAGTCTCCATGGAACTTCTCCACTTTATTATTCCTTTTAGCACAATAGTATTCCATCACCAACATATACCACAATTTGTTCAGCCATTCCCCAATTGAAGGGCATCCCCTCATTTTCCAATTTTTGGCCACCACAAAGAGCGCAGCTATGAATATTTTTGTACAAGTCATTTTGTCCATTATCTCTTTGGGGTACAAGCCCAGCAGTGCTATGGCTGGATCAAAGGGCAGACAGTCTTTTATCGCCCTTTGGACATAGTTCCAAATTGCCCTCCAGAATGGTTGGATCAGTTCACAACTCCACCAGCAATGAATCAATGTCCCCACTTTGCCACATCCCCTCCAGCATTCATTACGTTCCATAGCTGTCATGTTAGCCAATCTGCTAGGTGTGAGGTGAAACCTCAGAGTTGTTTTGATTTGCATCTCTCTGATTATAAGAGATGTAGAGCACTTTTTCATGTGCTTATTAATAGTTTTGATTTCTTTGGCTGAGAATTGCCTGTTCATGTCCCTTGCCCATTTGTCAATTGGAGAATGGCTTGATTTTTTGTACAATTGATTTAGTTCTTTATAAATTTTAGTAATTAAACCCTTGTCAGAGGTTTTTATGAAGATTGTTTCCCAATTTGTTGCTACCCTTCTGATTTTGGTTACATTGGTTTTGTTTGTACAAAAACTTTTTAATTTGATGTAATCCAGATTATTTATTTTGCATTTTGTAACTCTTTCTAATTCTTGCTTGGTTTTGAAGTATTTCCCTTCCCAAAGGTCTGACATGTATACTATTCTGTGTTCGCCTAATTTTCTTATAGTTTCCTTCTTTATGTTCAAGTCGTTCATCCATTTTGAATTTATCTTGGTGTAGGGTGTGAGGTGTTGATCTAAGCCTAATCTTTCCCACACTGTCCTCCAATTTTCCCAACAGTTTTTATGAAATAGTGGATTTTTGTCCCAAAAGCTGGGATCTTTGGGTTTGTCATATACTGTCTTGCTGAGGTTGCTTGCCCCCAGTCTATTCCACTGATCCTCCTTTCTGTCTCTTAGCCAGTACCAAATTGTTTTGATGACCGCTGCTTTATAATACAGTCTGAGATCTGGGACTGCAAGACCCCCTTCCTTTGTGTTTTTTTTTCATTAATTCCCTGGATATCCTTGATCTTTTGTTCTTCCAAATGAACTTTGTTATGTTTTTTTCTAAATCAGTAAAAAAAATTTTTGGAAGTTCCATGGGTATGGCACTAAATAGATAGATGAGTTTGGGTAGGATGGTCATTTTTATTATATTGGCTCGTCCTACCCATGAGCAGTTGATGTTCTTCCAATTGTTCAAGTCTAGTTTTAGTTGTGTGGAAAGTGTTTTGTAGTTGTGTTCATATAGATCCTGTGTTTGTCTCGGGAGATAGATTCCTAAGTATTTTATTTTGTCTTGGGTAATTTTGAATGGGATTTCTCTTTCTAGTTCTTGCTGCTGAGCTGTGTTGGAATTATATAGAAATGCTGATGACTTATGTGGGTTTATTTTGTATCCTGCAACTTTGCTAAAGTTGTTGATTATTTCAATTAGCTTTTTGGTTGAGTCTCTAGGATTCTTTAAGTAGACCATCATGTCATCTGCAAAGAGTGATAATTTGGTCTCCTCCTTGCCTATTTTGATGCCTTCAATTTCTTTTTCTTCTCTAATTGCTACTGCTAGTGTTTCTAATACAATGTCAAATAATAGAGGTGATAATGGGCATCCTTGTTTCACTCCTGATCTTAATGGGAATGGGTTTAGTTTATCCCCATTGCAGATGATATTAGCTGATGGTTTTAGATATATACTGTTTATTATTTTTAGGAATGACCCTTCTATTCCTATGCTTTCTAGTGTTTTTAGTAGGAATGGGTGTTGTATTTTATCAAAGGCTTTTTCTGCATCTATTGAGATAATCATGTGATTCTTGTTGGTTTGCTTGTTGATGTGGTCAATTATGTGGATAGTTTTCCTAATGTTGAACCAGCCCTGCATCCCTGGTATGAATCCTACTTGATCATGGTGGATGACCCTTCTAATCACTTGCTGGAGTCTTTTTGCTAGTATCCTATTTAAGATTTTTGCATCTATATTCATTAGGGAGATTGGCCTATAGTTTTCTTTCTCTGTTTTTGGCCTGCCTGGCTTTGGAATTAGTACCATGCTTGTGTCATAAAAGGAGTTTGGTAGGACTCCCTCTTTGCTTATTATGTCAAATAGTTTGTGTAATATTGGGGTTAACTGTTCTCTGAATGTTTGATAGAATTCACTGGTGAATCCATCAGGCCCTGGGGATTTTTTCTTAGGCAGTTCTTTGATGGCTTGATGGATTTCAATTTCTGATATGGGATTATTTAAGAAAACTATTTCTTCTTCTGTTAGTCTAGGCAATTTATATTTTTGTAAATATTCATCCATATCACCTAGGTTGGTATATTTATTGCCATATAGTTGGGCAAAGTAGTTTTTAATGATTGCCTTAATTTCCTCTTCATTTGAGGTGAGATCCCCCTTTTCATCCTTGATGCTATTAATTTGCCTTTCTTCTTTCCTTTTTTTAATTAAATTAACCAGTACTTTGTCTATTTTGTCTGTTTTTTCAAAGTACCAGCTTCTAGTCTTGTTTATTAGCTCAATAGTTCTGTCACTTTCTATTTTATTAATTTCTCCCTTAATTTTTAGGATCTCTAGTATGGTTTTCTTCTGGGGGTTTTTAATTTGTTCATTCTCAAGTTTTTTGATTTGCATTTCCAATTCCTTGGTCTCTGTCCTCCCTAATTTGTTAATATATGCACTCAGGGATATGAATTTTCCTCTAAGTACTGCCTTGGCTGCATCCCATAAGGTTTGAAAGGATGTTTCGCCGTTGTCATTTTCTTCAACGAAATTGTTAATTGTTTCTATGATTTCTTCTCTAACTAAATGGTTTTGGAGTATCATGTTATTTAATTTCCAATTAATTTTTGATTTGGGTCTCCATGTACCCTTGCCGATCAATATTTTAATTGCCTTGTGATCTGAAAAGGCTGCAGTTAATATTTCTGCTTTTCTGCATTTAAGTGCCATGTTTCTATGACCTAGTGTATGATCTATTTTTGTGAATGTGCCATGTGGTGCTGAAAAGAAGGTGTATTCTTTTTTGTCCCTATTTATTTTTCTCCATATGTCTATTAATTCTAATTTTTCTAAGATTTCATTCACCTCTTTTACCTCATTCTTATTTATTTTTTGATTTGATTTATCTAAATTTGATAGTGGTTGGTTCAAGTCTCCCACTAATATGGTTTTACTGTCTAATTCCTCCTTCAATTCTCCTAGTTTCTCTATTAAAAATTTGGATGCTATACCATTTGGTGCATACATGTTGATTAGTGATATTTCCTCATTGTCTATATTTCCTTTTAGCAGAATATATTTACCTTCCCTGTCCCTTTTGATCAGGTCTATTTGTACTTTGGCTTTGTCAGATATCATGATTGCAACTCCTGCCTTCTTTCTATCGGTTGAGGCCCAAAAGGTCTTACTCCAACCTTTAATTCTAACCTTGTGAGTGTCAACCCGTCTCATATGTGTTTCTTGAAGACAACATATGGTAGGGTTTTGTGTTCTAATCCAATCTGCTATTTGTCTGCGTTTTATGGGTGAGTTCATCCCATTCACGTTCAAAGTTATGATTGTTATTTGTGGATTCGCTGGCATTTTGATGTCTTCCCCTAGTTCTGACCTTTCTTCTTTAGCTTTCACCTTTTGAACCAGTGATTTACTTTAGGTCAGTCCCCCTAGTCCCCTCCCTTGAGATGCTTCCCTTTCTAGCCCCTCCCTTTTTATGCTCCCTTCCCCTCCCCCCTCTCCTTCCCTCCCTTTTTGTACCCCCCCCTCCTTGATTTTCCTTTTTTTCTTGCCCTAATGGATAAGATAGAATTTAGGATCCCACTGGATCTAGATGTTCTTCCCTCTCAGATTTGATTTCACTGAGAGTAAGGTTTAAGTAATTCCACTTCACGCTCTCTTCCTCTCCTTCTCATATGAGAGTTCTTCCCCTCCCCTTCCCATGTGTATCTTTATATGGGAAAGTTTATTCTATTGATTCCCCCCCTATTTCTTGAAGTTAATCTTAGTATTATCACGGTTCCCCCCTCCCTTTTCCTTTTTTTGCCCCAACTTTCCCCAAATCTTCTTAATTCCCCAATCTTTCCCTATGCATGTTTCTTCTAACTACTCTTATGATGATACAATTTATAAGAGTTCCACAAAACATTTTCCCCACATATTAATATATATAATTAGATGTAAATGTAGTCCTTATAGAAGAGAGTTTGACTTAAAGAGAAAGATAAGATTTATCTCCTTTTCCCTTTCTTTCATATTTACCTTTTCATGTTTCTCTTGCTTTCTGTTCTTGGATATCGAACTTTCCACAGAGCTCTGGTCTTTTCTTAGCAAATGCTTGGAAATCCTCTATTTTGTTGAATGCCCATACTTTCCCCTGGAAGTATATAGTCAGTTTTGCTGGGTAGTTGATTCTTGGTTGGAGACCCAGCTCTCTTGCCTTTCTAAATATCGTGTTCCATGCTTTGCGGTCTCTTAGTGTATTAGCCGCTAAGTCGTGTGTGATCCTTATGGGAGCCCCCTTATATCTGAAGCTCTTCTTCTTGGCTTCTTGTAGGATTTTCTCCTTTACTTGGAAGCTCTTGAATTTGGCAATTACATTCCTAGGCGTTGTCTTTTGGGGATTTAGTATAGAAGGTGTTCTATGAATCCTTTCTATTTCTATTTTGCCCCCTTGCTCCAGAACGTGGGGGCAATTTTCTTTTATAATCTCCTCTAGAATAAAATCCAATTTGTTGTTTACCTCTGGTTTTTCTGGGAGACCGATGATACGGAGATTTTCTCGTCTTCCTCTCTTCTCCAGGTCCGTGACCTTCTCAGTGAGATATTTTCTGTTTTCTTCCAATTCATTAATTATTTGGGTTTGCTTTATTGATGCTTGCTGTTTTATCATCTCACTTTCTTCGAGGTCCTTAATTCTGGTCATTAGGGACTGGATTTGCTTTTCAGCCTTGTCTGCCCTTCTATTGGATGCTTCGAGTTCTTTTTCCAATTGAGCAGTCTTATCTGTCAGACAGCTGATCTCTTTCTCCCATTTTTCTTTCCAGAGGGTTTCCATCTTTTGGATAAGTTCCAGTTTGAGATCTTCCAGACCTTGTTGATAGTTTCCATTTTGGGAGGCGTGTTCTGAATTTTTTTGGATTTCCTCCTCATTCTCCTCTTTTCCTTGGGTACTTCCACCATAAAAGTTTTCAATAGTCACTTTTTTCCCTTTCTTCCTGGAGGCTTGATTTTGGGCCATGTGAGCCATCCCTTTGGTGGTTTTATTTCCCTTTCCTTTTTGGTCTGGGGTCTGGGTTATAAGAGCGGTTTTTCTGTGAATTTAGATTGCTTCAGACTAGTTCTTCCCAGCCTCCGAGCCCAGGTATTCAGCTCCGCCCAGATAATCAGCGCGTGTTGTTCAGCGCAGCCCACACCGAGTCCAGGTCCGCTGGATTCTCCAGTAAAAGCGCCCTGAGACGTTTTTTTTCCTGGCAGTCCCCAGAACCCAAGGACCCTGGAGTGCCCCCCCAGACAGAGACGCTCCCCACTCACTCGCTGTCCTGGTGAGCGCTCAGGTAGCTCACTCTGGTTTAGTGGGGGAGGTGGGGTGGGGGAAGGGCGGCTCAGTTCACTTTTTTGTGCAAGCTTTTCCTTCTTGTTTTAGTGTGGAAATGTTCAAGCCCCACGTACCTTTGCCTCTGTGGGGTACTGGGGAGTCCTTCTGTTCCTCCAAAGGTGATTTTATGCTCCTTTGATGTAGTCTATTGCGTTCGGTGCTGGGGAGAGGAAGCATGCCGCGTCTAGATTGCAGCCATGATTACCCGGAAGTCCCCTACCTTTTTTTTTAGAAATTAAAAATGTCCTTTTTACCTCTATGCAAAGATATACTTATATAAATTATATGTGGATATATATGTATATACATATGTACATGCATGTTGCACACACAATGAATTAAAAATAAACCATTAATTTCTCTGTATCATTGAGAGTGTTTATCAAACAACTCAGAGTCAATATCTATAGGTGCAGTTTTTATAATAAACTCTTACTTTATCATACTGGATAGAAGGCCATATTTGATGTCAGCAGTCACTAATTAGCTGCATGACCCTGAGCAATTCATTTAACATCTTCAAACCTCAATTTTCTCACCTTTGTATAAAGATAATTGTGATTTTAATAACTCTCTCTAAGTGTTTTGTGAAGGTCAAAACAGATAATATATGTATAAATACATTGCAAACTTTAAAGTACTACATAAATTCCAATTTTAATTGCAATTATTATGTTTAATATTAATAGTAAGATGCTTTCAGTGATGCTATGGATAAGCCTACATCCACCATTTGTATTAAATTATGAAAATATTAACTCTCAACCTTCACAATATTCTGTTGAATACTAAAGAAAGAAAAATAAAAGTTAAATTGAAATAGAAACTTGTCCCAGAACCCTTTCTATCCAAATTTTATCAAATAGGAAGATGAGAAAAATGATAAATAATGATTATGAGGCAGGAAAAACTAAATAATTTCCTGATGTCTCAGTCTTAATTGAGAGCATTAATTAGACTACTATATATTAAAACAGATTTGCCCCTATGAGCTACAGAGGTCCATAGTACCATTTTTTAGAAATTATAGTGGTTCCAGGGTGTTATTTTTTGTTTCAAGATTTTAATTTTTATGTTTTGCCCACAGTATTTGAGTATTAATTGGCTAATGACCCAATGTCACTGTCTCTGTCTCCAGCATTCTCCATGGTTTTAGTTTTGCTTCTTCAAATATCTTGTCTATGAAAAATATTCTACAAAATAATAAAACCAAGCTTGCCTTGTGTAAAGTTGTGTCTATTGTGTCTAAAGTAAAAGTAAATCAAGGTGGAGTGAGAGAGCCACCACTAGAAGTTAAGTGCATGAAATATGATATCTAGAATATCTGTTTGAAGATCTTATTTTTCCTTCCTGAGTTTTAAGCTATTGAACTCCTTTTGGTTAATGTGATGGAAGGGTAGAACCTTTGAGATTGTCAGGGAAGCAAACCCTGAATAAATGAAAGGGAGATGTAACTTGTTACATTATAAAGCTCCTTCCTGTTTATTATGATTTATTAGCATCTCTGAAAATCAAATTTATAAACATTCTCCAGATAGTCCACCCAACACATGGGAGATATTCTTCTATATCTTGGGACATAATATAGACATTAAAAGAGTCTGTAGGATCCATCTCTCCCTCCCTCCCTCATTTCCTCCCTTCCTTACTCTCTCTCTGTGAATGTGTGTCTGTCTCTCCATGTCTTTCTGAATAAACATAGATTGACATACATATACATATATAATCAATGTATTTTATAAAATATAACACAATTATAATAAACAATTAATATATGTAGGTATATTTTATACATACATTTCTTATTTTATTCCTACCTGGATATTAAGAATCAGATGGTCAATGAACTGCAGTATATATTACTTCATCTTTAAATAAATTTTATATTATTTTAATGTGTACATGGAGGATTCCTCACTTACTAAGATCCTTTAAGGTGGCATTTTTCGTTTTAGAATCAAAAGCAAATAAAGGATTGGTAAATATTATCTACTGTAGAGTTTTGTTTTTAAAAGCTAGTCTGTCAATTTCTCATGACTTTATCAAGTATGACCTCATGTGTATAAAAATTGTTCTCATAAAGATTTCATAGAGATAGGAAAAGAAGCATATGGTTTGGTGGAGAGTGATACTTTCTCAACAGGCTTTTGTCAGTTGTAATAACACCAGGGATTTTCCCCAAGTTTTTGGTATCCTCCCATCTTTCAGGTATCTGGAGATTCACTTGACACCTTCATGACTGGATATATGCATTATATGACAATTATAGTCCAATCAGACTATATAGTCTTGTGAGCCAGATTATATTAAGAGTTTTGAGATGAGTGCTGGTGGTCTGGACATTGGGGGAAAACAAAACAAGTTTTACCAGAATATTATAACTGGTACAGTGAAAAGTCTCAAGTTCACTGCATTTGAGAAATAATTAATGGGATTGCAGACATTTAGGAAAGAGAAAAAAACAACAACTACTTAGGAGAGATATATGCTCTGTTCCTTTGCTGTGAATATATCTCAGGATCTTCTTCCTTCCCATTGCCTTCCACTTCTGTTTTCTGTTCTTCTCTTTCTTTCTCTATTCATCCCAGGATAAAATGCAAATTCCTCTTTGGAAAATTTAAAACTCTTTACATCCTAACTCTATTTTACCTTCCCAAACCATCTGAACATTCTCCCTTTCTTATGATCTAGATAAGTGATAGTAAGCCTTTTAAAGACCATGTCCTGTGCCCCCCTCCCCCATATACTGGAGACATACTACCACCATTCCTAACCCCACACAGGGGAGGGAGAAAGCTCTCCCATTGGGCAGAGGGGCAGGTGAAGTGAGGAATGTCCTCAGTGAGTGTAATGAGGGGAAAGGGAGTGGCCAGAGCATTCTCTCCCCTCCAGCTCTGCTGCCTGAGAGCCACCCACTATTGTATACTCCCATTTGGCTGCTGGTTGGGCAGAGGGGTGGGAGAAGTGAAAAAATATAATCAGGAATGGTGCAGAGGGGGAAGGGAGCAGCTTCACCCAAGTCCCTCTGCCTTTCTAGTAACAAACTTCAGGGGTGGGGATAGAAGGTGGTGAGGGAGGGTGACCAAGTCCTCACACAGAGCACTCTGTGTGACATCTTTGAAACCCATGCCATAAGTTCACCATCACTGATCTAGATTCTAGACAAATTTGCCTACTTAGTGTTCCCTATATGTAAACTTTTACCTTTTTTCTCTGTGCTTTTGCTCAAAATCTCCAGTAGGTCCAACACCTATTCCCTTGTTCCCTCATTTCTTAGAATCCTAAGCCTCTTCCAGGTGATTCTCA
Organism: Monodelphis domestica; assembly: GCF_027887165.1. Classification (NCBI taxonomy): domain Eukaryota; kingdom Metazoa; phylum Chordata; class Mammalia; order Didelphimorphia; family Didelphidae; genus Monodelphis; species Monodelphis domestica. Next base: position 269,549,032 of record NC_077230.1, on the reverse strand, counting down.
AATGAAATAATGGAATTTAACCTTTTACATTCTGAGGCAAGTTATGGAAGAATTCTTCTTATATACATACACATACACACCCATATATATATATATATATATATATATATATATATATATATATGTTTACTATTTGTTCTTTTGAATCATAATTAATCACTAAATTGTTCAGAAATTTCAAGAATTTCTGCATTTTTTCAGGTTAATTGGCTATATTGTTCTCTTGGTTGTATCACTTCATGCAAGTATTCTCAAGGTCCATTAAAATATTCATGATATAATCAATATGCAATTATATTCTTATTTTATAAATTTTTCATCCAATTCTTAATCAATGGAAACTTATTTTTCTTCTAGTTCTTTGCTATTAGAAAAAAAACAGTGGTGCTAAGATTTTTTTTTCTTTTTGTACCTAGGAGCTGTCTTTCTGTCTTTGAATCCTGTGGTTTAAATGCCAAGAAGTAGTATTGCTGTGTCAAATACTATGTAAAATTTAGTCATTTTTATTAGAATGATTTAAAATTATTTTCAGAATAGTCTTAAAAATTCACAGTTCTACTGACAGGGTATTTGTTTTCTGAAAATATAAACATTTTTGATATATGAAAAGTGAGATATAAATAGGCCAAGTGATATGCCTAATGTTCAATAGCTATTTAATAGCACTTCCCAGACTGGATTTCTCTCACTGTCCCCTTAATCAATGGTCCTCTTCTACATTGTCTCCTTTTAAATTAACATGTTAAAAAAATCTTCCTGTAACTAACCTGATAAAACTTTATGTTCATAAACTCTGTTGCTTTTAAAATACTGAATCAAGGTAATGTGTTCGCTTTCTTGTTATTTTCTTCACTTTGTCTGTTCTCATTTTCTCGTTTGCATATGGTCCAGGGAAAAACCTCTTATCACCGAAAACAAAATATTATTTTAGGATTTCTACTGTTATTTATACATATTTGTTATTTACATAGAAACATAACATATAAGCTGGTATAACATATTATGTATAATGGATAGATTACATATATTAAAATAGATAGATCGATAAAAATAGATAGATAGATAGATAGATACATACATACATACATACATACATAGAGGTTTTGGTTTTACTAGAATCTCCAAGTTACCTGAGAGTCAAGGGGAAGTTATAAATGTACTATTTGATTACTGAGACATTTTACCCAAGGACATTCTTCAACATATGGTCTGCTAAAATCAATTCACAAAGACCATATTTTTAATTACCTCTAGTTACAAGGTATATTGCCACTTGCATTTTAAAAGCTAATGTAAGAGAATTATGCCACCTCTGGAAACTTGAAAACAAAACAATCTCATTCAGGTTTCCTATTTGGCCACAAAAAAGTTGTTAAAAGTTTTGTGTGATTATGCCGGTTTCCAAGGGGCAAATACATAGTAAAGTAGCTGAATTCTGAACTGGGAATTAAGAAGTCCCATCTTCCTAGTCCAGAGCTGTCATCTAGCCTTTGAACATGGACAATTACTTAACCCTATTTGCCTCAGTTCCTCATCTGTAAAATAATCTGTAGAAAGAAATGGTAAACCTCTCCAGTCTCTTTGCCATAACTCCCTTTTCTATAGTTTCCTTTTTTCTTTATGATTCTTCCTAGTATATGTATCACAAACACTTCTGTATCATAGAAGGAATTTTGTGAGATCTTTTCTTTTGCTAGTTTTATAAACCATTTACATAATATGAAAATTAATTATTCTTCAGATTCTTGATAGAATTCAATTGTGGATTATTTTGGTCCTAGAGATTATTCCTTCAGAAATTAATTTATAGCTTTCATTTTTTCCTCTGAATTTTTAAAAAAAATTGTCTTTCCTCATTCTGATAATTTGTTTCTTTTATATTTTTAAAATAATTCACATGTTGTTGGGTTTATTGTCATATATTTGAGCAAAATAATTTCTAATTATATTCTTTATTCTTCATTTGTAATAATTTTCATTTAAAATTCATACTGGTAATTAAAATCCTGCTTCCAACAATTATCTATATATACTTAGAAACTACAGGTAACTGCCATAAGCCTTGATGTTCCCATTGATAAAATAGTTAAAGTTCTGACTAACTCAAAGGATTGTTTGTGGAATCTAGTCACATAAAGTATGTGAAAGTGCTTAGTAAACTGTTATGTGCTAGATAAATTTGGATTTAAAAAGATTCAAATTCAAGTCCTGCTATATACAATTAGTAGCTATCCGACTCTGGTTAAATAATTTCACTTTTCTCCACTTCAGTTTCCACATCTGTAAAATGAGAATAATAATAGCACCTGCATCATAGGTGTGAATGGGTAATATATATTAAGGCTTTGCAAACCTTAAAGTATCATGCACGTTAGTTATTAACCATGACTTCTCAGAAAAAAAAAGTATCACTATTTGTATGATAAATGGATGCTAAAATAATGGGTTTTTGTTAAATTGTTAGTCAAAATTGGTATATTTATGATTAAGTAAAATCATATTTCTAGATATTTCTATGAATCTCTAACTTGGTAGAACAGAATAATTAACTCATAATCTGCAGTTAAAAATCCACATACACAATAAAAAGTGAAAAAAACTTAGGGCTAAGAGTTGTCATGTATCACACATTTAGAGTTTAAAAGGACTTTAGGTGTTTAATCTACTTCACTTTTTTAAAATGAGGAAATTAAGTATGAGAGAACAGAAATGAATATCCCTTCTTAACAATGACGATAGGTGCCAGGAATTTTCTTCACACATTTATCTGAATTTATTCTCATTTTTCCATACTAATCAATGGTTGTAAGATTTCAAAATGTTTTCCATTCAGTTTGGAAATGTCTTAAGTTTTTGTTTTATTTTTGTTTTTTATGTAGTGATGAAGAGGAGGGGTTAAATATCTCTTTTTTCTCTTCTCATTCCCAGAGGTTAGTCAAGATTTAGCAAAGTTGAAGAAAGCCAGTGAGAACAAACAAATGGCAGGCTACAATGTCATTACAAAGACCCTCACATTCTTATCCCTGAACTATTGGAGAATCATTTAATAATTCTTTTCAAAGATACTTTATCTCTATGTCCTTGGAAATTTCATATAACAGTCATACTCCTTGATGTCCCTATAGATAAAATGGGACTTCTCTGACTAACTCAAAGGGTTATTTCAATAATTTATTCAGATGACTCTAAAATGAAAAATGGACCATGTGAGTCAATTCTGCATAATTTAGCTACTAAGGATAATATGAATCATTTCACCTTTCCTTTCAAATGAACAAAATATTTAAAAATCAATATTTCAAAAGCTGCAATAAAAGAAATAATTCTATGGCAACTGCAGGCAGGTAGGTAGCTCAGAGGAGAGACCACTTGGTCTTAATACAGGAAAACCCATTTCCTTATTTTAAATCTGGCCTTATTTACTTACTGTCTGTCCCTTGAATAGTCATTTAACCTTCTTTGCCTCAGCTCCTCATCTATAAAATGAGTTGGAGAAGGAAAAGGCAAACCACTTCAGTATCTTCACTAAGAAAACCCCAAATGGGATCAAAAATACTTGGACATGACAAACATTTATCAACAAACAAACATGGAAACTGTATAATCTTAAAAGGCCATTTTGTAAGACTAGATGCTCTTTGTCTTTTGTCTGTAAGAGAGAAAGCTCTGTTTTTTTTTTTTTTGGATTTGACAGATCTTATTGACCAAAAGAATACATACAAATAAATGGGAAGGGTGTTTGTTTTTGTTAAACTTGAAAACAGACTCCTTCAAGAGATCATCAATGACAATGAACAGGTTAGAGAACACAGATTTGATGAGAGTGTTATTGATATCACAAAGTCCATTTCTCATTATCATGAATTGGTAGAACAGAATAAATCCAGGTATTTAGAAATGGAATCTTCATCAAGTCAAAAACTTCTCTGTGACAAAGTTTTCTTATAATAGTGCTAGTGACTACTTCATGGCACTTTTATAAAAATGCATATACATTATTTCTGGAGGTAGACATATGCAAGTTATTTTTCACACAATGTTTCTGTTGCCATATGTAATATTATCTTGATCTTGCTTATTTTACTCCTTATAATTTCATGTATGTCTTTCCATATTTCTCTTTAAACTACACATAGGCATTTGGATAACATGACTTGAGACATCTTTTGTGAAGTTACAGTAGGTTGGGAATTATATTGTTGGAGGGAAATCATTCATTGATCCTATAAGATATCTATTTGAATGTTTTTTTAAATAAACCCCAACTTATCTATCTGAGATTTCCACAATTAAAAAATTAATTTCATTAATAAGCAATGACTCTTGAGATCTGAAATTTACCAGTCATTCAAATCTTTTAATCATTCCACTTTTCTCTTAATACCTATCTGAAATCAGCCTCACAGAGGAAAGAGCAAGTGGGGGAAAAGACAACTTTAGAAAAGGAACCATTTCCTAGGATAAGCTAGTCTGTGTAGGAAATTGAAGTGTTGTATATCCATTGCAAGAATAGTATGGGAGGCAGTAGGTTACTTGGATATAGGAAGTAGGGTTCATAAAAAAGGTGAGAATACATTAAAGAAATATTATGTAATATATATGTATCTCACTATATGTATATATATATATATTATATATATATATATATAATTATGATTGATTCCCTTTAAAGCTGTTAGGTCATTTTAAATTGTTGGACATGTAAGAGTGGAGAGGGGACACATTAGAATAGTCTAAAAATTTCCCTAATGCAGTTTTAATGGCAGTGTTTACAACCATATTTCACCAAGCAGTGTCTAATAGTAAATGCAATATGTAATTAATTTCATGAAAAGAATGTTTATTTTTAATTGGAATAATTTGTACTCCCTGTAATTTTGCCAAGGAACTCAACATGCATCTACTTAGACATGTCAGAGGCAAATAGCTGCACATTATATATTCATAAGTATAGCATTCCGAAACCGACATGGCTCATGTTGTACACAACATGCTGTGCAGACAGACAGCAAAAATGTTCCTGGTGTTCTTAAAACTCAATAACTTCCCTAGCATATTTTATAGATATCGATTTAACAACCTGGAATGGGAGGGGGGAGGGAGACATCCAGAAATAGACTCCTAAAAGTTCTTATAATTCACAGAGATCCATGATTTTTCTGCTATCCCTGATTTAGTTTGAACAGAGAGTTCTTCCAGTTTCAAATAAGCCTAGAAGGTTTCAATGTTCTGGGGAATGCAATTGATATTTGTTGCCCTCCCCCCCCTTCTATATCTTTCCACTTTGTGTGAAAAAGTCTGATGACTCTCCTCAGGCTGACTCAGGAATCTGCTAAACTTGGTGGGGAACTTTAGTAATTGTAAGATTCTCAGGTCATGTTTAGCCTCCTCATCAATCGATTTATGGCCATAGTGAGGTCATGTTTAGCCTCCTCATCAATCGATTTATGGCCATAGTGAATATCAGCTAAGGGATACTCCATAGCTAGACATCTCTATAGCCTGTGTTTTATTACTATCATATCATATTGGACCAGAAAGCTCTAGACAAAGTTCTACTAGAATAAATGTTTGAAAATCTATACTCTGTGAGTGCTCTGATTCCTGCTTTCCATCACTGCCACACAACTTTCTCCTAATCTAAGTTGTCTTGTCTTTAGCTGCTCAGGTTGTTCCAGCAATGGCAACTGGGCTAAGTGACCATTCCAGGGAAACTGTATGACCTTCCTCTACCCCTAATCTATATTGCTCAAGCCTCAGTAAATCAGCAAAGTCTAGGACTATTAAAAGGAGGTTTACTGCAATTCAGATGTGGAGTGAGGGTTCTAAGGTTCTAGTAACCAAAAGGGATATATATATATATATATATATATATATATATATATATATATATATACTTATAACCACAGAAAAAAGTATTAAAGAAATAGAAATGAGTTAAACCTCTACTTATTTCCTAGTATCTCATCCTCCCTATTTCTTGCTTGCATTTGATTGTATATAAATGAAATCCATAGAATTGTTATCCTCTATTCAGTGTTAGTAAACAAAATAGCTCACATTTTGGAAATCATAGTCATCATTCTACCAGCCTTACATTCACAAGTTATTCATTTGCTCAAACATTCTATTTCAATTGTATTAGATAAATATGCCCATGGGATAGTTTCTGCTTTAGTTCACATGGAAAAGCAATATCAAAAGGCTCATTTCAGGATGAAACAAAAATTTCTGACAGCAATCAAACAAAATACGTTTACCATTTGCTCAAAGTTTCTGGCCATCCAGAGTAGAATCTGTGATTTGTTCAGAGCATTTGTTTTTCCTATTCTTATTCTACCTAAGTCTTTTTATATATTTGAGAATCAAATTGATTTTTTTCATCTACCTAACATTTCCTCTGATGTGAAACAAAGTTTTCCTTTTATCAGACAGTTCTCAGGCTTGAAATAGGCAGGGCCATTGTAGCTTCAGTCTCAAGATACAATTCTTTTCACATCACATGCATGAAAGGATTTTACCCCACTTCCCTTCTTCAAATGATAATTAAATTAAAAGAAATGTTGGGGGGTACAGGAGGGGACAGAAGCTTTGAACTGATTTGGTGAGAAAGGTCAGTCACTGTTCAAGTGATGTGTTAATACAGCTGTGTCTAGGAGGAAAAGAAAATTTCTGACCAGGACCTCCACAAGTAGGCTCTTCATCTCAAGCAAGAAATCAGTTGGTTTTGATTCTCTGAAACAATTTTGTTAGTGACACTCAGGAAAAGGCAAGCACACAGTCCATAGGAGAGATACGCTGAACCTTAGCGAAAGCCCTAAATTAAGTTGTCAAGAAACCTACAAGAAGGGGAAAACACCATCAAACCCACCATCAGGAAAAAATCGTGGTCGGGGAGCTGATTTATGTCTTCTCAATTATGGCTATCATGTGTCACTTCTCTCACTCTCATGCTCTCTTTCTTCTACTAGAGATGAGAGAGTTTTATGCAGTAAGAATTTTGAATAATTTCTACAAGCTGTAAAGTCTATTTGGATTTTTTTCACATTAAGCCAACTGATATATTCCCATCCAGAATACAAATCTCAGTGACAATTTTTGAATGTATTTAACATCACATCCGAATAAAGGAAACTGCTGGAACATTTGATACCAGAAATGTACAGCACTCTAGATGAGGCTTACAAAGCAAGGTGGCATTGGGTGGTATCTAACATTGTAACTACTACACAACTATCATCCAAACTAAATCACTTGAACCCACATCTGAAACTGGTGGAAGTGGCAAATGGAAATCTTTTGAAAATGTTTCTTAAGGAGCAGAATTTTTGACACATCTCTGAGCAATAACAAGAGATTCTCACTTATGTGTTTCCCTCAAATACCCCAAAAGGAGGAAGTGAAAGAAAAAGGGCTAAATTGACTTGTTTTAGGAGAAAGTCTACAAACCAAAGATTTTAATTTAGTTAAACCTATGATTTCATCTTGATGAGAAACTGTAGGCACAAAAATTCACATTTTCCCAGTGGAAACTTAGGAAACATGGTATAATGGAAAGTACTCTGGCTTTGGAATTAAATGATTGAGATTTAAATCTTGACTTTTCACATGGTCACTTAATATCTATGTGAGAATGAGCAAAAAATTCATCTGTCCATACCTTAGTTTTCATATATACAAAATTAGAGATTTAAAAGAGATAAGAAGTTATTAATGCATTCTGTTATTAATGCATTTCTGTATTTGTCATGTGTCCTTCAGGAAGCCAGTGAAGCCTATGAACCCCTAATCAAAATAGTATTTTAAAAACATGAAACAAAATTCATAGAATTACAATGGAAACCTACTATATACAAATATAGTTACTAATAAATAAAAAATAAAGTTCAACAGTTTTAGATTTTGAGCTCATGCATTAGAAGGATGTCTAAGTTTATGAAGCTTAAATAGCAGTTTATACCTCTTTTCTTGGTACTTTAAGATAAATCTTTGTGTGTTAAAAGGATAAAATATTGAATTTCAAAACTCATTCTCCAGTGAACTGGCTTTCTGTTTCACTCCCCACGCTTTGTTTGGAAAGGTCTAGGCTTATGTTGATAAGGGGGACTCAAGCCTCTGGGCTCCCTGGCATCTCAGAAGACTCTTTTCTCTTGTCTTGCATAGACTCCTGGCATCACTAGCCTCTGCTCAGACTGAGGTCAAGTTTATCCAATCAGGCTAACCAGAAAAAAGTGATGTCTCAGGAGTATCAGTTATTAATCAAGGAGGCTCATGGGTCTCTTTTTCCTAGCCAAGCAGTGGTCTAATCGAACCAAATATTAGAAATAGATGGGGAAGTGAGATGAACAACAAGCTCAGGTTACTTAGGTCATATGATGGACTCATTTTTTTTTTACTGTTTAATAAATAATTATAAATTAATATAGTCTCTAGTGAATTTTAATCATGAATATTTTTAGCTCCACATCAATGGTAACATGACTTTTTTACCAATACAGAACATCAGTTTATGGTCTTTGAGATTGTTTGGTTTGCCCTACTCATGGTTACATAGTCAGAATGTGACAGATCTGAATCCAAGGATTCCTGATTCAAATATAAAATCTTTATTAGATAAGCAACACTGGCTCTCTGAATTTTGAATCATTTATAAAATTAGCTTGTCTTATTGACATTACTTCACCCTAAAAGTGAAATGACTCTCTTCAACTTCTGCCTCGGCACAATTGCTTTTTTTCATCTTTGACAGATAGATGATACAGTGGCTACGGATCTGAACCTGAAGTCAAGAAGACCTGAGTTCAAATCTAATATTGAGCAAGTTTAACCTCTATTTGCTTCAGTTTCCTCAGTTATAAAATGGAGATAATAATGCCATCTCTGTCCAAGGTATTGTGGGAACCAAATGTAAAGCATTAGCACAATACATGAAAAAAAGTAGGTACTAAATAAATGCTTTGTTTCTTCATCACTCTGCTTTTTTTGTTACTTTTTAATCTTCTGAATTCATGGAATAATCATTTTGGAGAGTTACCATAAAGAAGTTTTGGTGACTAACCCTGTGGTCTGTGTGAGGTTTTCACTTTCTACAAACTCAAGAAAAATGTATGAAAAAAGAATTGTCCACTTTGAATGTTCATTGTGTTTTTCTGTGGTCAAAATAAATTGAATTCTAATAGAAAAGAACCTTGTGATAATCCTCCCTGCCTATAGCTGGACTAGTCCTAAGACAATCGAAATGCATCCATTTTCAGTTTCAGGAGAATTTGATTTGTGGTCAAAATATGGTGTTTTCTTCAACTTGTTCCTGGACATTTGAATTTGAACAAATCCCTTAACTTATGGGCTTATTTTTCTTTTCCACAACTGAAGATAATAATAGTTTACTAATATCACAGAGATGTTATGAGGATAATATGAGATAATATATGTAAAATGTTTTCTAAACATTAAAGTATTATATAAATGCAAGCTTTGACTACTCCAAGCATTTTTCAGTTGATGGAAGCTGTGAGAATGCAGGCTTCAAGAGCCCAGTGTCATACTCATGCCAGGAGGAGACAGTAGGAAAAGGCCTTTAGTGGAACAGGCTTCTAGTGGAGCCTTGCCAAGTCTCTCCTAATAATCTCATTTTAGTAGTATGCTATTCTTAGAAAGATCCCCATTCATATATTCCCTTGCCTTTCTGTTTCTGGAAAATGTTTCCACTGAGATTCTGTGGTTAGTATTTTATTAAGCAGGCACAAAGATGGGCATTTGTAACTGTCATCATCTGGAAGAATAAGTAAACTGCCTCCAAGTTTATAATTCCTATCATTAATAGCACAATCCCTGGTATATATAAATGTTCTTCTACTCAGGAATTTGTGGATTATTACTATATTTCTTAACATTTTAATAACATTGAGGTCCAGCCTTCAGATTGAAGAGAATTAAATGTAGATTGTATAAAAATGTGCCTATACCTTTTTAACCTAAAGATATGTACTTACAGATCACTCTAGAGTTTCAAGTCACTCTCATGAACCTCAATCATTCCATGTTCTTGAAATGTTATAAGACTACTATTTCTTTATTTCCTTGGATGACATTCAAGATTTCATGGGTCAAAGAAATTCCCAAAAAAAGAAAAACTCAACCTACCACTGCAGATTGTCATGCACCCTGAAGCTTTTAGATAGGAAAAAAAAAGTTTCCCAGGTTACTAGGATTTGTTCAAATTTCTAAGGACTTTTAATAGACATTATGCATCAGAGGCAGTAATTGTATTAAAATCTTCATGATTTAGACAATGGCTATTTACTATGTTTTCCTGTCTTTCAAATGATTTTTGGAAGGTTTTAGTGATGTCTTTTTTAGTGTCATAATCAGATTTGTATGTAACCACTACCTTCTGACCTTTTAACAAAGAAAAGCAATTAAAATCACCTGACATACTGTTCATATATGATAATTTATGCCACATTCTTCATGTTCCCTTTCCTCTTTATAAAAAAAGGAAGTCACATTTCCTCAATTCTTCTTGAGGATCATAACTGGTCATTACAATCAAGAAATCTCAAATTTCATTTTAGTATCCTTTTCACTTGCATTTTTCAGTCATTGAGTATATTTTTATCCTTGTTGCAAATACTTCATTTTGTAATATTTCATTCCAGTATAACAATGTTTCTTTGAATTCCTCATAATTGTTATGTCTTATAATGCAATAATATTCCAAAAATTAACATTCTATAATTTGTTAGTTGTCAGTCAGTGGAGATCTGCTTTGTGGCTAACATTGGATGTGATACAATTAATATTTTGTTGTAGGTAGGAATTTTATTTTTTCTTTTACTTACTAGAGGTATGTCCCTAGGAGTGAAATATTTGAACCAAAGGATATGAAATGTTTGGTAACTTTTCTTGGGTAATTTCAAGTTGTTTTCCAAAATAGTTGAAACAATTCATATGTCTATCAATATACATTAGTATACCTGTTACAAGGTAAGTAGACAGGAGAAGGGAGTGGAGAAAACATATTTGTCCCCTTCTAAATGGCTAATAATAGGATTTAGTTTTCAAAACAAGAAAAGAAAGTTATTTGTTGACTAGAACATTCTGTGAGAAGTGAGCATTGATTGCAGGCAATTACCTGCTTGTTGTAAATTGGGTTTGAAGGAAAAGTTCAAACTATTCTTAGAATGTATTTTTGATCTAAAAAAAATAATGGCTTCATTTTCAAAACACAATAGGAAATCATTTCTATTCTATTTCCATTTAAGCATCAATTTTTATTTCTTATTAAAGGATTTATTTAAGAACTTCATAATTTCACTTAGAGGTAATACCAGAAATCTCAGATAAAAGCAAACTGATAAATTAAGGAAATAAAAAACTATCAAAATTGTTACAAACTACTTTCTGCAACATCCAATATCAAGAAATCTATAGTAAAAAGAGAGGGTTTGGACCAGAGTTAAATAGATTATATATACCAATGATCGCAAGGATGTAACTCTGTTGACAAGAACTGATCTGAGTCAATTCAAAACCTTTGCAATTTTTTTCAGTGTTCTTGACAAAAAGGTGATTCAGAAGAAACAGAAGTTACCTACTGGTATGTCAGCCGTTATATATTATCCATGAAAGATATTATCAGATGCCCCAAAGGCTTTCCAGAGAAGTAAAACCATATGTTTATCACTATGGAGGTGACTGGAGGAAGCTATAGCCCTTGAGCTATACTAATGATATTTGTTAGATAAAATGATGGCACCAGCAGATCTTTCTTGGTGAATTTTAATAAGTTAAAATGTTCAAAAATATAAGGTTACTTACCCACTAAGTCTCTAACCATACTCAATTTATTTCTGTTTCCCAGAATAGTTGGGAGAAGCTGTCAGATGGTGGTGGACTCACATCTTTGAAGACTGAGGTAACAGATGATTTTCATGATCTTTACCCTGACATTTATTTGCCAGTAATAAGGCATCGTTCTGTCTAGATGCTGCTCCAGTCTTTCTACAGATGGTAGAAATTTGCAGAAAGATTTAGTTGTTTTTGTTTTTGTTATTTTCAAAAAAGGACTCATTGACTAGCAAGCCTGTTCATAAGCAGGGAAAGTAGTTAGAATTCTGGTTGTGATTGATTGGCACATTTAGTCTGGATAAAGCAGTTCTGCCATGAATCACCATAAACTGGTGGCATCTTTGAAGTCGTAAAGACTGAGTTTTAGCTAAGGTTAAACATTAAGTGGTTGAAGAAGAATTTATTCTAGGAATAGGGTTATATTACTTGTGAGAATACATTAAGACAGAATTCCCTTTAGTATTTCCTAACAAGCAGTTCCTATTCTTGAAGAATTGCATTTTCTCAAACCTGGTCATTCCAAATATGGACAATTTAAATTTTTAGAACATATTTCTTCTGTTGACCTTAAACTTCTTCTCTATATCAAGTTTACTTCTTGCATAATACTCTCTTCAATTAATAAGGGACAGCTAGGACATCCTTTCTCACATTAAATATTTCAAGTCCTGTTAACTTATATTCCTATGGACTTTCCACTGTACTTTTTGGCTTCCCTTTGTCTCCCTCCTGCTTCTAAATATAGCCCTGAAGAGTAATATCCAGAACTTCTTTCTCTCTAACCTCTCTCTACTATCTCTCATCACTAATATCCTTTCCCTTACACTCTTCACCCTGTAACAAAATAAAATATATCACCTAGATTTAGAGCCACCCCAATGGATTGTCCAATTACTGGATCCCTTGGTCATTACAATAAATGTAAAATGATTGGAATCTCAATGAACCTACCTCTTTTTATTCAATATACACAAGATCTATAAATGTAGACCTTGTCAAGGACTCTATATTCCCTCCCCTCTAAGAAAACTCATATACTACAAAGAAGGGTGATGAAAATCAAATAATTTTGATCACTTCACAAGATGATGAAGACCTGTTCACCATAGTTCTTGATGAATATCTTGAAAAATGTTCACAAAATGAGAATATTTTCTCTTAAGTGGATACAGCTCCTGAAAGAGCACTACTCATAAATTGCTTTGTCCATATGTTTCTGGCAAATGTGCCATCTGGGATTAGAGTGTTCATATTTTATGGAACAGGAAAGTAAAAATATATTTGCAACTTAACTGTCCCAATTTACAGAGAAGGTAGATCTGAACCCACAATTAATTCATCAATGCTATCAGTATCCAGTGTGAAAATTGTGAGTACTATATTAAGGCAGGGTGGGAAATTTCAATGGCAAGGTTGGTGGGACTTGACCCTTTATCTTAAGGAATTTGGAGTCTAAAGGGAACAAGGATTAAAAAAATGAAGTTGCATAAAAATGTAAGTGAGCAATATATGAGCAGTTCTTAAATAAATATAGCTCATGAATAACCAGAAAAGTTAAAGGAAACTGAATTGTGTAGCTGGGATAATAAGAATCAAGTGAGAATAACCTATTCCTGTTACTTGAATGGAATACCTAGAGAAACAGCTCCAAGAAGGAAGGGAATGTGGGTTGGAAGGAAAAAAAATAAAAAAGTCATGTGCCCCAGGTTACATTAATAGCACTTGTACCAACTCTTGAACAGGACAAAATAGTTATGAGAATGGTAGACAAACAATTTAAGAGAGTCAAGCAATGGACAACCATAAGATACTTTATTAGGAGTTTAAATATCCTTTGAGCAGCTACTGAAAGCAATGTTAGAATTATGAGAACAATTGTGCAGTGATTCAAATTAGTTGTCTGTCAGCTATTGGTAGCATCCCTTTCTTGACCCCCAAGATTTTTGTAGCCATTTGTACTTTTGTTAAGAAAAAGGTAGGTAGTAGCATAAATACAGCGGGGGATATTGTCAGGAAGATATTATGATCTTGCTTCAGACTCTTACTAATTACAAGTTTCATAATTCTCTAATCTTCAATTTGGTTATCTGAAAAATGACAGTAATACCACCTATTTATTAGGGTCATTGTGAAGATCAAATAAGATAAGATATGTACCTTACCTGGCAAATCTTGAAGCACTATATGAATATCAATCCAATAAACATTTATTAAGCCCCTACAATCTGACAGGCATTGTACTGAGCACTGAGGATACAACAAGCAAAAAGATAGTGCTTATTCTCAACATGTTTATAATGCAAAGGGGGAGAAAACAAGGCAAAAATGCAGAAAAGTAGGGGATGGTTGGGAGTTGTCAGACCTCAGGGAGAATTTTGTTCTTTGGTGTCAAAACCAGTAGGGGTAGCAGATATGAAGTGAAGACTTTTTATTGATTCTATTAGTGCTTATTGTTCAAAAGATATGATCAGGTAAAGCTAGGTTTTGTACAAGCAAATCAAGAGTGTGGAAAGTAGTATAATTGAAAGAGTATTTGTTTTAGATTCAGAAGTCATAGGTTAAAATCTCACCTCTGGTGCTCCCTTCCAGGGTGAACTTGAACAACTTACTTAACCTCTATGATTCTCAGGCCTTATCTATAAATGAAGGTATTGGACTCTTGAGTCACTGAGGTCTCCTTCAGTTCTAAGTAAATGATTCTGTTACTACAAAGAGATGAATGTCATGACTTTAAAATCCAAGTGCCCATTGATTTTAGATATGAAGGCAAAATGATTCCTTGATTAAAAGATATACAATAACTGGCAAAAGAATGGTTTGGAAGCTTAAACACCTGGGGAGAGGACAATAATATTTTCTCTAATATAGAACAACACCATGGTTTCCAAGAAGGACAGCTTCAGGCCTCCTCTAATATATAATTTTGGCAAACAAATGGAGAGGATGAACTTGACCTCAGGAATATAATAAGAGAAAATTTAGCAGAAATTGGTAACATAAGATAAAAGTGTTATCACAGTTGGATACATATCTTATTAATTGGAAATAGAATATTGGACTTGGAATAAGGAAGATGTAAATTCATATTCTGCTTCTGATATTCTACAGTTATATGACCATGGAGAAGTCCCATACTATCTATGAACTTTAGTTTTCCTCATCTGTAAAATGAATATATGAATGAATCAATGAATGAAAAGAAATTTAATAGGCACTTACTGGGTCCCAAGCTTGTTCAGTGTTGGAAATACAAACTAAATAGAAAGACATTTCTTGCCCTCAAGGAGCTTATATTATAATAGGGAAAAGACCATACTCCGAACTCTCTTCTTCACTAACATATTTTTAAATGAAACTTTTTAAATGCACTAGTGAATGTCCAATTGGAAATTTGACCAAATAGAAAGTTTATGTGGTCTTAAAATGACTTTCTGAATCATGATGATTTAATTAAAAGTTATTAATTACCATTCTTTAAAATGGATAAAGGCAAAACATATGGTATTGTTAGGTAGAAAAAATTACAATCTTTCTTTATGGGAAAGAATGATAATATACTTGGTGGTCAGAAGGTCTAATGAGTATCAGCCTCTAAAGCTGGCAAAAAAATGATACCTGTGAGATAAAATGGTTTAGGGAACTGAGCCCAGAAAACATTACACAGTGTAGAATTTCTATGAAATGTGTGTTCTTTTACTTTTCTCTGCTATGTCTGAGTCTCATTATCCTATCAGAAAATTACTTTTGTTTTAAAGGAGAGGCTATTCCATGTAAGTAACCTGCTATACCAATTCTTGAGTAAGAAACAGAAGCATAATCTTAGTTAAAATACAGTAAGTTCACTATAAGAATCATTTGTATTTCATCATGCCTGTGATCTCAGTCTTAAAGCATGTCTCTTTCAATGCTGAAATTAAAGTTATTTGTTTATAAAGGGAGCAATGGTAAGGAATGATACTTTGGTTTGACAAGTTAGGGATACTGAATGGACCTAATGAGAAAAAATTGGATGTAAAAGAGAAAAAAATTCTCTTTTCCAAAAACAATGGTAGTATTGTTTGTCTTATTGTTAGTATAGCGTTTCCCTCCTCATTAGACTATGAACTCCTCAAGAACAGGTATCATCTCTGGCCTTCCCTTGTATACCTAATGCTTAACATAGTGCCACCATAAATTATGTACTTAAAGTTTATTGACTAAATGAATGAATGAAAGATCCATATTCATCTCTTGATCAAACCAAAACTCTAAAGTCAGAGGGTAAAGGAATATTAATTAATTAAATAAATAGAATGTATATGTGATTATAAATTATACATATGTATAAATCATATCTAACATATAAGTAATTAAGTAGAATGATTAAAAGGGATGAAGTCTTATCAGGAATCTGGAATCAGTTAACTATAATGGATTGTACCCCATTCAAGAGTCAACATAGTGCCAGGGCATTTGAAAGTCAAGTGATTTAGTTCTTCTTGGGCATGATCAAATCAAAAGGTTCAAATCAAAAGATCAAGCAGAAGCAGCAGTGACACTGCAGGAAAACATAAATAATGTTTTCCATCATATAGACCTAACATTATTCAATATCATAGAGGTAACAAAGGAGATAACAATATCACAGAAATCTATAGGAATTAAAATGATATTTTCACAACAAAATAACATGTTAAAACAATATATGGTATAGCTGTTATTACCACATTCTTCTTACATCTCTTGATGGATTTTAAAAAGAAGTGTGAGGAGATGTTTCTGTGTATTTCTTATTTTATGTTCAATGTTCTGCAAGTTATTGCAGAGGAAGATACAATGTCAGCTTTTCATAACTGAATAAAAGAGCATTGCCAGATTAACTCATTCCTGGAGACTCACCAAAAACATCCTTTATATAATTCCAGTAATTGGCAGGATTGCAGGGATGATATGAACCTCATCTAATTCCCATTGTGTTATATTGTCTTCTACTAGGTCTCTATATTTTTAAAGTTTTTTCTTTACTTATAGTTTGGACGTTGTTAGTGTTCAATATGGTGATGTATAATAAAAAACATCATTCTTAATTTTCTGAAAAATGTTATACACAGGTAGCAGTTCTGTTATTAATAATGCTTTAGGTCCTATACAATTCATTTGTTGTCAAGGACATGTTGGAGTTCATATTTATAGTACAGAAATTTGTTGTTTGTAATAAAAAAAGATCCTGTTTTATAATTTCATCCATTTGGTCATGTTTTTCTAGATATCCAATATATACTAAAATTGTGAACTCTATTTACATATTCTATAAAATTTCTACCATTTCAATCTATTATCCCCTTCAGTCAATGTCTGGGTATTCTAAGGAAAAACTTTGGATGTGGAAAAATTGAGATAATAATATACTGTTTGTGGGGCTGTGAACTGATAAAACCATACTAGAGAGGAATTTGGAATCATGCCTAAAGGAACATCAAGTAGTATATACCATTTACCTCAGAAATACCACTACTAGGTCTGTATCCCAAAGAATTTAAAGATAGAGGAAAAGGACCTACTTGTAGAAAAAAAAAATTTAGCATCTCTTTTTGTGGTTACAAAAAACTACTGAGGGATTGTCCATCAACTGGGTAATGGCTGAACAAGCTATGGCATATGATTTTAATTGTATACATTTGTGCTATAAGAAATGACCAACAAAATTAACACAAAAAAACCTAAAAGACTTATATGAAGGGGGAGCAATTATGTAGACAAGAGAACCAATCCTGGAGTTGGGAGGACACGGGGGTTCAAATCTGGATTCAGATCCTTCTAGGCTATGTGACCTGGGGCAAGTCACTTTCCCCTATTTATATAGGTTTTGTCCTTCTATCTTAGAGTTAGTAGCATAGAAAGTAAGAGAGATTTTTTTTTAAAGACAAATGAAGTAATGCAAAGTGAAATAAATAGGAGAGTGTTGTACACAGTAACAGCAATGATATACAATGATCAACTATAAATGACAGTCCATTCCAATAAACAAATCCTCATGGCTCACCTACTTTTAAAAATGTATTTATCAACCTATTTGAGTCTAGGCAAATGTTGCCCCTAAAACTATTTGGATAATATTGATAGACTAGGCTCTCACAGTAGCTAAACTCTCTTCCATCACATTTGATTATATCCAGGGAAATAGAATTGTTTTTAACTTTTACTATTACTTTGTGAAGTGAAATAACCAGTTCCAAAAATATTTTTTCTACCTGTTTTTAACTGATTTGTTGTGAGCACCAGGAACACCTATCAGTCTTCTTCCTTTTCTTTTTTGATTAGGAATTATCAGTCTTTTAAAATTGGCTTTGAAATAATGAACCATGTGTTTCTTTGATTTGGAATATGTTTTTCTTTGGTATATTTAGATATAATTATCCCTTTCATTGTAGCAAAACTGTGACAGCAACAATGGGATTGCATCAGTATTAATTACTCTGTATGTGTTCCTATTAAACTGTGCTTTTGAGATAGCAATCTTTCATCATAGTTAGCTTCCACTTTCACCTAGATGCAAAAGTGGAAAAAGAAAGTGTTGGACTTGAGTTAGAAATTCCAAATTTACCATTTGACTTACTACTTTTCTAGCTTTGGTAGCCTAGAAAAATATCAAACTGTAAAGCAGTGACAATAAAAAATATGTGCAAAGTGTTCTGAATACCTTAAGGCATTATTTAAATATTAGCCATCCTTATTTTGATGCATCTTGCCCAGAAAAGATCAAATGTTTTAAGTATTAATTTTATCCACTGGATTAGTTTTGCCTCCAGATTGAAACTTAAAGCCTTCAATCTATTTCATGGCAGAGTTTACATTAATACTATTATGTTTATTGAGTCTAAACAACCTTTTGATATCATTGGGAAAAGTTTCCACTTGATGAAGTAGATGTTCAATGAGCCTTATAAGGGAACTAGATAATGTGTTTTCATCCATGTGCATCAAGTGATTAATATATTTTAGTATGACTTCCACTTTGTCTCCAAATTTATAATCCTATCTAGTCAACAGTGATGATAATGATTTAGAGTTAGGAAAAACTATAGCAGGCTTAAGTTACCATCATTTAAGATGGCATATTTGGTACCAAATGTTCTTGGCATTATCATATAAGTTGTATGCTTTAAATAGAGAAGAAATTTCTCAGTAAAAATCAAATCAGAATGCTTGAATCTTTTTTTCCCCAAATTTGTAGGACATGACTAAGCCATGAATATGAAACAAAGGAAAAAGTTTTGTGACTTTTCATAAAAGTGATATGAACGTTACAATATTGTGATGTGGCATGTTTATAATCATAGAATTGTTAAAGAGTTATTATAAAAAGCCTGGCCTTTTTGATTTCCTTTAAGACCCAGATAAAATCTCACTTTTGGTAATAAGCCTTTCTAACTTTCTAAAATGCTAGTACCTTTTCTCTCTTGATTTTCTCCAAGTGATTCTGTATATATCTTGTCTAGTTGTTGGAATGGTATCTCCCTCATTACACTGTGTACTTCTTGAGGGGTAGGGGCTATTTTTGCCTTATTAAACCCAACATTTCACATACTACCTTATACTAAGTATTTAATATGTGCTTTTTGACTTGACACATATTTTCTTTTGTTACAAAGGAGTGATCATTGGATGGAAGTAGGTAAGACATTTATCCAGAAATAATAGTAAACTTTAGAAAAGAGATTAATAAGAAAGATTGGAAAGGGGGCAGGTAGGTGGCTCTGTACTTAGAAGGCCAGGTCAGGAGACAGAATATCCTGCTCAAATCAGATCTTAGACACATTATAGCACTCTGATCACAAACTATTTAACTTTCATTGCCTATCCCTTACAGATATTTTGTCTTGGAACTGATACTTAGAATTGATTCTAAGGGAAAGAGGGAGGGAGGGAGGGAGGGAAGGAGGGAGGAAGGAAGGAAGGAAGGAAGGAAGGAAGGAAGGAAGGAAGGAAGGAAGGAAGGAAGGAAGGAAGGAAGGAAGGAAGGAAGGAAGGAAGGAAGGAAGGAAGGACAGAAAATATCTGGTCTGAATATTGTCTCCATTACAGTATCAAAAAATCTGCATTCTACTATTGTCTATGCAAATTGGCTATGTGACCTTTGCCAAATTACTTATTCTTTCTTAGCTTTGGTTTTTTATATGTCCAAATTAAATGGAAGGCTCCATGGTCTCTTCTAGATCTACTTTCCAATAATTTCTGCCATCTTTTCTAATATCAAAATAAAGAGTTTAAAGGAATGGTTACAGAGCCAACCTATCCTTTGTACTGTATTACCAAGAGATGGGAGAGTCTGTCACTTCACTGCTCTCCAATGAAGCAGTTTTCATCCAATTCACCAAAATAAGTCACTCCACTTAAAAGACTTTAATCAGAGCTTCCCTTCTCACAATTCTAACATTTCCCAACACTCACCTTCTGTTCCTCAATTAACAGCTGGTGCCTTAATAGGCACCAACAAGTGTAAGCCCACCTGCATCTGGGCCATAAGGGCCCACAGTTTAAGTACTTCCAGCACCCTTTCTCACTTGGCTCCTTCTTCATGCCTCCAGGGTGTGACAGAATGTGCCTTTGCTATTTGCATTGATCTAATTAGTACATTTACACATTAGCTGCCTAAAGAAAAAAAATCCCTCCCTCTCAGGCTTCCTGTGAGTGTGTGTATGTGTTCATGCTGGCTTCACTGGGGCACTCTGGAGCTTGAAGCAAACAAACAGTGTCCCTCTGTTACACAATTAAATTTAAAAAAAAAAAGATCTTAATTGGCCTATCAGAAAATATAGATTGTTCAACGATCTCTCTTTTCGGCCCCTCTCCTGAAGATGAAATTGTGTAGTGGGAGGTAGAGGTAGGGGGTAGAAGGAGATGCATGGAAGTGGTGCAGAGTAGAATTTATGTTTCTTTACCTCACTTGGCCAGAATGCGAGGAAGCATTAAACCTAAGGTGGCAATCCCTATGCTGTCCCGATTAAGGGAAGAGATTGTAGATGGGGGGAGAGTGACAATTTGAAAAGGCCCAAACACATGGAACATCAGCGGTGAATGTGAAGGTACTGAAAACTTTGATAAATAGGAAACATATGTTTTGCCTAAAGCAAATCCAATTTTGGCTCACTCCAGACTTCCCCCAAATGCAAGACACTGAGGAAATCTGATTATTTTGTAAATCTACTGAAAACCAACTGGAGGCAATATCGATGAAGAGCTGGGGTGATGATGAATGAGATATTATTACTCATCTCTTTCTCTCCTTGATTTCATGCGAGAGTGCAATAAAGGCACTTTGCCTCCTTTAAATAGTACACATTCCACTGGATTACATAGTACCTGTGTGAGCACAATGTCTGTGCATGCAAAGGAAAAGAGGTTCAAGAAAAGCCCCAGTGCTATCCAACCCAGAGAGAGTCTATTCATATAAGTGCCTAGCACCATTCAGACAACACCTCCCCATCTTCAATATAAACAGCTAGTGCCACAAATGTACACCATACCAGTGTTCTGCTTGCACAGGATTTCCTCTGACTAGTGTCTAGTCCAAGAAAACCATAGAGTCATATATAATTTTATAGGAAGACAATACATAATATTGTTCTCTTGCATGACAGATATAAAAACAAAGATTCAAAGTGGAATAGTGTCAGAGTCAGGATTTCTAGTTAATAAAACAAAGTGTTAGGAATGAGTGTATAAAAAGTTATAATAGGGCTGATCTAATGTTAATTACAAAGGACAACAATTATTTTCTCTGCAAGTTTAGAGGAAATAATTAATAACAAGGCTCTTTAACTGATTTAGGATTTAGTTCTAACTAATAATAACAATACAGCATTGTCATAATATCAACCACAAAAGGTAGGAAATATTAGCCCCATTTTGCAGGGGAAGATCCTGGGATGTGAAAAAATGAAATGAGCTACACTAGATTAGACCATTATTAAGTCATAAAGGTAAGATTTGAACTCATCTTTAAACCTCAGCTCTAATGATCTTCCTAGAACACCCAGTGCCTCCTGATATCTCAGCTTTATACTGCAATATGTGCAGAGAGCAAAGCACTAAAAATGGGTTGAAAAAATTTCACTTAGCATTATCTAGAACAGATTAATGAAATACATATAGATATGTGTATCTACATATATGTAATAAGCACAAAATATGCATGTATGTTTATATATATATGTATATACACATATTTCATGCATTCATGGAGTTTCTAAAATTTTTCTGAGTCATCTGTTGGACTTACATGCCATCTGTGGCTTCTAAAGAACTTCCCAAAATTTCCCATTTAATTTCTAATGTGGACCTTTGTTATATCAAAACCACAATGGGGGAAATTGCAATTTGGAAAGAATACTTTTATGTATACAAATACAGAACAAACATATACACATACATGTGCATGTGTATAATATATAAATAACTATTGTGTTAATATAATTATGTACATAGACAATTTATATATAATTCAAAAATATAAATATATGAATATATGTATACTTACAGTCATATATGCATATGTGTAAATATGCATGTATATATGTAGTCTAGTTGTAACAAAATGTTTGATATAGAACTCATGTATATAAGATAGATAGATAGATAGATAGATTAGATAGATATGTACTTTAAGATCTCATGGATAGTAAAATGTTAGAACTAGTATTCAAACAAGGGATTTAAGACCATTGATTCAATTTTTCTCAATAATGTCATGATAAAATATAACAACAAAACTTTATTTAAATACCTATTTTGTGAATATTGAAATAGATGCTATGAAAGATATGTTCAGATTCCATGCTATCTTTTAAAATTATTTTATATTCCTTTTCTCTCCAATTACATCCTTTCCCATTTTCTTTCTCATTAATTCATCTTTCAGAACAATTTTTAATGAAAAAGAGGAAAAACATGTTGATGAAATTAAGCAACAAGTTGGCTATGTCTGATTGTATAAGAAAAGAATCAAAATCATAGTACCCCACCTCTTCTCAAAAGGAAGAGAGGTATATTTTATCTTTACTTATTTGGGCATAAGTGTTATCATCTCAAATACCCAGTATTCAGTTTCTAATGCTGTTTTTTTCCCCCATTTATACTGTTTGGATCCCTGTGTATATTTTTCTCTTGGTTCTTCTTGCTTCACATTTTATTGATTCATATAAATTTTCTTATGCTTCTTGGATTTTTAAAAATTCATATATTCTCATGGCTTTATGGCACCACATTATATTATATAATATATACATATAGATATGTATCACAATTTGTTTAGGCCTTTCCCTAGAAATGGACCTCTACTTTATTTCAATTTTTTTTAAAACTTTGGAATACATGGGACCTTTTTTTCTTTCATCTCTTTTGTCTATATTCTCTAGGTCAAAGTTTAGAGCCAATTTATGCACTTTCTTAGCATAATTCTTAATTGATTTCCAAATGTACTGGACAAATTCATAGCCCCATCTACATTTTTTCTTGAGCCTCTTATATCTCAGTCTCTACAACTCTAACTATTATCATCTTTTGTCATCTTTGCCAATTTGCTGAATGTGAGAGGGAACATAAATGTTATTTTTATTTACATCTTTCTTATTTGTATTATTGTTTTATTTTATTTTTAATATTTTGCAACTTTTCATGTTTTTGAAATACATGATGCCTTTCAGAAAAATTCTCTGAGGTGTCCAAGAAGTGAGGTGTGATTGCTTTTGAGTAGAAGATGCAGAAAAAGTTTTATGGAAGAAGCAGCATTAGAACTAAGTCTCGAAGTATGGTCAGGATTCTAAGATGGGATAGAAATACACTAAGGAAGATCCAGGACAACTTTAGGCCAGATTTTAAGTTCAAATCATCTTTTATATACATCATGATATAATGGGAAAAACCCAGTCTCTAAAGTCAAAAGAACTGCATTTAAATTCTGCCTCTGATGATGACTACAGAAAGACCTCATTTTACATGAATTCAGTAATTAGCAATAAAAAAATTAAGGTAAAATATGAAAATAAAAATTTTAAAATAAACAATGTACTTAACCATCCCCATTTCCCCAAATTGCATGAAATCTTACAGGATCTCACTCAATCATAATCATTTTTGCTCTGAGAAATATTAGTGTGAATTCCTAGATATTTTTGACACTAAATTGTTTTGATGATTGCTGCTTTGTAATATAGTTTGAGATCTGGGAATGCAAGACCCCCTTCCTTTGCATTTTTTTTTCATTATTTCCCTGGATAACCTTGATCCTTTGTTCTTCCAAATGAACTTTGTTATGTTTTTTTTTTCTAAATCAGTAAAGAAATTTTTTGGAAGTAAAAAGGTATGGCACTAAATAGATTAAAAAGTTTGGGTAGGATGGTCATTATTATAATATTGGCTCATCCTACCCATGAGCAGTTAATGATTTTCCAATTGCTCATGTCTAGTTTTAGTTGTGTGAAGAGTGTTTTGTAGTTGTGTTCATAAAGTTCCTGTGTTTGTCTCAGGAGATAGATTCCTAAGTATTTTATTTTGTCTAAGGTGATTTTGAATGGGATTTCTCTTTCTAGTTTTTGGGGCTGAGCTGTGTTGGAGATATATAGAAAAGCTGATGACTTATGTGGGTTTATTTTGAATCCTGCAAATTTGCTAAAGTTGTTGATTATTTCAATTAGCTTTTTGATTGAATCTCTAGGATTCTTTAAGTAGAACATCATATCATCTGCAAAGAGTGATAACTTGGTTTCCTCCTTGCCTATTTTGATGCCTTCAATTTCTTTTTCTTCTCTAATTGCTACTGCTAGTGTTTCTAGTACAATGTCAAATAGTAGAGGTGATAATGGGCATCCTTGTTTCACTCCTGATCTTACTGGGAATGCATCTAGTTTATCTTCATTGCAGATGATATTAGCTGATGGTTTTAGATATATACTGTTTATTCTTTTTAGGAATGACCCTTCTATTCCTATGCTTTCTAGTGTTTTTAGTATGAATGGGTGTTGTATTTTATCAAAGGCTTTTTCTGCATCTATTGAGATAATCATGTGGTTCTTGTTGGTTTGCTTGTTGATATGGTCAATTATGTGGATGGTTTTCCTAATATTGAACCAGCCCTGCATCCCTGGTATAAATCCTACTTGATCATGGTGGATGACCCTTCTGATCACTTGCTGGAATCTTTTTGCTAGTATCCTATTTAAAATTTTTGCATATATATTCATTAGGGAGATTGGTCTATAATTTTCTTTCTCTGTTTTTGACCTGCCTGGTTTTGGAATCAGTACCATGTTTGTGTCATAAAAGGAATTTGGTAGAACTCCCTCTTTGCTTATTATGTCAAATAAATTGTATAGTATTGGGATTAGCTGTTCTTTGAATGTTTGATAGAATCCATTTGTGAATCCATTAAGCCCTGGGGATTTTTTCTTAGGGAGTTTTTGATGGTTTGTTGTATTTCATTTTCTGGTATGGGATTATTTAAGAATCCTATTTCTTCTTCTGATAATCTAGGCAGTTTATATTTTTGAAAATATCCATACATATCTCCTAGATTGGTATATTTATTGCCATAAAATTGAGCAAAGAATTTTTATGATTGTCTTAATTTCCTCTTCATTGGAGGTGATGTCCCCCTTTTCATCTTTGATGCTGTTAATCTGCTTTTCTATTTTACTTTTTTTAATTAGATTGACCAGTATTTTGTCTATTTTGTTTGTTTCTTCAAAGTCCCAATTTCTAGTCTTATTTATTAGTTTAATAGTTCTATCACTTTCAATTTTATTAATTTCAACCTTAATTTTTAGGATCTCTAATTTGGTTTTCTTCTGGGTGTTTTAATTTTTTCACTTTCAAGTTTTTTTAATTTGCATTTCCAATTCATTGATCTCTGCCCTACCTAATTTGTTAATATATGCACTCAGGGGTATGAATTTTCCTCTGATTACTGCTTTGGCTGAATTCCATAAGGTTTGAAAGTATGTCTCACCATTGTCATTGTCCACGATGAAATTATTAATTGTTTCTATGGTTTGTTCTCTAACTAACTGATATTGGAGTATCATATTATTTAATTTCCAATTAATTTTTGATTTGGCTCTCCACGTACCATTACTGATCATTATTTTTATTGCCTTGTGATCTGAAAAGGCTGCATTTTTTATTTCTGCTTTTCTTCATTTGTATGCCATGTTTCTGTGACCTAGTGTATGGCCAATCTTTGTGAATGTGCTGTGTGGTGCTGAGAAAAGGTTTATTCCTTTTTGGCCCTGTTTATTTTTCTCCATGTTTCTATTAACTCTAGTTTTTCTAAGATTTCATTCACTTCTTTTACGTCTTTCTTATTTATTTTTTATTTGATTTATCTAAATTTGATAGTGGTTCTTTCAAATCTCTCACTAATATGGTTTTACTGTCTATTTCCTTCTTCAATTCTCCTAGTTTCTCCATTAGAAATTTGGGTGCTATACCATTTGGTGCATACATGCTGATAAGTGATATTTCCTCATTGTCTATATTCCCTATTATCAGAACAAATTTACCTCCTCTATCCCTTTTAATCAGGTCTATTTTTTCATTGGCTTTGTCAGATATTATGATTGCAACTCTTGCCTTCTTTCTATCAGTTGAAGCCCAGAAAGTCTAATTCCATCCTTTATTTCTGACCTTATGACTGTATACCTGCCTCATGTGTGTTTCTTGAAGACAACATATAGTAGGGTTTTAGATTCTAATCCATTCTGCTCTTCATCTACATTTTATGTGTGAGTTCATCCCATTCACATTCAAAGATATGATTTTCACTTGTGGACTCCCTGGCATTTTGATATCTTCCCCTAATTTTCACCTTTCTTCTTTAGCTATATCCTTTTGAACCATTGATTTACTTTAAATTAGTCCACCTATCCCCTCTCTTGATATGTTTCCCTTTCTAGACCCTCCCTTTTTGTTCCCTTCCCCTCCTCCCTCTCCTTTCCTTTGTTTTTGTGTTCAGTGCTCCCTACCCCCCCCCCTTGGTTTTCCCTTCTCCCTTACCCTGTTGGATAAGATAAAATTCAAGATCCCAATGGATCTGGATGTTCTTCCCTTTCAGAGTTGATTTCACTGAGAGGAAGATTTAAGTAAAAACCCTCTTCCTCTCCTTCTTTTTGGAGAATTCTTCCCCTCCCCTTCCCATGTGTATCTTTGTGTGAGAAAGATTATTCTTTTTAGTTTTTTTCTATTTCTTGGAGTATATCTTAGTATCATCAATGATTCCCACCTCACTTTTTCTTTCTATCCCCCCTTTCTCCATATTATCCTGATGTCCCAAACTTTCCCTATGTGTGATTCTTCTTACTACTCTAATGATGCATACAATTTTTGAGAGTTACTCATTACATTTTCATCACATATTAATATATATATATATATATATAAATTGACATAAATGTAGTCCTTATAAAAGAGAGTTTGAATAAAAGAAAAAGAAAACATTTTTCTCCTTTTCCCTTTCCTTCATATTTACCTTTTCATGTCTCTCTTGCTCTTTTTGTTTGGATATCAAACTTTCCACAGTGCTCTGGTCTTTTCTTTACAAATGCTTTGAAATCTTGTATTTTGTTGAATGCCCATACTTTGCCCTGGAAGTATATAGTCAGCTTTGATGGATAGCTGATCCTTGGTTGAAGACCCATCTCTCTTGCTTTTCTGAATATCATGTTCCATGCCTTACGGTTGTTCAGAGTGGAAATTGCTAGGTCCTGTGTGACCCTGATTGGTGTTCCTTTATATCTAAATTTTCTTTTTCTAGCTTCTTGTAAGATTTTTTCTTTTGCTTGAAAGCTTTGGAATTTGACAATTACATTCCTGGAAGTTGTCTTTTGGGGAATTAGTGTAGAGGGTGTTCTGTGAACTCTTTAAATTCATATTTTGTCCCCTTTTTCTAGACTCTCTGGGCAGTTGTCTTTGATGATATCTTGTATTATGATA
This sequence comes from Monodelphis domestica, assembly GCF_027887165.1. Lineage (NCBI taxonomy): Eukaryota > Metazoa > Chordata > Mammalia > Didelphimorphia > Didelphidae > Monodelphis > Monodelphis domestica. The sequence continues at coordinate 269,521,216 of NC_077230.1, read as the reverse complement.
TCAAGATTACTCTTTATTTCTGGCTTTTCCGGTAGATCAATGATTCTCAGATTTTCTCTCCTTGCTCTGTTTTCCAGGTCTGTCATCTTGTCAGTGAGATATTTTATGTTGTCTTCTAATTCTTTAGTCTTTTGACTTTGCTTCATTAATTCTTGCTCTTTTGCAAGATCATTGTCTTCCAGTTTCCTAATTCTGACCTTTAAAGATTGGTTTTCATTTTCAGTTTGGTCTGACCTTTTTTGAGGCTTCGAGCTGTTTCTGCATTTGTATAGTTTGGTCTCTCAGATTGCTGAGTTCCTTTTGTATTGTTTCCCATTTTTCCTGCCAGAAGTCTTCCATCTTTTTGATAATTTCCGATTTAAATTCTTCAAGAGTTTGTGGAGAATTTCCATTTCCTTTGGAAGGTTTTGGAGCATTTGTTTGAGTTTCCTCTCCTATCTCCTCTGTATTTTGTATTTTTGCTCCATAAAATGTGTTAAAAGTCACCCCCTTCTTCTTGCTTTTCTTGGTGTTTGGAGGCTTTTGCACTTCTGTACTGCTTGCCATCTCCATCTGTGTGAGGAGGACTGGCTCTTAGTTTATCTGTCTGAGGGTCTGAGGCTTTAGCCCCAGACAAATTATCCATTCTTCACAGATGTGCTGTCTTCCTGGGGAAGCCCAGGGTCTGCCCTCCCCTGCCTGCTGGCATTTCAGGTGTTACTGCTCTCAGTTCCCTCCAGTTACTTCTCTGCTGCCTTACTTCCAAGCCTGAGCCTGCCTGGCACGGCACTGTCTGCAAGGTATCTCAGTGCCTTTGCCGGCCCAGAGGTTCCTGTCCTTTCAGAGGGCCCTGCACTCTAAGGTGGGAGGGGTCCTGGTCTCCTTGGGCTCTGAGGGCTACTGATGGGATTAAGTTCAGCTGGGTTGGTCTGGATGTGCCCTGAAGCAAAAACCTCCTCTGCTTCCCTGTCGTCTGTGTTGGATGCCCCAAGACTGGCACAGGTTACTTTCAAGGTACACCCTTTGGAGCAACCCCTTTGCAGGCCCCAAGGTTTCTGTCCTTTCAGAAGTCCCTGCACTCTAAGGGTTAGGGGTCCTGGCCTCCCTGAGCTCTGAGAGCTCCTGATGGGATTAGGTTCAGCTGGGTTGGTCTGGATGTGCCCTGAAGCAAAAACCTCCACTGCTTCCCAGCTGTCTGTGTTGGATGCCCCCGAGACTGGCTCAGGTTGCTTTCAAGGTGGGCCCTTCAGAACCTGGCCCTGTGACTCTTTTGCCAGCCCTGAGGATCCCGTTGCTACTGGGGGCTCAGTACTCAGGGTTGGGGGGGAGGGGTTCTGGGACGTCCCTTCTGCCTTCCCCTTAGACCTGAGTGATCCAGGATTCTGGCTTTTGGAGAGTGTACATTTTGATCCAAGTCCAGAGGGAGGGTTCCCCAGCTCTGTCCTGTTGTCAAATTTGGATTTCAATCACCTGGGAGCATTCAGTTTGTGAACGGTAAGGAAGGGTTTTCAGAGGTCTGAACTTTTGTTGCCTCTAAGCCTCCATCTTGACCAGCCTGAGTAGTTTTTAAGATTCATACATTATTATCTCATAGATGCAGAAAAAGCCTTTGATAAAATACAACACCCATTCCTATTGAAAACACTAGAAAATAAAGGTATAGAAGGGCCTTTCCTAAAAATAATAAACAGAATATATCTAAAACTATTAGCAAACATCATCTGCAATGGGGATAAACTAGATCCCTCCCCATAAAATCAGGAGTGAAATAAGGATGTCCATTATCACCTCTATTATTTAACATAATACTAGAAATACTGGAAGGAGCAATAAGAGAAGAAAAGGTAATTGAAGATATTAAAATAGGCAATGAGGAGACCACACTATCAATCTTTCCAGATGATATGATGGTCTACATAAAGAGCCCTAGAGAATAAATCAAAAATCTAGTCAAAATATTCAACAACTTTAGCCACATTTCAGGATATAAAACAAACTCACATAAGTCATCCGCATTTCTATATATCTCCAATCCATCTCAGCAGCAAGAATTAGAAAGAGAAATTTCATTTAAAACCACCCTAGACAGGACTTCAGGTCAAGATGGCAGATTAGAGAAAGCTAAATTTCAGATCTCTGGAAACCCTTCCCTACCAAACTCAAACTATATGCTCCTAAGGCACCGAAATTCAAAATGAACAATAGCATAGACTCCGGGAATCCTCCTCCTGGACCTGGACCTGCATCAAAAGGTATAGCCCCCTAAAAAGCCAGAACCCGAGACCACTCAGACCTAAGGGGTAGGCAGAAGGAAGGTCCCAGGACCCATCCCCCCAACCCAGAGTGCTGAGTCCGAGGCAGCAGAGGGAACCTCAGGATAGCCGCTGGGCCAGCTATCCTGAAGGCCTCTTCCTGAAAAAAACCTGACCCAGTAGAGGGGACACCCAGACAGCAAGGAAACAGAGAGAGACGGGGAGAACCTGCAGGCCCCTGGCTGTATCCTTCTGTCCAAGTCTCATGGAAGGTCCCTGCCTCAAAGCATACTTAGTTCAATCCAGAGAAAATTAATCTTATTAGGAGCCCTCAGAGCTCCAGGAAATTGTGGCCCCTTCCCCCTTAGAGTGCTGGTTCTCCTGGCTGGCTAAGGCACAGAAACAAACACCCCACAGAAAGGGATAAGACAGGCTCAGAGCATGAAAGTAAGGCAAAGGAGATGCATCGGGAGGAAACTGAGGAGGGCAGTAACATGGAAACACCAGAATTCCTGGCTTCCCCGGGAAGACAGAACAACTGCATAGAATGGACAATCTACCTAGGGCTAGAACCTCTGAACACTAGACAGAGACAAGAAAAGCTAGTCCTCCCCACTTAGATAGAGATGGCAAACACCACAGAAGCACAAAAGGCCCCAAATTCCAAGAAAAAACAAGAAGAAGGGGATGACTTTGGACACCTTTTATGGAGCAAAAATACAAAATACAGAGGAGCTAGAAGAGGAAACACAAGCAAATGCTCTGAAACCTTCCAAAGGAAATGTAAATTCTCCACAAACCCATGAAGAATTTGAATCGGAAAGGATCAAAAAGATGGAAGCCATCTGGGAGGAAAAGTGGGAAATAATGCAAAAGAAATTCACGCATCTACAAAACCAATTTACCAAACTGAAAAGGAAAACAAGGCTTTAAAAGTCCGAATCAGGCAACTCGAAGACAACAAGCAAGAATTAATAAAGCAAAGCCAAAAGACCAAGAAATTAGAAGAAATATAAAATATCTCACTGACAAGGTGACAGACTTGGAAAATAGAGCAAGAAGAGATAATTTAAGAATAATTGGACTTCCAGAAAAGCCAGAAATAAGCAGCAAACTCGACATCTTATTACAAGATATAATCAAAGAAAATTGCCCAGAGATCCTAGAACAAGAGGGCAATATAGCCACTGACAGAGCTCACAGAACACCCACTACACTAAATCCCCAAAAGACAACTCCCAGGAATGTAATTGCCAAATTTCAAAGCTTTCAAACAAAAGAAAAAATCCTACAAGAAGCCAGAAAAAGACAATTTAGATATAAAGGAATGCCAATCAGGGTCACACAAGACCTTGCAAGTTCCACTCTGAATGATCTTAAGGCATGGAACATGATTTTCAGAAAGGCAAGACATCTGGGTCTTCAACCAAGAATCAGCTATCCAGCAAAACTGACTATATACTTCGAAGGGAAATTATGGGCATTCAACAAAATAGATTTCCAACTCTTTGCAAAGAAAAGACCAGAGCTCTGTGGAAAGTTCAATATTGAAAAACAAAGAGAATGGAATACCTGAAAAGGGAAATATGAAGGAAAGGGAAAAGGAGAAAAATGTTATCTTTTTCTTTTACTCAAACTCTGTTCTATAAGGACTACATTTATATCAATCAATGTATAATAACATCTGGGGAAAATGTAATGTGTAAATAGGGGGGAAAGAAAGACCAAATAGAATAATCTTTCTCACACAAAGATTCACATGGGAAGGGGAGGGGAAGAAAACTCCTATAAGAAGGAGAGGAAGAGAGTTTTTACTTAAATCTTACTCTCAGGGAAATCAACTCTGAGAGGGAAGAACATCCAGATACATTTGGATCTTGAATTCTATCTTACCCAACAAGGGAAGTGAGAAGGAAAAACCAAGGGGGGTAGAGGGGAGGGAACAGAAAAAAGGGAGGGAAGAAGCGGGGGGAGGTGGAGGGAACAAAAATGAAAGAATTAGAAAGAGAAACATATCAAGGGAGGGGACAAGGGGCTTGATTTAAAGTAAATCACTGAACTAAAAGGTAGAGCTGAAGAAGAAAAGTTAGAATTAGGGAAGGATATCAAAATGCCAGGGAATCCACCAGTGACAGTCATAACTTTGAATGTGAATGGGATGAACTCACCCATAAAACCTAGATGAATAGCAGAATGGATTAGAAACCATAACCCTACCATATGGTGTCTTCAAGAAACAAACATGAGGCGGGTTGATACCCACAAGGTCAGAATTAAAGGATGTAGTAAGACATTCTGGGCCTCAATTGACAGAAAGAAGGCAGTGGTGGTAATCATGATTTCTGATAAAGCCAAAACAAAAATAGACCTGATCAAAAGAGATAAGGAAAGTAATTATATTTTGTTAAAAGGGACTTTAGATAACGAGGAAATATCACTAATCAACATGTATGCACCAAATAATATAGCACCCAAATTTCTAATGGAGAAACTAGAAGAATTGAAGGAAGAAATAGACAGTAAAACCATATTAGTGGGAGACTTGAACCAACCATTATCAAATTTAGATAAATCAAATCAAAAAAGAAATGAGAAAGAGGTAAAAGAAGTGAATGAAATCTTAGAAAATTTAGAATTAATAGACATATGGAGAAAAATAAATAGGGATAAAAAGGAATACACCTTCTTCTCAGCACCACATGGCACATTCACAAAGATTGGCCATACACTAGGTCACAGAAACATGGCATACAAATGAAAAAAGCAGAAATAATAAATGCAGCCTTTTCAGATCAAAAGGCAATAAAAATAATGATCAGTAATGGTACGTGAAAAACCAAATAAAAAACTAATTGCAAATTAAACAATATGATACACCAAAATCATTTAGTTAGAAAAGAAATCATAGAAACAATTAGTAATTTCACCGAGGAAAATGACAATGGCGAGACACCCTTTCAAATGTTTTGGGATGCAGCCAAAGTGGTAATCAGAGGTAAATTCATATCCCTGAGTGCATAAATTAACAAACTAGGGAGAGCAGAGATCAATCAATTGGAAATGCAAATAAAAAAACTAGAAAGCGATCAAATTAAAAACCCCCAGCAGAAAACCAAACTAGAAATCCTAAAAATTAAGGGAGAATTTAATAAAATTGAAAGTGATAGAACTATTGATTTAATAAATAAGACAAGAAGCTGGTACTTTGAAATATCAAACAAAATAGAAAAAGTACTGGTCAATCAAATTTAAAAAAGGAAAGAAGAAAAGCAAATTAACAACATCAAAGATGAAAAGGGGGACATGACCTCTAATGACGAGGAAAAGAGGGGAATCATTAAAAATTACTTTGCACAATTATATGGCAATAAACACACCAATTTAGGTGATATGGATGAATATATACAAAAATACAAACTGCCTAGACTAACAGAAGAATAAATAGAATTCTTAAATATTCCCATATCAGAAAATGAAATACAACAGGCCATCAAAGAAAACCCTAAGAAAAAATCCCCAGGGCCAGTGAATTCTATCAAACACTCAGAGAACAGTCAACCCCAATACTATGCAAACTACTTGACATAATAAGCAAAGAATTTCTATGATTGTCTTAATTTCCTCTTCATTGGAGGTGATGTCCCCCTTTTCATCTTTGATGCTGTTAATCTGCTTTTCTATTTTACTTTTTTTAATTAGATTGACCAGTATTTTGTCTATTTTGTTTGTTTCTTCAAAGTTCCAATTTCTAGTCTTATTTATTAGTTTAATAGTTCTATCACTTTCAATTTTATTAATTTCAACCTTAATTTTTAGGATCTCTAATTTGGTTTTCTTCTGGGTGTTTTAATTTGTTCACTTTCAAGTTTTTTTTAATTTGCATTTCCTCCACCAAACTCCTTTTATGACACAAACATGGTACTGATTCCAAAACCAGGCAGGTCAAAAACAGAGAAAGAAAACTATAGACCAATCTCCCTAATGAATATAGATGCAAAAATCTTAAATAGGATACTAGCAAAAAGAATCCAGCAAGTGATCAGAAGGGTCATCCACCATGATCAAAGAGAATTTATACCACGGATGCAGGGTTGGTTCAATATTAGGAAAACCATCCACATAATTGACCATATCAACAAGCAAACCAACAAGAACCACATGATTATCTCAATAGATGCAGAAAAAGCCTTTGATAAAATACAACACCCATTCCTATTAAAAACACTACAAAGCATAGGAAAAGAAGGGTCATTCCTAAAAATAATAAACAGTATATATCTAAAACCATCAGCTAATATAATCTGCAATGGGGATAAACTAGATGCATTTCCAGTAAGATCAGGAGTGAAACAAGGATGCCCATTATCACCTCTACTATTTGACATTGTACTAGAAACACTAGCAGTAGCAATTAGAGAAGAAAAAGAAATTGAAGGCATCAAAATAGGCAAGGAGGGGACCAAGTTATCACACTTTGCAGATGACATGATGGTCTACTTAAAGAATTCTAGAGATTCAACCAAAAAGCTAATTGAAATAATCAACTACTTTAGCAAAGTTACAGGATACAAAATAAACCCACATAAGTCATCAGCATTTCTATATATCTCCAACACAGCTCAGTAGCAAAAACTAGAAAGCAAAATCCCATTCAAAATCACCCTAGACAAAATAAAATACTTAGGAATCTATCTCCTGAGACAAACACAGGAAATTTATGAACACGACTACAAAACACTCTTCAAACTACTAAAACTAGACTTGAGCAATTGGAAAAACATTAACTGCTCATGGATAGGACGAGCCAATATAATAAAAATGACCATCCTACCCAAACTTATTTATCTATTTAGTGCCATACCCATTGAACTACCAAAAAATTTCTTTATTGATTTAGAAAAAAACATAACAAAGTTCATTTGGAATAACAAAAGATCAAGGATATCCAGGGAAATAATGGAAAAAAAAAAACACAAAGATGGGGGCCTTGCAGTCCCAGACCTTAAACTATATTACAAAGCAGCAGTCATCAAAACAATTTGGTACTGGCTAAGAGACAGAAAGGAGGATCAGTGGAATAGACTGGTGCCAAGCAACCTCAGCAAGCAGTATAAGATAAATCCAAAGATCCCAGCTTTTGGGACAAAAATCCACTATTCAATAAAAACTGCTGGGAAAACTAGAAGAGAGTGTCAGAGAGATTAGGAATAGATCAACACCTCACACCCTACACCAAGATAAATTCAAAATGGGTGAATGACTTAAACATAAAGAAGAAAACCATAAGTAAATTGGGTAAACACAGAATAGTATACATGTCAGACCTGTGGGATGGGAAAGACTTTAAAACCAAGCAAGACATAGAAAGAATCACAAAATGTAAAATAAATAATTTCGACTATATCAAATTAAAAAGCTTTTGCACAAACAAAACCAATATAACCAAAATCAGAAGGGAAACAACAAATTGGGGGGGGAAATCTTCATAGAAACCTCTGACAAAGGTTTAATTACTCAAATTTATAAAGAGCTAAATCAATTGTACAACAATCCAAGCCATTCTCCAATTGATAAATGGGCAAGTGACATGGATAGTTCTCAGATAAAGAATTCAAAACTGTTAATAAACACATGAAAAAGTGTTCTAAATCTCTTATAATCAGAGAGATGCAAATCAAAACAACTCTGAGGTATCACCACACATCTAGCAGATTGGCTAACATGATAGCAAAGGAAAGTAATGAATGCTGGAGGGGATGTGGCAAAGTAGGGACATTAATTCATTGCTGGTGGAGTTGTGAACTGATCCAACCATTCTGGAGGGCAATTTGGAACTATTCCCAAAGGGCGATAAAAGAGTGTCTGCCCTTTGATCCAGCCATAGCACTGCTGGGTCTGTACCCCAAAGAGATAATGGGGAAAAAGACTTGTCAAAGAATATTCATAGCTGCGCTCTTTGTGGTGGCCAAAAATTGGAAAACGAGGAGATGCCCATCAATTGGGGAATGGCTGATCACATTGTGGTATATGTTGGTGATGGAATAGTATTGTGCAGAAAGGAATAATAAAGTGGAGGAATTCCATGGAGACTGGAACGACCTCCAGGAAGTGATGCAGAGCGAGAGGAACAGAACCAGGAGAACATTGTACACGGAGACTAATACACTGTGGTATAATCGAACGTAATGGACTTCTCCACTAGTTGCTGTGTAATGTCCCTGAACAGTCTGCAGGGATCTAGGAGAAAAAAACACTATTCATAAGCAGAGGACAAACTGTGGGAGTAGAAACACCGAGGATAAGCAACTGCCTGACTACAGCGGTTGAGGGGACATGACAGAGGAGAGACTCTAAACGAACACTCTAATGCAAATACTAACAACATGACAATGGGTTCGAATCAAGAACACATGTGATACCCAGTGGAATAACGCGTTGGCTATGGGGGGTGGGGGTGAGGAAAAGAAAATGATCTTTGTCTTTAATGAATAATGCTTGGAAATGATCAAATAAAATATTATAAAATTTTTAAAAAATCTCCCTAGACAATATAAAATAGTTAGGAATCTATCTGCTGAGACAAACACAGGAACTATAGGAACACAACTTCAAAACACTCTCCACACAATTAAAAGTAGATCTAAACAAATGGAAAAACAGTGATTGTTCATGGGCAGGATGAGCTAACATAATAAAACTGGCAATCCTACCCAAATTAATTTACTTATTTAATGCCATACCCATTGACCTATCAAAATCCTTTTTTACTGAATTAGAAAAAAGCATAAGGAAGAACAAAATATCAAGGTTATCCAGGGAAATCATGAAAAAAAAATGTGAAGGAAGGAGAACTTGCAATCCCAGATCTCAAACTATACTATAAAGCAGTGATTATCAAAACAATTTGGTATTGGCTAAGAGACAGAAAGGAGGATCAGTAGAATAGACTTAGGGTAAATGTCCTCCACAAGATCATCTATGATAAGCCCAAAGATCCCAGATATTGGGACCAAATCTGATTATTTGATAAATACTGCTGGGAAAATTGAAAGACATTATGACAGAGATTAGGTTTGGATCAACATCTCACATCCTACACTAACATAAATTCAGAATGGATGAATCACCTGAATATAAAGAAGGAAAATATGAGCAAATTATCTGAACACAGAATAGTATACATGTCAGATCTTTGGGAAAGGAAAGACTTTAAAACCAAACAAGAGTTAGAAAAAATCCCAAAATGTAAAATAAATGATTTTGATTACATCAAGTTAAAAAAAAGTTTTGTACAAGCCAAACTAATGCATTCAAAATTAGAAGGGAAGCAACAAATTGGGAAACAATCTTCATAACAAAAACCTCAGAAAAAGATCTAATTACTCAAATTTATAAAGAACTAAACCAATTGTACAAAAAATCAAGCCATTCTCCAATTGACAAATGGGCAAGTGACATAAATAGGCAATTTTCTGTTAATGAAATCAAAACTATAAATAAACACATGAAAAAGTGTTCTAAATCTCTTATAATCAGAGAAATGCAAATCAAAACAACTCTGAGGTATCACGTCATACCTAGCAGATTGGCTAACATGACAGCAAGAATGAATGCTTGAGGGGATGTGGCAAAGTTGGGGCATTAATGCCCCAAAGAGTTGTGAATTGATCCAAACATTCAAAGTGTAATTTGGAACTATGCTCAAAGGGTACTAAATGATTGTCAGCCCTTTGATCCAGCCATAGCACTGCTGGGTTTGTACCCCAAAGAGATAATAAGGAAAAAGACATGTACAAAAACATTTATAGCTGTGCTCTTTGTGGTGGCATAAAAGGGATGCCCTTCAATTAGAGAATGGCTAAACAAATTGTGGTATATGTTGGTGATTGAATACTATTGTGCTAAAAGGAATAATTAAGTGGAGGAATTCCATGGGGACTGGAACAACCTCCAGTAATTGATGCAGAGTGAGAGGAGCAGAACCAGGAAAACACTGTACACAGAGACTGATACACTGTGGTACAATTGAATGTAATGGACTTCTCCATTAGTAGCAATGCAGTGGTCCTGAACAATTTGGAGGAATCTATGAGATAAACCACTATCCACATTCAGAGGAAAACCTGTGGGAGTATAAACACAGATGAAAAACAACTGCTTGAATATGTAGGTTGAGAGGATATGGCTGGTGATGTAGACTCTAAATGAATATCCTAGTGCAAACATCAACAACATGGAAATAGGTTGTGATGAAGGACACAAGTAATACCCAATGAAACTGCACATCTGCTCTGGGTTGAGTGGGTGTAGGGATGTGAGGGAAATAATGTAATTATTGTAACCAAGGAATAATGTTCTAAATTGACTAAATAAAGTAATAAAAAAAATGATCTGCCAAATAAAAAATCCTCTCTTCACATCCAAAAAAGCTAATGTGGGGACTTGTAAGGGTATGACAAGAATTGCAATGTCATCTTTTAGTCATACATTAAATAATTAAATGATATGAGTAAAATTAAAATCTGTCATGGTATTAATAGTCTCCAAAAGTATTTAAGTGAAAATATATAAATTAAAAACACATTTCATGGATAGGAAATACTCTAGGCACTATCTTTGCCAACCTTTCATCAAAATAGCCTGCTTAGAGCTATGCCATCCAGGATTTTGAATATATATTCCCTTTCCAATTACTATGCTCAACAGTGAAGCATTCTTGTTACTTAGTCTTCTCTGCTTACATTACTAATCCATTTATTTACTTCTCTTAGCACTTACAAGAACTCCTAACTTAGCATCATCTGCAAGCTCACCACACTATTTACACTTCCTGAGGAAGAATCAAATTGCTAATTAACACTGGATCCAGTGCAAGACCTGTGGCACTCACCCAGGCACCCCAATGAGATGCATTTATATTTATTCTCTAGCTCCATTCCTGGAGGAAAGTACATTGTGTAGGAAAGAATATTGGACATGGAGCCTGAACACCTGCCTTTCAGGCCTGCCTCTCCCACTTCTGATCTGTATGGCATTAAGTCACTCCACTTATTGATCTCCTCATCTATTGGTTTGTCAAAAACCAAGGATTTCAACACCAAGGGATAAACATAAAAAAGTGAAAAACTCTCCCTTGCTTAGCGTTGTTGACTCTGGGACAGCATACATCTTTTTTCCAAGACCACATCAAAACCCTTTCTATCTTCATAAGACTTATTCGGAATGTATGGTCTTCTAAATAACATATGAGAACCACCTTAGGGTTCTCCTCCATATAACAATGCTACATAAAACTAAAAAAGTGGGCATATCACCTGCACTTCTAAGATAAAATATACATAACACTTTGTACCAAAGTATGTTTAAATAATTATTAAAATGATAACTCCATTTATATAAAAGAGGAAAGATGAAAAATGAATCAATTTCTATGGGTCAGCTTTTGCAATGAAACCCTCTAGTTTTGGAATTTTAGAAGAAATATCAGATAATAAAAGGACAGAAACATTCCTCTTTGTCCAGAATTCATTTGGATTTGCAGTCAGGAAGATCAGTGTTCAAATTCTCTCTAGACACATAACAGCTATGTGACCTAGGGCAAGTTCCTTTTCCTCTCAAGTCTCATTTTCTTCATTTACAAAATGGGGGAAATATCCCTAAAATTATCTACTTTACAGATTTGTGGAGAAAGAAGTGCTTTCTAAACCTTTACAATGGTGTTAGTTGTTCTTATCTTTTTGCAATTTCTGTTGCTTTTATAATTGTGTTATTAGTATTTTATTGTTATTGTATTCAGTTAGTTGTCAATGTATTTTTTGATAATTGTTGGGTCTACATGACTGATTAATTCATACAGAAGAATAAAATACATGCAATTATGTGTGCTGATTTTGACCAGTTTAGAGAGTATGTGTTGATTTAACCTCAGAAACCTCTTCAGTCCATAAAATCATTAGTAAAAAAATTAAAGCCAGGAGCTCTCTCCTCTCTAACCACCAGCAATTGAGCTAATTCACTTTTGAAGCCATTAGAAGTCAAATCCTGCAGAACTGCCAGTCAATTTATTTTTTAAAGCATGATCTTTTTCTAGCTTTAAATGCCATAATGTTATAAAATCAGAATATATGATCCAGATGAGGGCCATCTACTTTTTTTAAAACCCTTACCTTCCATCTTAGAGTCAATACTGTGTATTGGCTCCAAGGCAGAAGAGTGGTAAAGGCTAGGCAATGGGGATAAAGTGACTTGTCCAGGGTCACAAAGCTAGATCACACAGTCTGAGGCCAGATTTGAACCTAGGACCTCCAGTCTCTAGGCCTGGCTCCCAATCTACTGAGCCACCCAGCTGCCCCTGAAGGCCATCTACTTTGAAGAATTTACCTTTGTTACCAGGAGAAAATGTGTATGGAGACAAACAATGCCAGTGTTCTTTTGGAATTTATTGAATGTTGAATTCAGCATGTGTATTGAATACCAGAATAGTATATAATCTTTGAATGGAATTGGATGTAAGCTGGAGTTTCCTTCTGTTATGATTAAAATAGTAGAAGACTTAAATTGTGGCAGTTAAAAGAGTATTTGCCTTAACTTGTGACCACAGAAAATAAGGTTTCAAGACTGTGTCTTGTGACAAGGAAATCACTTTAAAAGACTGATATATATTAATTTAAGGTCGCCAAGGAATCCAGCTATGTAATTCCTAAATGAAAACTCAAATCAGCAGTCAACCTTTTATGGAGTTTTTAATTACAAACAGGAGGAAGAAAGGTATGAGAGAGAGAGAGAGAGAGAGAGAGAGAGAGAGAGAGAGAGAGAGAGAGAGAGAGAGAGGGGGGAGAAAAGGGAATAGGGCTTAAATACCCCCTCTGTTTAGGCTGGGCCAAAAGGCCCAAGCCCTTAGATAGCTGAGGCAAAGAAAAAAGACCAGTCCCTATCACTCACGTGACCAAAATGGAGAAACAGTCTCAGGGGCCTCCACCTCCAGCCTCCTTCAGAGAAAGCTTCTCAGAGCACAACCTCTCAGAGCAAAAACTCTCCAACCTCCCCTCAGTCCTCAGACCCCTCCATCTTTAAGGAAACCATCTCAGTTCCCTCCCCTCAGTTCTCACATCTACCAATCACTGTCCATGTCTTCCCCGTGCCAATGGTGGCTCTAGCTTAACCCAGGACCTCCCAGAGGTCTGTGGCTTTGCACATGTCTGTTGAAGGTCATATTCTCAAATAATTAAATCTTGATCCTTTTGCTGCAGCCCTTCCTAAATCCTGTTACCCTGAGTAGGGTGGAGATTGGAACTTCCAAGACCTGGTTCTGTCATTCCAAGTATCTCCATTGTATCAATTCTAAAATCAATCATGACTCAAAGAACTTCCTGTTCTATGCTTAAGCATAGGTCAAAGCCCTTTCCATTGTTCAGCAAAAGGTTTCTGTCCTAAAGTAATCTTAAGTAGGGAGGAGAAGGATCCTCCCATGCCAAGGGGGTTCACATTCCAATAGACTATCAGTAGGAAATTTTTCAAGTATGAAATTTCCCAATGGTGAAATTTCCAACATTTATAAGTCTAAGAAATTTTAAGGTTTACAGTCTTGTTTTAAATGAAATATAAAGTGTTCGTCAGCGAAAAATTCCCAATTATTAAATATACCCAAGTCAGCTGGGTTTTATAGAGATTTTAATTCATACAAATGAGGAATTAAAGAAAAGGAGAGAGAGAGAAAAAGGAAATAATGAGAAAAAGATAGGCTGGCCTAGGCCAGCCCTGGCCAACCCAGGCCCAAGCCCTAAGAGAAAGATCAGTCAGTCTTTTATCCACTCACCACAAGATTTATCCAAGCAAGGATTCTAGTGCTCAGAGAGACACCAGTTCCTCCTCCAATTCAGCTTTCCTAGCTGACTCTCAGGAGAGAGACCCAAGAGAGACAGAGCCTCCTCAGAGGGAGTTCCAGAGAAAGTCCCTGCTCTCAGTTTCTCCTCTCCTTTTAAAGGGAATTTTCTCCTATGTCACCTCCCCTTAGTTCTCACATCTACCAATCACAGTAGACAGACATTTTCCAAAGGACAGACCATTCTTAATTCATACCTAAGAAGGCTTGAACTTTTGATTAAGTTCACCCCTGAAAAACCTCTGAGTAAATTTCTCACCTCTTTGCTCCTTGTAAATTCACAAGTTTCCTGACCTTTATAGGTACTTAGCACCCTTTTGTATTAGATCTAAAAATAGTCACAGCTTAAGAACTTTTGCCTTACTATAAGTATGGGTTTAAGTATTTTTTCATTGTTCAGCAAGGAGTTTCTTCCCTTAAAGCAGGCTTAAGTAGGGGTGGAGTAGAGGTCTCACATTCCTGATCTAAGTTCCTTCATTGTTTAAATGGGGAATGGTCTTAACCAAATGTTCTAAGGTAGAGTCTGAACATTTTTAACATTCACAAGTCTGAGAAATTTTAAGATTCACACTTCTAAAATTTTAACAATAAACTCTTGAAAAAAATTGGCACATTTTTTAGGCTTACTCTGCATTATTAATATTTTATCCATCATTTTCTTAAGTCTAGAAATCAACAAAATAATAAACCCAGCCTTGAAATGTAGTTGCCAGTTTCCAAGTAAATTAGGTATAAATTTTGGTATAATATAAATGTTAGCACTGAAAATTTTACAAGTGGCTCTTGTGAGTTAGTATGAGTTGGCATCAGCACATGCCTATTCCTAACTTTACAGACACAAAAATGTGAATGAAGAATAACTGTTATCTATTCTATGATAAGTAGATAGACAACCAAACAATATATCCTATTAGTATATTAATTTGGTTTGATTTTACTGACTGAATGAAATTGGGTCCAGAATTGAAGAGGTGAACACATGTGGGATAGATAGTGTTTGGGAAATTGCACAGCACCATTACCTCGAGACTCCTCCCTGAAGCAAAGGTCCATATTTCTTTCAATTAAACTATAGGTCAGTGAATGAAGAGTAAATAATACTTCTAAAAACTAAAATTTCAGGTCAACCAAAGAGCACTGGAGAGATGGGTAGTGGGTCTGAGTAGTCAATAATGTATTGTTAATGAAGCATTCCACTGGAAAAGCCCAATAAAATATAATGAGAAAAATATATGATTAGGGGAAAAGTAAGCTGGAATTAAACAGGAGCAGAGGATGACCATTTGAGAGCTCATGTATTTCATACTTATACACACAATGTCAAGGGATTTAGAAGGTTAAAATGGAAGGGCATGGATGTGCCATAATCTACATCATTGCAAAAAGTATATGCATCAATAAGATCAAATCTACTAAAAGTTCAATTTCAAATCATTGTCTACAAAGAACTTCAATAATTTGAGTCATAGTTACCTCTACTGGAAGAAAAAAAATGTCACTATCCCTTTTCTAACAGCTTATGACAGCCTAAAGTACATGATAAAACATGCTATCATGCTTGCCCTCTACTGCATCCTCAGTAAGTGGACATCTGGTCCCTGTTTCACTATTATTAACTCTATAATATTTTGGAATACATTATGTTTAGCTTGCATCACTTCATTCTAGGTTTAGAATAATCCTGAGAAGAAGGTGTTACAGGTGGTCTTGTGACAATTTTGCAAATCAGGAGCTTGAGGCACAGAGATTACTTGACTCCTCATTATTACAGTCATTGTCTGAGTTAGATAGCCATGGATTAAATAGGAACTCACTCCTCCATAAGGCAGCCAATTCCAGTGTTATATGGTTCTAATTTTAAGAAATTTTTCCTTAAGTTGTGCTAAAAAGTGTTTCCCTCATATTTCTTTTTATTCTTTTGGAAGGAGACAGTATACCCCATTTTTACTTCATTAGATGCTTTCTAGCTACATTTCCAACCCTGACTTGGCTGTGCTTTATGAATTATATTTTTATTCATGCCCAAATTAGACACCCAATAATTTCTCACCACTGTGATTTATCACATGCCATGTCAGCCCCTTTGCCTTGCTTATCACCTGCTGCCTAGCCTATCACAATGGCCTTTTAAGTGGTTTTCTTACGTAAAATTTTTCCCCATTCCAATTCATCTTCCACTCAGCTGACATCGTGATTTTTCCGATGCATGTCTCACCATGGCAAACATACCTATATTCCCAATTATTAAGCTGTAGTGACTTCTTATTACCTCCATGATCACATGAAAACTCCTTGGTTGACATTTAAAAGCCTTCACAACTTTATCTTTTCCTGTAAATCCCATCTCCTTCCACTTTATTCCCTTTCATCTACTTTGTCATTCAACTATACTGGTCTATTTGTTGTTCCATGCACTGATTATCCTGTGTCTTGAATACCCTCATCATTTTTCTATGTCTTTTATCTTCCCTGGATTCCATTGGAACTCAGATCACTTCCTACCTAAGGCAGGAGGCCTTTACTACAGGTAGCAACCTTCACCTAATGTCTTCTTCCAATGTTCAATCATCATGTGAAAGTGACCCTGAATTCTCAAACAAGAGAATTCAAATCTTGTCAAATGTGCTAACTTGTAAAGATATTTAATATGGTCCTGGGGATGGAGTTTCTATTTTCTGAAATCTAACCATTTCTTATACCAACTTGTTTCCTGGGTGATGATTTTCTTTTGGCAATAAGACATTTTAAAGAAGATTGATTAAGGCAGTCATTAAGACTCATGCCAATACATAATTACATATTGTTGAAATTATAGATCTTTGAAATGTTGAAGTACTTAACAGTAACACTATAGTTAAAATGTTTTTAGGAAGAACTAATATATGTATACTCACAAAAATATATATGAAGTAACAATAGAGATCTTGCTTTGAAGAAAAATTAAGGGAAAAAGCTCTCCCCCATGAGTTATTGATTCCTAAATAGAATTAGTAATTATTATAAATGGAGATGCAAAAGATGAAAGTAAAATAGAGTAGAAAATAGTATATTTTATATTTTATACACTATAAACAGTATGTAATAGAAAATATTAGTTTCTTGTTGATGTGGGAGATCACTAGGATGCAAGTCATCAAGGGGTACTTTGACATTTAATTTCAGTGGTTTTTAAATTTTTCATACTTCTATCTCTATTTTATTCCAATAACAATTCTCCATATGTTTTCAAAGTTACATGATTCATACTGTGTCCCTTGCCTCTTCCCTACCTCCTGCTGAAGTGGATAAGCAATTCAATCTGGTTGTATGAATATTATATTTCAAAACTTATTTCTATATTATTCACTTTTACAAGTGAATAATGTTATAAAATGAAAATTCCAAATCATATACCTAAATAAAAAAGTGACAAATCATATGTTTTCATCTGTGTTTATACTCCAACAGTTCTTCCTCTAGAGGTAGATAGTATTTTTTTTTCATAAATCCCTCAGGATTGTCCTGAATCATTTTATTGCTGTTAGTAGAAATGTCAATTACATTTCATCATCCCACAAAATTTCAGTAACTGTGTATAATGCTCTCACAGTTCTGCTCATTTCACTCTGTATCAGTTTATGTAAATCTTTCCAGTTATTTCTGAAATCATCCTGTTTATCTTCCTCATAGCACAAGAGTAATCTATCACCATCATATGCCACATTTTGTTCGAACAATTCTCCAATTGAGGGATATGTGTTTAGTTTACAGTTTTTTGTTTATTTTGCCAAAACAATAACATGCAGCTATAAATATTTTTTACAAACAGGTCATTTACCATTTTTTACCTCTTTGTAGCAAAGACCTAGTAGTGGTAGTGCTAGATCAAAAGGCATGTAGGTACTCTTTTTAAAGTACTTCTGGCATGATTCCAAATTGCCTTTCTGAATGATCTTATCAATTCACAACTCTACCAGCAATGCATTAGGGCCCCAGTTTTGCCACATCCTCTCCAATGATTATTATTTTTATTTACTGTCATATTGGCCAATCTGCTAGGTGTAAAGTGATATCTAAATGTTCTTTTAATTTGTACTTCTTTAATCAAGAGGGATTTAGAATATTTTCTTCATATTATTATTGATAGTTTTGGTTTCTTGATCTGAAAACTGACTATTCGTATCCTTTGACCATTTGTCAATTGTGAAATGACTTGGATTCTTATAAATTTGACTTCTTTCTTCATAAATATGAGAAAATAGCCCTTAATCTTAGAAATATTTTATCATTTCCCCCCACTTGTTGCTTCCCTGCTAATTTTAATTGCATTTGTTTTGTTTGTACAAAATGTTTTTTTTAATTTAATATATTCTAATTATTCATTTTATATCTTGTAAATGTTCTCTGTCTCTAGTTTGGTATTAAATTCTTCCCTTCTCCATAGATTTGACAGATAAACTATTCCATGTTGCCCCTAGTTTATGTATAATATCACTCTTTATGTTTATATCATACACCCATTTTGATGTTATTTTGTTATACAGTGTGAGATATTTATCTAAACCTAACTTGTGCCATAATGCTTTCCAATTTTTCCAGGAGGTTTTGTGAAACAGTGAATTCTTATCTCAAAAACCAGAATCTTTGGATTTATCAAACAATGGATTGCTGAGGTCATTACCCCTAGTCTATTCCATTGATCCATCCTTCTATCTCTTAGCTAGTAACCGATTGTTTTAATTATTACTGGTTGATAGTACAGTTTAAGATCTGGTACTGTTAGACCACCCACCATCCATCACATTTTTTTTCATTAGTTCCTTTGATATTCTTGACCTTTTATTTTTCCAGATGAACTTTGTTATTACTTTTTAATAGTTCTATAAAATAGATTTTTTGTCAGTTCGATAGGATTGTCACTGAATAAGTAAATTAATTAGGTAGGACTATCATTTTTATTAAATTAGTTCTATCTACCCATGAGCAGTTAATGTTTTTTTTTTCAATTGTTAAATCCAATTTTATTTGTGTGAAAACTGTATTATAATTATGTTCATATAATTCCTGCATTTGTCTTAGCAAATAGATTCCCAAATCTTTTATATTATCTAGAGTTATTTTAAATGCTCTTTTTCTAACTCTTGCTGCTGAGTTTTGTTGGAAATATACAGAATTGCTGAGGATTTAAGTGAGTTTATTATGTATCCTGAAACTTTATTAAAGTTACTAATTATTTAAACTAGATTTTTAGTTGTTTTTTTTTTTTAGGATTCTCTAGGTATACCATCATATCATCTGCAAAGAGTGATAGTTTAGTTTCCTCATGGCCTACTTTAATTCCTTCAATTTCTTTCTCTAATCACTAAAGCTAAATTTTCTTGTACAATACTAAAATAATAGTCATGATAACAGGCATTCTGGCTTCACCACTGACCTTATTGGAAAGGTTTCTAACTTATCATAATTTCAGGTAATACTTAATATTGGTTTTAAACAAATACTTATTATTTTGAGGAAAGACCCTTTTATCCTATGCCTTTTAGTGCTTTCAATAAAAATGGGTATGTTACTTTGTCAGAAACTTTTTCTGTACATATTGAGATAATTGCTTGATTTCTATTAGTTTGATTGTTGATATGGTTAATTATTCTGATGGTTTAACTAATATTATACTAGCCCTGGATTCCTGGTATAAATACCACCAGATCATAGTAAATAAATTGTGTAATATATGGCTGGTGTCCCTTTGCTAGTGTTTTATATTTAAGATTTTTCATCAATATACATTTAAGAGATTGATCTAAAATTTTATTTCTCTGTTTTTGTTCTTCCTAGCTTAGATATCAGTACCATATTTGTGTCATAAAAATAATTTGGTAGGACTTCTTTTCTTATTTTTCCAAATAGTTTGCATAGTTTCTGTATTAATTATTCTTTAAATGTTTGATAGAATTCATTTATGAATTCATCTGGAAATGCTAATGACTTACTACTAAGCTGCCATTGTGGATTAATCATTGCATTCCAGGATAAGGAGAGATTTTCTACTCTCTTAGAAAAAAAAAATAGTACCCAATAAACACATAAAGCCCAAATGGGTTTATGATTTGCATATAAAGGGTGATACCAAAGGAAAATTAGGGGAGCATAGAATAATTTAACTTACAGATCTATGAAGAAGGGAAGAATTTATAACCAAACAAAAGACAGAAAGTATTTAAAAGTAAAAGAAACAATTTTGATTATATTAAATTAAGACTTTTGTGTAACAAAAACTCTGTGACCAATATTAGACAGGGAACAACAAACTGGGAAGAAATTTTATAGCCAATTTCACTGATGAAGGTATAATTTCTCAAAAATACAAAGAATTAAATCAAATTTATAAGAATGCAAGTCATTTCCTGACTGATAAATGGTCTAATATTATGAACAAGCATTTTCAGATAAAGAAAACAAAGCTATCAATGAAAAAAAGCTTTAAATCCCTTGATTAGAGAAATTCAAAATAAAACAACCCCAAGTACTCCCTCATACCTATCACATTGTCCAAATTCACAGTAAAGAAAAATGATAAATTTTGGAAGGGATGTGGCAAAATTAGGATACTAATGCATTACTAATGGAGTTATAAACTGATTCATCCATTCTGGAGAACAATTTGGAACCATGCCTATAAAACTGTACAGAAATCTTTGATCCCATATTACCACTACTAGGTCTGTTTACCAAAGGTATACAAAAGAAGAAGAAAGGATCTATTTGTACAAAAATATTTATAGCAGCTCTTTTTGTTATGACAAAGAATTAGAAATTAAGGGGATGTCTATCAATTGATTAAACAAAATGTGGTATAGTGTTATAATGGAATACTAGTGTACTATAATAAATGATGAACAGGATAACTTCAGAAAAGGCTGGAAAGACCTACACCAACTGATACAGAATTAAATAAGGAGAACCACAAGAACATTATGCATAGTAACAGCAATATTGTGTGATCAGCTATGAAAATTTAGCTACTCTCAGCAATACAATGATATAGGACAATACTGGAAAGACTTATGACAAGGAATGATATCTACCTCCAAAGAAAGACCTGTTGGAATAGGAATGTAGAACATAGAATACAATTTTTCACTTAAGTTTATCTGTGTTTTTGCTTTGACAGTTTGATTTTATATGAGTATTATTATACAACAATGATCAATACAGAAATGAGTTTTGCATAATAATACCTGTATAACCCAGATCAAATTGCTTGCCATCTCCAGGACTGGGGTGAGAAGAGAGGGAGGGAAATGATCTGGATCTTATAATTTCAGACAACACATGTTGAAAATTGTTATTTCATGTAATTGAAGGGAAAGAAGAAAAAAAAAGAAATATAATGTACAGAAAACGAAAGGAGAAGAAATAGTTACTGGGGGTGGGGGAACATCAGAAGCCAAGCAACTGTCTCACAGTGTCACATAGTACATAAATCTTTAGTCAGAAGATCTGAATTCTGGCACTTCCTCCTTCACTTTGAGTAAAGTAGAACATTTTAGTCTCTATTTCTTACTCTATCAATGGGGAAAGTAGATTTGATGCCTCTAATGTCTCTCATATCACTAAACCTATATACTTCTGGTTATATAAATCAACCAGAAGATACCCTTAGTATATTATACCTATCACTATCACAAAATGAGATCAGACAGATGTTTTATGAAGTAAAATAAAATATTATTATATTTATTTTAAAGATCATATTCAAATGCAGTTTTTCTTCCCTTTGCTTACATTTTGTTCATATTATTTCTTCAAGTATTTTATCATGTATGTCTATATTTTATACAATCATAATATTCATTTAGATATTTCTTTGCATTAGTTGTTTTTAATATTTTCTTTTTATAATATTCTCTTAATTTTATGAACTTAGTGTTGTCTATTCATTGATCTCTACAACTATGGGACTTACTGGGTACTGTTTGAATTTCTTGTCTTTCATTCTTTTCCATTTCATTATTCTTTCAGAGAATCTCAATGAATCCTTTTTACTAATTCCTTAAGAAAACATTTCTATCCATTTTCCTTAAAACTATCAAGATGTAATACTCTTCCCATAAGCCATGTAATTCCTGAGTAACCCATTCACTATCCAGGATCTCTTTTGCACTAGACTTGGGTTATGTTTGAGGATTCCTTAAACTCACTAAATCTTGTTACTTCCTTCTCATATCATTGATTCATACGTTTGGTATTCCTGAGTTATAATTATTTATCTAACATGACTCAGAACCTAAGAACATGGGTTTAAATTTATAAGGATAAATACTGAGAATTTCTTACAAAACAATATCTTTGACTTATTCCGATAACCAGGTTTTTCCCTGGGGACTTCAAAATATATGTGCTGACTAGTCTTCCACAGAAAAGGTAAATGGGCTCTCCATTCCCATGCAAGCCCTCAAACTATAATATATCAAATACAGTATAATTTTATTTTACTTGACAGAAAAAGCAAAGCACAAAGGACTAATACAAAAGTCCATAAAAAAGACAAAAACAACTATCTCCTTCTGCTTCAGGTGGTCCTTCAGCTCATCTGAGAAACTATAAAGTCCCCCAGTTTATAGTACTACCTGAAGAATATACACATCCTAATTGCTAAAGAAACATACAGGTAGTCTTAAAGACTGATTTTTTCTTTTTCCAGTGGACTCTGAGTTCACAGAGAAATATCCAACCAGGCAGACTTAAATGCTAATCTTGATTTAGAACCTCCCTACTGCCTCCAGTTGACTTATCACCACTCCATCTCATTATTGTCAGTGTGGATTTAGTGAATTTAGAATCCTAAATATGTTAGTAGATTGACAATGATCCTGATAAATTCTTCCACCATATCCCCACGTATGAAATCCATATATTTATCCATATTGCATAACAATCTTAACAGAAAAGTAGTAGGTGTTTAATGGGAAGAAATAATTCTTCCAATTCCCTATGTTTTTATTTAAATTGCTACTTCAAGCTTTTGGGATAAAAGTCTATAGAGAAAGAGGAAGAGGGAAAATGAACAAAATAGTTAAAAAGAAAAGAAAAGATATTGTGTAGTTGATTTGGAATTGTTTTCATAAATGAAGGAAGACAATAATTGAATTTTGGGAGAGAAATAAAGTGAACAGGAAATAATAAAGGAATACTATCTCCAGGCTGGATAGACTCCATTTAAACATTAAAAGGGGAGTATGTAAATGCAGGGGGAAAATATACAGGAATTTGGGAGTATTCATTAATATCAAGCAAGATCAGATAACTAGAAACTAAAGGAAGTCTATGCGACATAAAGAACTACTCAAGAAGGAAGAAAAATAGGTATTTAATTGGCAAGACTAGGAAAGATAAATAAGAAAATGTAAGTGTAATAACTAGGAGGTAAAATATTTTGAAGGTAAAAATGGATTGGAAATGCTAATTTTGTGAAATAGTTAAGAGGTTGGCTAAAAAGAAGGGTGATGAGGTTATAGAAATGTTGAAAAGTTAACTGGAATTGTCAAGTTATTAAGTTTTTATAATTTGTCTTTAGGAGTCAAGATGGTGGATTAGTAGCAGTAAAACCTGAAACCATACTGAAGATCCTTCCAAATCAATCTTTAAAGGGTACCTCAAAACAATAGGAGTAAAAAATCAACAGCAAGATGGAGTGTGGGAGGTCTCCCACTGAATACAATTGGAAAAGTAGGAAGAGAGTTGATTTTCATGGAATATTCATGGGTTAAGGGAGAACCAGAAACAAAATTGCTCACAGAGGAGTATTGGCCAACCATTCCCATCTAAGGGACCAAGTTCAAATCATAGATGTAGGCCAACCTCTGGATCCCAGAACCCTGACTATAATACCAACAAAAGAATACCCCTTGAAGTCCCAGGCTCTGGCATCACCCTGCAGTGAGGCCCAGATGTCCAAAGTGGTAGACCTTTTGCTGTGATGAATCCCTTATCCCCAGGGCAAAATAGTTCTGAGGGATAAGACCTGCAAGCCAGCAGCAGAGGAGACAGAATCAATAGCTTTCAGAACTCCCAGATCACAAGCAAAAAATGCCTGGAAAAATAAGCAAAAACAAAAATAAATACCTAAACATAGAAAATTACTATAGAAACAAAGAACAAGGTAAGGACACAATAGGGAATGATGAGATCCAAGCAACCACATGCAAAACTTCAAAGAAAAGTGGAACTTGGTCTCATGCACTGGAAGAACTAAAAAAGGAATTCAAAACATAAATTAAGACCGGTTGAAGAATAATGAGAAAAAATGAAAGAAATACAAAAAGAGCACAACAGCAGTTTAAAAAGTAAAATTGGTCAACTGGAAAATGAGGCACAAAAATCCAATGAAGAAAAGAATTATTTAATAAACAGAATTGACCTCCTGGAAACAGAGGCAAACAATCCAAAGAAGAAAAGAATGCCATGAGAAGTAGAACCTAAAATACAAGAGAAGCAAAATAAAGTAAATTAGAAAGGTAAAAAGTTTAAGGACTTCAATGAAGCCAAATTATTTACATTTCTGTATGGAAAGATGAGATCTGTAATTCTTAAAAATTGTTTTATTATTATCATAGTTGTTAGAGCAAGTATACATAGATAGGGAGTATGATAATGAGTTATTTAGAATTATGTGCCGAAAAATGTAGGGATAAAAAAGGGGTTACATTAAAAGAAAAGGGAAGGGAGAAATAAAATGCAGTAATTATATCATGTAATGAGGCAAGGTGGAGAAAAATCTTTTATTATGGAGAGGAGAATGAGGGTGGTGTCAGGTAATATTTAAACATTACTCTCATTGGAATCAGCTCAAAGAGAGAACAACAGTCAGATTCATTGGGATATAGAATCCTATTTACCCTATAGAGAACTAAAAAGGGAATAAGAGAGGGAGTGGTGGGGAGGGGAGCAATATAAGGAAGGAGAAATTGGTGGAGTGATTAAAAGACCTTAAAGAGAAGTAGGAGGGAATAATAAAGGTGGTGGTGAGGAGAGTAATATAATAGAGGGGGGATGAGAGGAACTGATAAAAAGCAAAACACTGGTGTGAAGAGAAAAAGTGAAAGGATAAACAGAAAGATTAAAGGAGGAAAACATGATGGAAAGGAATACCCAGATGGTAATCATAACTGTGAATGTAAATGGGACGAACTCACCAATAAAATGGAAGCATTTTGGAGAGTGGATTAAAGAGCAGAATCGTGGAATATGTTGTTTAAAAGAAACACATTTGAGGCAGGAGCATTGGAGCAGAATCTATTAGGCTTAATCTGAGAATAAAAAGCAACAGTAGCAATCATGCTCTCAGACAAAGCTAAAGCAAAATTAGATCTGATTAAAAGAGATAAGAAAGGTAATTACATCTTGATGAAAGGGAGCAGACAAAAGTAATATCAGCTTTTAGCAACTATATAGAGAATTATATAACATAAAGATTTTTAAAGGAAAAACTGAAAGAGCTTAAGAAGGAAACATACAGTAAAATATACTAGTTAAGTAGCTCAGACTTCCCTTATTAGAACTAGATAAATCTAACTAAAAAAAATAAGTAAGAAAGAAGTAACAGTGAATGATATTTTAGAAAAGTTGAATTTAATAGATATATGCAGAATACTGAATAGGAATAAAAAGGAATATGCATTCTTTTCAGCAGCACATGGGACCTATTCAAAAATTGACCATGAATCAGGGCAAAATTATAAAAGCAGAAAGAATAATTGCAAATTTTTCAAATCATAATGCAATAAAATTATAATAAATAAGGATTCATATGTAAGATTCTATGGTTGTGTAGACTTTTGCCTTCTTTCCACAACTGATTCAAATACTTTCTGAAAAGGCATTCAATTAGGTACTATCAATGTAAAAATCTTTTTAAAATTATTTATTTTCAAAATTAATTAATTTATTAATTAATTTAGAATATTTCTTCCATGGTTGCATGATTCATGTTCTTTCCCTTTCCTCCTACCCCCCCACTTGGAGCCAGCAAGCAATTCCACAGGGTTATACATGTATCATTGTTCAAAACACATTTCCATATTATTAATACTTGCAATAGAGTGATCAATTAAAGTGGTGGCTGAAGGTTGTGATCAGGCTGCCCTCTTCTCTGGCCCTTTCTTCCAGCTTCCTCCGTGATAGCTGTGGTTAGAGTCCTGAGCCTTGAATAGCTGTGGCTGCAAGGCACTCCCTTCAGGCTGGAGTGATCCCACCTGAGATCCCACCAACCTCCCAAGTCTCAGCATAGTAGATGGGGGAGGGGTCCTGGGACCTTCCTTTTTTCTTTTCCTTAAACCCAAGAATTTAACATTCTCTGAGTACTTTTTAAGTTAAATCGAGCAGGAGGGACCTCTGACTCTATACTGTTTTTATATTTGGTTTTCTGTTCTCCATGATGTGCTTTAATTTTGATTGATATAGAATGGTTTTCATAGAGGAATTGATTTTTTAATTGAAAAATGTTATTTAATTAATTAATTTAGAATATTCGTCCGTGGTGACATGTTTCATGTACTTTCTCTCACTTCTTCCTTGGCACCCCCCAACCCTATAGCCAGGGAGCAATTCCACTGGGTTTTACATCAAGACTTATTTCCATATTATTAATATTTGCATTGGGATGATCACTTAGAGTCAACATCCCAAATTATATCCCCATCGACTCATGTGATCAAGCAAGTGTTTTTCTTCTGTGTTTCTACTTCCACAGTTCTTTTTTTGGATATGAATAGCATTCTTTCTCACAAGTCCCTCAGAAATGCCCTGGGTCATTGCATTGCTGCTAGTAGAGAAGTCCATTACATGCAATTGTATCACAGTGTATCCATCTCTGTGTACAACATTCTCCTTGTCCTGCTCATTTCATCCTGCATCAATTCCTGGAGGTCTTTCCAGTTCACATGGAATTCTTCCAGTTCATTATTTCTATCAGCACAATAGTATTCCATCACCGACAGATACCAGAATTTGTTTAGCCATTCTCCAATCAAAGGACATCCCCTCATTTCCCAATGTTTTTGTCACCAGTAAGAGCACAGCTAATAAATAGTTTTATAGAAGTATTTTAGAGGAATTGATTTTTGCTGCTTCTAAGCCACCATCTTGACTTTGCTTCCACATTATAGTTTTAAAAGTCTTTTCCTCATTAAATCTGTAATATTGAAGTTGATACTATACTAATATTATTGATAAAGGGATTGAGTCTTAGAGGAGTTAAGTGACTTAATCATGGTTACATAATTAAGTATCAAAGATAGGAATCAAATTGAAGAATTCTCACTAAATCCCCAAAACATATTCCACTGGACCACATATATAACTTTTACCTTTTGGATATTAATGCTGTAATTTGCCTTTTTCTTAAAAAAAAAAGGCCTTGCTTTGCCTTATTTCTGCCTTCAGCTAATTCTTAAAATAGGGTTCAATTGCACACTGCCTTCCCAAATTCATCCCTAACACTAGTCACATTTGTCCATTCTGTCCATTCAAACCATTACCTGATTTATCACACATATCTCTCTTTGATTGAGACCATTGTAGCTGGAGATTTTGGAACCTACATGGTATTGTCTAAATTAGCATTCAAGATTACTTTCTATGAAAATGAAGTTCTTATCTAAACCAACATGATAAGGCACTAAGCAAGATGCTATCCTCTTTATGAAGTCAAATAGGTGCAGTTTGACCTTTGGGTTTAGTAATTGGCTTTAGGGATCCTTAGGGAATATAATTTGAAGTATACCTGACCATGTGCCCCAAAATAAGGAAAACTTGGTATATATATATATATATATATATATAAATTGTTCACCATGGTACATGAAATACTCTCCCTCCTCTACTCTGACTATTAACCTCTCTGACTTCCTTTCAGTTCAAATAAAATGATATCTCCTAGCCTTGTCCTAACCACTGTTATTTCCAAAGCCTTCCCTTTGGAAATTATTTTATTATCCTTTATATAGTTTGATTCATATATATATATATATATATATTTGTTTACATTGTCTCTCCTATAACGTGTGTTCTCTCCTATACCATTTAAGACACAGAATATCTATTTGTTCTTTTTGTATCCCCAGAACTTAATTCTATGCCTCACTAGACCATAGTAGGAGTTCAATAAGTGTTTATTAATTTGAATGGAATTGAATATGCCACTACTAATCTGCAAAGTCCATCAGATAGGTATTATAGTTATTAAACATTTTGTCTCCTTTAGCACCTAACATAGAAATCTGCTCACAAAGAAGGAGCTTGGGAAATATCTGTTGTTTCTGCTCAAACCATAGATTAGTCATTTAACCAGCAGTTTAACCTAACAAAAGTCATTTAAATTCTCTGTACTCCCATTCTTTCATCTGGAATAGAAAGACTGAAAGTTATGCCTACCTTGACTACCTAATAAGGCTGATGTGCAAATCAAATATGATGATTGAGGTAATGTAATTTGAAAAGATAAAGTGCCCTACAACTCCAAAGTATTACTCTACTTTTATTATTTGGAATGGTAATAGATATTCCTTGAGAGTTGTCAGAGATCTCAGAGACTGTCTAGGATTAAGATTTGAGTGCCCTCTCAGAGTAGATTACTCAGAGTCTGTCTAGATAAATATTGGGTCCCCTCTCCTTCACCTTCTTTATTCTTAGCATAATAAAACATGTTATTGCGGGCAATAACATGTTATTAATAATTAGACCGTTCCATGAACCTAGGTGACCTTAGAGCCTAATTTGATGTTTCTCCAAGGATTGTTTTACTATCTGTGGTTCTTGCCTTTAAAAGATGTTACTAGCTTGATTTAAAGCACACTCATTCTACCATCAGTAGATGAGGTCCTTCCAACTCCAATCTTTTTTCTCTGGTCTCTCATTTTCCCTTGCCCTTACCTGAGGAACTCCTGGTCCCAGTTCTGCCCCCCAGGTGGGCATCTTACAAGAGTAAGGGTTTTTTTAAGCAGTATATTCTGAGCACTAGACTGTTTTATCAGAGTATATTCTTTAGCTATAAATACAGATTTTCACCAATGTTCCACCTCAGCTCCACCTAGTCCAAAACAAGAGAAAATTCTGGTGCCTAGGAAGTTACAAACAGAATCTCAGGCTTAATGGAAGAAAAACTGCCCTGTTCAACTAGAGTGCTGTTTACTTGATGCAAACTTGCCTGCAAATTCTATCAGAGGAAAGTCATGTCGAGTCTGATTAGATAATCCTATAGTCCTTAGTTCCTTTTCATACCATTTTCTTCTTGCACTGTGATATGTTCATTATCTTTCTGCAGGAAAGAAGTCTCAACACCAACAATCCCCTCACAAAAATATGAAAAGTTGAGTGCAAATTTAATGCAGCAAATCATCTGAAATTTATTTTAATCTTAGAAGAGAAATGTAGGCAAAATGACCATTATTTGTTCGAAAAAATGGAATTGAACTCAGTAAGCTATATTCGCTTTTAAAATGATGTTAGAGTTGGCCTGAGATTCTAGGGATACTTGGAAGTACTGTACTAAAGCCCTTTTCTAAGGTCTCAGATAGAGATGAGCCTAAATTTTAAATTCTATTCAACTGAACCCTTAATTCTAATGGCTGTTATCAAGGTGGAAAAGCATTGAGTAGTATACCAGAAATGCCCCACATTCCTTTCCTCTAAGGACATGCTAATCATGCTTGGAGAAGGTTATCAATGGACTGGCCTCAGAACAATAAATTATTTAGCAACTCTTGAAAACTGTAAGCTAATATTTTTGCACTGTCTCCTCAAAATCCCTAAATAAACAGGACTTTGATGGTCATCTTTTCTATCTCCTCCATGAAGGTTGAAAACTTAAAATGTTCCCGATAAAGGAAAAGAACATTTATGTTTGACACTGACTTCCATGGCAACTCAATTAATTTGTGACACTCTTAATTTGGGGGAGGTTATCACAACATTGTCCTCATCATGGTTAGCATCATGATGATAACTATTATCATGATCATGGTTCTTATATATCTGATATATTCCTCCTTGTAGTTTCTGCCCATTGCTTCTAGTTTCCGCATTAAGCACAATAAATCCATTCCCTCTAATAAAATAAAACCTTTCAAATATTTTAAGACTTAATATCATATCTTTATCTGAGCCTTTACTTCAGACTAAAGATCCTCAATTCTTTCCTCCTAATCATTAAGATTGTTCCTCATCAAACTGATTAGCCCCCTTTGGTGAAGCTAGTCTCTCAATACCCCCCACCCCCGATATATAAGACCCATAACCTTACATAATGCTCAATCATTAGTCTTTCAGGACAGAGGGTAGTGAAATATTACTGGGCTTATACTCCAAAGAGGGTTCTGACTCAATACATGATATTTCAAGGAAACATTTCAAACAAAACTCTAAAATACATCCCAGCCACAGGTCTGCATTCTAGACAGTCAACAAACATCTATAAAATGTTCACTATATACTAGGTCCTATGATAAATTATATAGAGATAAAGAAAGTCAAAATCACTCTCTATCCTCAAAGAACTTACATTTTAATGGAAGCAACATATAAATAAATAGGAAAATAAAAGCTATATACAGGGTAGAAGGACATTATGTTACAAAGGAAGATACTAGCATAGGGGTAGGAAGGGTGGAAGAAAAGCCTTCTATCCAAGGTGGAATTTAAGTTGTGTCAAGAAGCAAGCAAGAAATTCAGAGAAGGTAAGGAAGGAGGAATTTCCAGGCATGGGACACAGCTAGTGCAATGAAGCAGCAAATTTAAGGAAGAGCAAATAGGTCACTATACCTAGATTGTGAACCATAGGTACTAATGTATAAGAATATTACAAAGGTAGGAAGGAGTAATGTGAAAATCTTTAAATATCAAAACAGAAGAGTATATATTTGATTCTAAAATCTAAAGGACCAATTGGTCTAATTGGTCTATTGGTCTAAAGGACCAATAATTATTGGTCCTCATCAAGTAGAATGGTAATATGTTGCATTTCAATTTCAGGGCAGCCCCAGTTTCTGCCAAGACCCTGGAAATATATTTTTAAAAAACAGTGTTTTTTATGAAAAGAAAGGTTATTTGCATTTGCATTATGTACAGTTTTTAGTAGACATGGATAATAATCAGAAAATGCTAAGCACGGCTCACTCTGGAAGGCATGACAACCCTAATAAGAACTTCTCACTCAAAATACTTCTGAGGACTTACTTTTCACATGTCACTATGATTGCTCTAAATTTCTCATCATTTGTAAATCAGTGGAAGATATATGCTCTAAAAGGGGTTAAGAAATTTGCTCTTTTTGATTGAATTATTCCCAAAGGTTTTGCAGCTTTATGTTTTATAAAACTAAAGTTATCACATTGACTACCTGACATTTGAATATGATGAAACTCTATGATTCCTGCGATTATATCTGTTTGATTCACAAAGAAATGCACTCGTGTGCCTTTTCTTTATTCTTCATTACTTTTTCCTTGTCATTTAAATGTGTTGAACAAAGAAGTAAGACTTCTCTATTTCATTAATTAGATTCCTACATAGCTACAAGTTCTAATTCACTCTAATTAAGTAACCATTAAAATGGATTCAAGTTGACTATTCAAAAAGAGTCTTTCTAACTGATATGAATCTGATTCATTAATCTGAAAATTGGCCATAATGGCCATATCATTAGTGTTATTTGTACTCAATTGCTACTCAAAATTAAGACGAATATCCATTCCAGGTAAATTCTGGGTTAAACATAGGCTACATCACAGTCCAAAGCAAAATTGATCCTCAAAGAAAATGCCATTTTTTCCCCTTTTGACAAAACCATCATATTTTGCCTGAAAACACTTGTGGCTTTTGATATTAAGGGAAAGAGTAACAACAAAGTTATTTTAAAAGTACATTTAATGGCTACACAATTGGATGTTTATAATGGATCTAGTCAAGCTACCAATAATTAAGACCTAAAATCTAACAAGCCCTTGGTGAAATAATGCAGAATGACTGATAGCCTTCAATGGTCTGTTTAGTTCATCTTGCTAGACTAGAACTAAAGTTGAAGTATGGATTGTATTGGGAGACTGCATTCTCACTCAGTAACAGATGTGCCAGGTGAGGGAGAGAAAGTTCAGAAGAAATATTTTTGTTGCCTATCAGTAAGTATCTGATATAGAATTTGAAATGAGCCTGCCTCTCTAGGGCTAGTGTTCTTACAATAGACAAATATTCCATAAATCAGTGAGAGGGAAATCCAAGTCCCCTTAGTTTATAGTGTCAGAATATTGTAGAAGAAACATTACTAGGAAAACAATAAATAAAAAGATGTGATTGAATCCTATATATGGCCCAAATAAGTTGTATAATCTTAGACATGTCATTTATGCCTTTTGGTCTAAAATTCCTCATTGGTAAAATTTGAATAATATTCACTCCATGCCCTCCAAAGAGGTATTGTTAGCATTAGATAAATAATAGGTATGTATTATAAACAAACAAAACAGTATAAATATAAGTGAAATGTAGCTATTACTGGCTTATTTCTTGAAAGAAAGGTAAAAGCATTAGTGATTCAAAGGTATCATCCTTCTAATATCTTGTCCTAGATTCTTTTGGCTCTAAAGTTCTTCCTTTGATCTCTTCTCCCTCCAAACATGATATGCTTTATTTTCAGAAACCTCATTTTCTTATCCTTAATGCCTATTGCTATTGGTAGAAAAGTTTAAACAGCAACAGCCAATTATTGAATTTGGCTCATATGACTAATTGAGAAGGATAGATTTCCAAATTTGTTCCTATTGATTACCACCATGTCATGATATCTAAAAGAGATTTGCATAGATGTTTTGCTCGATGGTCAGCTGGGGCATTTAAAAGCTAAAATGAGACTACTAGGCACTCTAAAACTCAGAAACACCCATTACTTAAATAGTTTCCTTTGATAATCTTATTCTTTCACACTCTCTATTCAATATCATCTTCAGAACCAGAGGATTAAGACCTTATAGAGTGATGAATCTTGTGTGTTACAGTTTGCTGAGGAGAATACTGAGACCAAGAGAAGTGAATTATTTGTGAAAGATAGCTTTGATATTGAGTAGTTGTGGTGACAGCAGCAGCTGTGGAGTCCAGGGACTTAGTGGCTAAATTAGGGAATACTGAAGATGGTGAAGATCAGGTCCAAGACGGTGAAGTAAAAAACACTTGAAGCCAGTCACCCATCCTCCAAATAACCACAAAAGAACAATAGTGTCTCAAAATAAATAATTGGACAGAAGAATCAACAGAAGAAAGGATGAAGTAATCTTCTGACTCAGAACATTTAGGAGAGACAGCAAGGAGAACTTACCTCACTGGGGGAGGAGAGAGCCCTGAACAAACTTTAATGCAATACAGCCCAAGTAGCAGGGAACAGAGCACAGCCAGCATGATCCAGGCTCAACAGAGTAAAATCAGAATCCAGCACAATAAAGAACAAGCATCAATGAGAAATAAAAAAAAAAAAAACCACAATAAGGTCCAACCTTGACCAGATTAATCAAAACTCAATATAAATAGATGTCATACATACACATACACACACACACACACACACACACACACACAAACACACACACACACACAGAGGCAGCCAGAAGCCACCTCTATAGAGTGTCCAAATTGAAATTGAAATAGCTGAGCCCAATTTCAGGCATAATATAAGCACATGGTGCTAACTCCTTCAAACTCAAGAATAGAGCTAAATGTCTGCATATAGACAAAAATCAAGGGAAAAATAACTCCAAAATGAGCAAAAAGGAAGAAAAAAAGCTTGACAACAGAAAAATATTTCAACAGAAGGATGATTAAAATGCTATCTTAGAAGAAGACAGCAATACAAAAATAAAAATGTGCTTAGAGAAAAATGTGAAAAGACATGCAGCCCAAAATGAATCCTTGAAAGGACTCCAAAAAAGGATAGAAAAACAAATATTGAGAAACTTAGGTGAAAAAAATTAAAAAAGAAAATGATAGAAAAAACCCCAAATGTGTAAAAAGAAAAACTTACTGAAGAGGAGTGTTCTCTAAAAATAAAATTACACTACTTGAAAAAAGAAAATAACTCTAAGAAATAAAGTAGAAAGCCTCAAAGAATATGGCTCCAAAGAGATTAGAATTGGACAAATGAAAGCCAATAGTTTCAGGAGACAGCAGAAAACAATAAAGAAAATTCATTTCAAGAATGCAAAAATAGAAGAAAAAATTTTAACTCTCTCACTGGAAAAAATCTGGCCTGGAAAATAGACCCAGGAGAAATAATTTATGTATCATTGGATTGTATGAAAACTATGAGCAACAAAAGGACCTAGAAACTATATTGAAAGAAATTATCATGGGAAAATGCCTTGATATTCTTGATCAAGATAGTAAAGAGAAACTGAAAGAAACCATCAATCACCTCCTAAAAGTAATTTCAAATCTAAAAAATTTAGGACTATTACAGTCAAATTAAAAAACTCCCAAGTCAAGGACCTAATACTACAAGCAGATAAGAAAAAATCAATTCAATATGTAGAAACACAATTAGTATTACTAAGGACTTAGCAGCTTTTATATCAAAGGATAAGAAGGCATGGAATACAGTATACCAGAAGGTAAAAGATCTAGGTCTACAATGAAAAATCACTTACCCAGCAAAACTGAGCATAATACTTCAGGGGAAGAAATGGATGCTCATGAAATATAGGAATTCTAGGCATTCCTGAAGATACATCCAGAGCTAGAAAAAAAATTAAATATCTAACATGCAAAAGGAGCATAAAAAGGTAAACAGAAAGAAACTCAAGGGAATTGGTGCAGTTAATCACATCCCTGCATGTTAAAGAAGAATGTATATCTATTAGAAAGAATTTCCACTAGTAACTTGTATATATTCAGTAAACCCTATAGCTGAGTGTAAAATATTTCACTCTTTGAAATCTTCATCCTGACTCATGCTGAAATATTCCATGGAATAAAGAAATTTGTTAGAAAGATAGGGAGATGCTTCCCTTGAACAAATTCCAATGAGACTGAATATTGAGCATTGTCCACCACTACCCTATCTTTATTTTCCCCTCCACTGTAAATATTCTTCCTTGCCTTCCTCTTTTAGGTGATATATATATATATATATATATATATATATATATATATATTTCCAATTCTAACTATTCTTTCTCCCATTACATTATTTTTCTCACCTCTTAATTTCTAAGATCATTCCAACATAACTGATTCACATTTTTATATTCTTTCCTTGTAGAGTAATTCTAACAGTCCTTAAAATATTAGTACTTGAGAATTACAAATATTATCTTTAATATAGCAATGTAAACAGTTGAACTTTATTGATTCCCTTAGAATTTCACATTCACATTTACCTTTTTATACTTATTTTGTCTTGTGTTTGAATGTGAAATTTTCTATTCAGCTCTGTTCTTTTTCACATGAAATGCTTCAAAGCCCTCTATTTCATTAATTATCTACTTTCCCCTGTGAAGATTTATATTCAGTTTGGCTGGGTAGCTTATTTTTTATTGTAATGCTAGGTTTTTTTGTCTCCTGGAAAAGCATAATTTTAAATATTTTAAAAAAATTTATTTAGAATATTTTCCCATGGTTACATGATTCATAATAACCCTTTCCTGTTCTCCCCTACCCCTCCCAAAGCCAACATGCAGTTCCACTGGATTATACCACTATCATTGTTCAAAACATAATTCTATGTTATTCATATTTGCAGTAGTGTCCTTTAACATCAAAACCCTAATCAGATCCCTAATGCACTATGTGATAGAGAATATATTTTTCTAAACCATTTCTGGTTCCACAGATCTTTCTTTGGATGTGGATAGAATTCTTTCTCACAAGTTCCTCTGGATTGTCCTGAGTCATTGCATTACTGCTGGTATAAAAGTCTATTGCATTCAATTGTGCCATAACGTATCAGTCTTTATGGACAATGTTCTCCTGGTTCTGCTCCTTTCACTCTGCATCAATTAATGGACATTGTTCCAGTTTATATGGAATCCCTCCATTTCTTCGTCCCTTTCAACACAATAATATTCCATCACCAACATATACCACAATTTATTCAGCCCTTCCTCAATCAGTGGACCCCCCTTAATTTTCCTTTATTTTTTTTTTGCCACAACAGAGCAAGACTATAAATATTTTTGTACACATTATTTTCTTTATTATCCCTTATGGATACAAACCCAGCAATGGTATGGCTGGGTCAAAGGGCAGGCATTCATTTGAAGGACTTTGTGCATAGTTCCAAATTGCCCCTCTACCCCAGAATGGTTAGACTAATTCACAACTCCACCAGAAGTGAATTAGAGTTCCAATTTTGCTACATGCCCTCCAACATTTATCACTTTCCTTCACTGTCATATTGGCCAATCTGCTAGGTATGAGGAGGTACCTCAGAGTTGTTTTGATTTGCATCTCTCTGATTATAAGAGATTCAGAACACTTTTTCATTTGCTTATTAATAGTTTTGATTTCTTTGTCTGAAAATTGCCTATTCATGTCCCTTGCCCATTTATCAACTTGGAAATAGCTTGATTTTTTTCTTGTACAAATGATTTAGCTCTTCATATATTTGAGTAATTAGACCTTTTTCAGAATTTTTGTTATAAAGATTTTTCCCTAGGTTGTGGCTTACTTTCTATATTTAATAATATTTAAACAGTTTAACTATTATGGCAATGAAAAAAATTTACGATATGAATATCATCATTCCATATAGTAGCATAAATAATCCAATCTTATTGAGGCCCTTATTTTTTTCTCTTTCTTATTTCTCTTTTTATACTTCTCTTGATTTTTTGTATTTGGAAATCAGATTTTCTGTTAAGTCTGTTCTCTTTGTCAAGAATGCTTAGAAATCTATTTTATTAAATTACTATACTTTCTCCAGAAAAAAAAAATACAGTCAGATTTGATGACTAGTTGATTTTTAGTTGTAAACCCAGTTTGGTTGACTTCTTGAATATCTTATTCCAAAGCTTCTGATCCTTCAATGAGAAAGTTGCCTGATCCTGTTCCTTCCTAGGAATCAATGATATTTAAATTATTACTTTTTGGCTTCTTGCAAAATTTTTTCCTTGACCTTTGAGCTCTTGAATTTGTCTATTATATCCTGGAAGTTTTTAGTTGGGAATTTATTGCAGGATGTGATTGTGCATTCTTATATGTAACTATTTACCCTCTTTTGGAGAATATCTGAGCAAAGAATATTCTTTGATAATTTCTTGTAATAGGGAGCCTTTATTTATTCATTTTGTTTTATTGTTTTGATCATGACCTTTAGATAATCCAATAATACTTAGAATGTCTTTCCTGGATCTATTTTCCATGTCAGTTGTTTTTTTGATGATATATTTCATATTTTCTACTTTTTCATTATTTTTATTTTGTTTTAGTGTTTCTTGATTTCTTATAAAGACATTAAAGTCTATTTGTCAAATTCTAATATTTAAAGAACAATTTTCTTCCATGATCTTTTGATCTACCTTTTCTATTTGTTCCATTCTACTTTTAATGAAACACTTTTCTTCATTTGATTTTTTGGCTTCTTTTTCTAGTAGGTTAATTCTGATTTTTAAATAACTGTTTTCTTCATTGGATTTTTATTCCTCCTTTTCCAGTTGACTAATTTTGCTTTTTCAGCTGTTATTTTCTTTTTGTTTCCTTTTAATTTATTTTTCCATTTTTCTTCCCCCCTTTTCTTCAACCTGTCATTTCATTTTTGAATTCCTTTTTTAGTCCTTTCAGTGAATGAGACCAAGTCTCCTTTGTCTCCATAGAAATGTTCTATGCTTATATGTATCTTTTCCTGTTTACTTATTTTCCCTGTCTTTTTTCACTGTGGTCTGGATCTTTTGAAAGATTCTGATTCTATCATCTCTACTGCTAGCTTGCAGGACTCAGGACTCAGTTACTTTGACCTTTGGCTAAGGCTTCATTGCAATGTAGGTTTGAAATGGCCAAGCACTATAAACTTTTGGACCTCAGGGATTGTGATTTCAAGGGGTGGTGGTGGGATTTGCGATGATCTTTTGTTGGTGTAGGCAGGGTCCTTGGATACTGAATTTGGTCTATGCCCAGGATTTATTCTGGTACAATACGTGTTGAGTGATTGGCCAGCATTCCTTTGTGTGCATTTTTCTTCCAGTTCCCCATCCTCCCAATGAAAGTCAACTCTCTCTGCCTAACATTCAAGATATTTTCCATAGGAGAACTCTCACTCTTTGTCTTGTTCTTAGTTTTTGACCCCTGTCATTTTGAAAAGCTTTATAAAGAGTGGTTTAGAAGGATTCTCAGAGCAGTTTCAGCTTTTATTACTACAGTAAGGGGGGAAAAGGCTTGTATGTTTTTTATCAAAGGTTGGACTGGATTATTTTAAATTAGGGTTGCAAGGAATTTAATTAATTCCAAATGGATTTATTTACAATTTATTTACAAAATATAGAAAGAGTGAAGTTAGAAAATCAGAGTCAGCAGGGTAAGATATCTAGCCTAAGCACTAAGTATTTTGCTCCATCCCCTGGCTCAAAAATACATAGAGGAGTTTAGTACTTAACAGGAAAGGCCTTGGCCCTTGTAGCCGAGGACCTGGGGATACATGGAGTCTCTCTCAAGAGAACAGGCCTCTCCTGAGGCTAGTCTCTTCAGAAAATCCAGGAAAGGAGTCAGCCTTTTTCATTCACCACATGCCAGTCCAAAGGGGAGATATTGAAGAATAGTGACACCAAGTTCAAGGTCTCAGGTCCAGTAAGCAGATTCTTCACCAGCCTCCAAATCAAACTCAGACCTCCAGAAAGAGTCAAAGTCTCACTGAAGATCTAAGATGAAGTTCTCATGAATCTCTCACAAATCTGACATTTTTCCCCAATAGGAAGTTGTAACTCCCTTTTATAGACAATTTCTTTTGTGCCACTTCCTGTGCCTTCCTCCAATTTTTATGTCTACTAATTACTGTTGAGGCTTTTCTTTTGGACTGTCCAGGAGACAGTCAGTTTGATTCTGATTCATCACCCAGTATTGCACATGTGAGACATAGACCTTCCCCATTCAAGTGTAAATGAGGCATTTACACTTCTGGTGATTAAATCTAAAAATACACAGGGGAGTTAATTTAATCTTCACAATCAGGGGAGAGATTTCATTTAATCTTCACTATCCCCCTTGATGGTAATTGGGAGACTAGTCTCCCCATTGATCATTTAATGTAATCATCTTGTACCTTATAAGAGGAAACTACAATAGTTAGAAATAAGAGGACAATAGAAAAGAGAGAAAGCAAAACCAATGTTTTGCTAGGCACATTGAGAAAAATTAGGGGGCAGCACCCTTTGGCATAAGATTGTACATTTGCAATAAATTTTCAACCCCTTTTACTTCAATCATTTGTGCCCAAAATTTCATTCTGGAACTTCTTGATGCAGTGTAGGTTTCTGCAGGCATCTTTCTTCAAACAGTTCATCTCTGAATTTAAGGAGTTATCAAGCTCCTGAAATGTTTCTCAAAAAAAAATTGGATTTTTATGAAGATAAAATACAATCCTCACTGAAGAGGGTGTTCACCAACACTCAGTTCAACCCAACATACATGGTTGAGTTATGGGGCCTATGAGTCAATTATCAAAAGAAAAACCAAAAACATAAAAAGAAAAATAAATAGAAGAAAAAATTAAACTTTGGGAGAAATAAAAGATTCTAAATCAGAATCAAAAATATAAAAGCCGTTGTATATAAAATTTCTGAATAAAATAAGAATAAATTCATACTAGGCCCTTGTATTAGGGCCTAGTATGAATTTTGTGTCTTAACATATGTCAAGTGCCACAACCTCGAATCTCACACTAGGTTCAAGTCCTTTCATATTGATGTAGAAGTTCATCAATTCCACATGGATTGATTTCTTTTTTGACCTGTGTGCTCTTTGTACAGAACTATTCACGTTAAGTCCATGTTTCTATGGCACTATGTAAATGAAGTCTGTGCTCCTTTTTTGATCCCATTTTCTAGATTCAGGAAATCATTGATCACAGATCCATAATATTTATCAATAAATGGCAGGTTTCCATAGTCTAAAGCTTTTGGGGATGCATTTATATTCTAGGCAAAGCTAATCTTAGCTTATTCTGTTGCAAAATTTAAAAATAATTAAAAGAAAATCTTTTCAATATTGGTGGCATATTCTTCAAATGCATAAAATGAGAGAAAAATCAAATACTGAATGACACATGTAGGAAGAAAAACAAAATTGTCAAAAATGTGCATATTTCACAATCACCGAGGTTATTTACACATCTCAGCATGTGAAATGCTATTTGGACATCAACCGATTCAAGCACAACCATTT
Source organism: Monodelphis domestica (assembly GCF_027887165.1). NCBI lineage: Eukaryota > Metazoa > Chordata > Mammalia > Didelphimorphia > Didelphidae > Monodelphis > Monodelphis domestica. The sequence continues at coordinate 269,480,716 of NC_077230.1, read as the reverse complement.
ACCCCTGCCTATATCTCATTGTTAGGAGAGGATACAACAATTGCCACATATATCAGACAATTAAAAAAAAATTGTGAGAACTCCATGGCTCTGGAGCTACTGTTCAGGTAGGCCCCATAGACTTTTTGCTTCATGATTTAAAGCCTAGTGATAGTGTTTACATAAAGAATTTCAGATGTACAAGGTAAACTGAACCTGCCTATGATGATGCATTCCAAGTCCTATTAACTATACTGAAAGCTATTAAAATTGGGAAGAGAGACTCATGGATTCATTGTAGACATGAAAAATGATTACCCTCTGTTGATAATGAAGTTCATCAATTACACATGGATTGGTTTCTTTTTTGACCTGTGTGCTCTTTTTTCAATACTATTCACATTAAATCCATGCTTCTATGGCATTATGTAAATGAAGTCTGTGCTCCTTTTTTGATCCCGGGCAGGAAGATTAGAAGATCTAGAAAGTAAGTGTTTGGAGTGTGAAGGAGGAAGGAATCAACCTGAACTGCAAAAGGGGCTCAGGTGAGATACCTGAATCTGAATCAGATCAAGGATAAAACTCACCACCAAAACCCAGACAAATAACTGCCACTACTCCCAAGATGTCAGAATGCCTAGCATGCTGCCAGCTAGAGTCACCTCTCCAGGGAAAGGGGAAGGGACAGGAAGTGATGTGCCTTATATGGATGTTTTTACATCACTTTTCTGCTTCTCATCTGTACCAATGAGGACTTAGATTGACTTAGGACAGCCCAGAGGTCTGTCCTTCTTTCTGCACATGTCTGTTGAAGGCCATTCCTTAGATAATTACATCTTGAGTTTGATGCAGACCTTCAAAATTTTGTTAAATTAAGAAGGGAAGAGAAATGTAGAGTTTCCAAGTCCTGATTCTGTTTCTCCAAGTATCTCTATTGTTATTGATCAGGAAATACCTAAATCAGCCAGGTGGGGGGAGAAATCCTTAATCCTTTCCTTCTCCCTTCTTCTTAATCTTCTCCACTATATCAATTAAATCACCATAAAATTTGATAGCTGACTTGGGTATTTTATTATTTGGGTTTTTCATTAGGATTTTTATAAATAAAATTCTTGGTGACCTAAATTAATTATACCTTCAGTCTCAGCCATAATTTCACCCTTTACAATGGTCAAATTTTTTTGTTATTTGCTTGCTTTTCAGTATACTTCTTGATTTTAATTTAAAGTTAAAGCTGGGCTTTGTTCCTCTAGGCACAGTTTCAAGCTTCATGTCTTTCCATGATGCTCATTTTAGAGTTAGTTTTGGGGGTCTGAATATTATTCCTTTTTTTCAAGATGGTATGAAACTGGGAGAGATGGTATCACTGCCTTGGCCTTGGATCTCTGTTGAGGTATTTTGCTCTCCTAAAGGGAGAAGAAAAGGTGTATCTCTCTGTCTTAGAACTGTAACCAAGGTTTTTTTTTTTCTTTCCTTACCCTGAAGAACTGTATCTCTCTGACAAAATATTTTTCTCAAATATATAGATATTTGAGTTAAATCTATAAGAAAACAAAGTATTTCCCAATTGACAAAGGGTCAAAGGATATGAATAGGCAAATGAATAAATTAATATTATCTTTAGTTACATGAAAAAAAATCTCCAAATCACTATTCCTCAGTAGATCCTTTTTCTTTACTTTTTTTACTGGTTATTTATTCTATTAAATTTGAAATGCAGAAATTTATATTTGATCTAACACATTTAATTGGAATCACTGAATTTATTTATCAGTGAATATGACATAGTCAGTCTGTGAAGGACTGAATCCTATATCATTGAAAATCTTTATGAGGCATTATCTATGCATTCATGGAAATTATCAAAGATAGAAGTAAGAGAAGGGAATAGACAGACTTTTGTACATCATTTTCTATAGCAGACAAACTTCATGGTAACATAACTAGCTGAAAGATATAAAAAGGTATAATTTCTTACTCTTTGTATTTGTAACTTTCTTTTTTAATGATATTTTTCCCAGATGACATGTAAATATATTTTTAAATATTTGTTTTCTATCAAAAGTTATTGGAGGCAGAGTTAAGATGGTAGTATAGAGGCAGCAAAAATTCAGACCTCTGAAAACCCTTCATTGCCAGTTTCGAACTGAATGGTCCAAGGGGACTGAAAATCAAACCTAACAACAAGACAAAGCCAAGGAACCCCCCTGTTGGACTGAATTCAAAAGGTATGCCTCCCAAAAGCCAGAATTTGAGAACACTCAGGTTTATGGGGTAGAAAAAAGGAAGGTCCCAGGAATAAATAAAAAAATTAATTGGAAATTAAACAATATGATATTCCAAAACCAGTTTGTTAAAGAACAAATTATAGAAATGATCAATAATTTCATTGAAGAAAATGAAATTGATGAGACATGCTTTCAAAACATATGGGATGAAGCCAAAGCATTATTCAGGGGGAAATTTATACATTGAGTTCATATATTAACAAACTTGAGAGGGCAGAGGTCAATGAATTGGGCATGCAAATCAAAAAAACTAGAAACTACACAAACTAAAAATCATCAGATGTAGCCTAAATTAGAAATCCTAAAAATCAAAGGAGAAATGAATAAAATTGAAGGTCAAAGAATGATTAGATTAATAAATAAGACTAGAAGCTGGTACTTGGAAAAAACAAATAAAATAATCAAAGTACTGGTCAGTCTAATTAAAAGAGGAAAGAAGAAAACCAAATTGACAGTATCCAAGATGAAAAGGGAGACCTAACCTCTAATGAACAGGAAATTAAGGCAATCATTAAAAACTACTTTGCCCAATTATATGGCAATAAATATACCAATCTAGGTGATATGGATGACTAGTTACAAAAATATAAATTGCCTAGACTAAAAGAGGAAGAAATAGATTACCCAAACAATCCCATATCCGAAAAAGAAATTGAATAAGAAATCAATGAACTCACTAAGAAAAAATCCCCAGGTCCAGATGGATTCACAAATAAATTCTATCAAACATTCAAAGAACAACTAATCCCAATATTATACAATTTATTTCACAGAATAAGCAAAGAAGGAGTTCTAAAAAATTCATTTTACAACACAAATATGGTAATGATCCCAAAGCCAGGCAGGAAAAAACAGAGAAAGAAAACTATAGACCAAACTCCTTAATGAATATAGATGCAAAAATCTCAAATAGGTTACTAGCAAAAAGTCTACATCGAGTCATCACAAGGGTCATTCACTATGACCAGGTCGATTTATATCAGGAAAGCAAGGATGTTTCAATATTAGCAAAACTATCTACAAAATTGACCATTTTAACAAGCAAACCATCAAAAATTATATGATTATCTCAATTGATGCAGAAAAAGTCGTTGCTAAAATAGTGGACACCTTCCTTTTGAAAACACTAGAGAGTATAGGAATAGAAGTGCCTTTCCTAAAAAAAAAAAACAGTATGTATCTAAAACCATCAGCAAACATCATCTGCAATGGGGTAAACTAGGAGCCTTCCCAATAAGATCAGGAGTGAAACAAGGATGCCCATTATCAACTCTATTATTTAACATTGTACTAGAAACACTGGCTATAGCAATTAGAAAAGAAAAAGAAATTGAAGGTATGACAATTGGCAATAAGGAGATCAAGCTATCACTCTTTGCAGATGATATGAACATCTACTTAAAGAATCCTAGAGAATCAACCAAAAAACTAATCTAAATAATCAACAATGTTTTTGGCTTTTTAAACATTATTTTATTTGGTTATTTACAAACATTATTCATTGGAAACAAGGATCATTATCTTTTCCTCCCCCCTCCGCCCTCCCACCACTTCTCCCATAGCTGGTGCACAATTCCACTGGGTTTCACATGTGTTCTTGGTTTGAACCATGTTGTTGGCATTTGCACTAGAGTATTCAATTAGAACCTCTCCTCAGTCATTTCCTCTCATCCCCTGTAGTCAAGCAGTTGCTTTTCATTGGTGTTTTTACTCCCACAATTTATCCTCTGCTTGTGAATAGTGTATTTTAGATCCCTGCAGATTGTTCAGAGACATTGCATTGTCCCTAGTGGAGTAGTCCATTACCTTCTATTCTACCACAGTGTATCATTCTCTCTGTACAATGTTTTCCTGGTTCTGCTCCTTTCGCTCTGCATCACTTCCTGGAGGTTGTTCCAGTCTCCGTGGAATACCTCCACTTTATTATTCCTTTTAGCACAATAGTATTCCATCACCAACATATACCACAATTTGTTCAGCCATTCCCCAATTGATGGGCATCTCCTTGTTTTCCAATTTTTGGCCACCACAAAGAGCGCAGCTCTGAATATTCTTGTACAAGTCTTTTTACTTAATATCTCTTTGGGGTACAAACACAGTAGTATTATAGCTGGAACAAAAGGCAGACAGTCTTTTAGTGCCCTTTGATCATAGTTCCAAATTGCCCTCCAGAATGGTTGGATCAGTTCACAACTCCACCAGCAATGAATTAATGTCCCTAATTTGCCACATCCCCTCCAGCATTCATTACTTTCCATAGCTGTCATGTTAGCCAATATGCTAGGTGTGAGGTGATACCTCAGAGTTGTTTTGATTTGCATCTCTCTGATTATAAGAGATGTAGAGCACTTTTTCATGTGCTTATTAATAGTTTTGATTTCTTTGGCTGAGAACTGCCTGTTCATGCCATCAGCCTCTTCCCAGCTGTGTGAACCTGGGCAAGTCACTTGACCCCCATTGCCTAGCCCTTACCACTCTTCTGCCTTGGAGCCAATACACAGTATATATATATATATATATATATATACATATATATACATATACATATACATACATATACATATACATATAATATACAGTATATATATAAGGGTTTAAAAAAAAGAAATAACTTGACTGGCATCGATGAATAGAATTATCAGTTGGAGCATGGCTTGATTTTTTTGTACAATTGATTTAGCTTTTTGTAAATTTGAGTAATTAAACATTTGTCAAAGGTTTTTATGAAGATTGCTTCCCAATTTGTTGCTTTCCTTCTGATTTTAGTTATATTGGTTTTGTTTTTACAAAAGCTTTATAATTTGATGTAGTTGAAATTATTTATTTTACATTTTGTGACTCTTTCTATGTCTTGCTTGGTTTTAAAGCCTTTCCCCTCCCACAGGTCTGACATGTATACTATTCTGTGTTTATCTAATTTACTTATAGTTTCCTTCTTTATGTTCATGTCAGTCACCCATTTTGAATTTATCTTGGTATATAGTGTGAGATGTTAATATATTCCTAATCTCTCTGACACTCTCTTCTAGTTTTCCCAGCAGTTTTTATTGAATAGTGGATTTTTGTCCCAAAAGCTGGGATTTTTGGGTTTATCATATACTGTCTTGCTGAGGTTGCTTGCCCCCAGTCTATTGCACTGTTCTTCCTTTCTGTCTCTTAGCCAGTACCAAATTGTTTTGATGACTGCTGCTTTATTGTATAGATTGAGATCTGGGACTGAAAAGCCTCCTTCCTTCCTTCACATTTTTTTTCATTATTTCCCTGGATATCCTTGATCCTTTGTTCTTCCAAAGGAACTTTGTTATGTTTTTTTTCTAAATCAGTAAAGAAAATTTTTGAAAGTTCAAAGGTATGTCACTAAATAGATACATAAGTTTGGGTAGGATGGTCATTTTTACTATATTGTTTCATCCTACCCATGAGTAGTTAATGTTTTTCCAATTCCTCAAGTCTAGTTTTAGTTGTGTGGAGAGTGTTTTGTAGTTGTGTTTATATAGTTCCTGTGTTTGTCTCGGGAGATAGATTCCTAGGTATTTTATTTTGTCTAAGGTGATTTTGAATGGGATTTCTCTTTCTAGTTTTTGCTGCTGAACTATTTTGGAGATGTGTAGAAATGCTGATGACTTATGCAGGTTTATTTTGTACCCTGCAATTTTGCTAAAGTTGTTGAATATTTCAATTAGCTTTTTGGTTGAATCTCTAGGATTCTTTAAATAGACCATCTTGTCATCTGCAAAGAGCAATAGCTTAGTCTCCTCCTTGCCTATTTTGATGCCTTCAATTTCTTTTTCTTCTCTAATTGCTACTTCTAGTGTTTCTAGTACAATGTCAAATAGTAGAGGTGATAATGGGCATCCTTGTTTCACTCCTGATCTTATTGGGAATGTATTTAGTTTATCCCCATTGTAGATGATATTGGCTGATGGTTTTAGATATATACTATTTATTATTTTTAGGAAAGACCCTCCTATTCCTATGTTTTCTAGTGCTTTCAATAGGAATGGATGTTGTATTTTATCAGAGGCTTTTTCTGCATCTATTGAGATAATCATGTGATTTTTGTTGGTTTACTTGTTGATGTGGTCAATTATGTGGATGGTTTTCCTAATATTGAACCAGCCCTGCATCCCTGGTATAAATCCTAGTTGATCATGGTGGATGACCCTTCTGATCTCTTGCTGGAGTCTTTTTGCTAGTATCCTATTTAAGATTTTTGCATCTATATTCATTATGGAGATTGGCCTATAGTTTTCTTTCTCTGTTTTTGACCTGCCTGGTTTTGGAATCAGTACCATGTTTGTGTCATGAAAGGACTTTGATAGAACTCCCTCTTTGCTTATTATGTCAAATAGTTTGTATAGTATTGGAATTAACTATTCTCTGAATGTTTGATAGAATTCATTGGTGAATCCACCAGGCCCTGGGGATTTTTTCTTAGGGAGTCCTTTGTTGGCCAGTTGGATTTCATTTTCTGATATGGGATTATTTAAGAATTCTATTTCTTCTTCTATTAGTCTAGGCAGTTTGTATTTTTGTATATATTCATCCATATCACCTAGATTGCTGTATTTATTGCCATATAATTGGGCAAAGTAATTTTTAATGATTGCCTTGATTTCCTCTTCATTGGAGGTGATGTCCTCCTTTTCATCTTTGATGCTGTTAATTTGCTTTTCTTCTTTCATTTTTTAAATTAGATTGACCAGTACTTTGTCTATTTTGTTTGTTTTTTCAAAGTACCAGCTTCTAGTCTTATTTATTAAATCAATAGTTTTATCACTTTCTATTTTATTAATTTCTCCCTTAATTTTTAGGATTTCTAGTTTGGTTTTCTGCTGGGGGGTTTTAATTTGATTGCTTTCGGGTATTTTATTTGCATTTCAAATTGATTGATTTCTCCTCTCACTAGTTTGTTAATATATGCACTCAGGGATATGAATTTACCTCTAATTACTGCTTTGGCTGCATACCAAAATGTTTGAAAGGATGTCTGTCCATTGCCATTTTCCTTGATGAAATTATTGTTTCTGGGATTTCTTCTCTAACTAAACAATTTTGGAGTTTCATATTGTTTAATTTCCAATTAATTTTTGATTTGGTTTTCCACGTACCGTTACTGATCATTATTTTTATTGCCTTGTGATCTGAAAAGGCTGCATTTATTATTTCTGCTTTTCTGCATTTGTATGCCATGTTTCTGTGACCTAGTGTATGGCCAATCTTTGTGAATGTGCCATGTGGTGCTGAGAAGAAGGTGTATTCCTTTTTGTCCCTATTTATTTTTCTCCATATATCCATTAACTCTAATTTTTCTAAGATTTCATTCACTTCTTTTACCTCTTTCTTATTTGTTTTTTTTTTTTGATTTGATTTATCTAAATTTAATAATGGTTGGTACAAATCTCCCACTAATATGGTTTTACTGTCTATTTCTTCCTTCAATTCTCCTAGTTTCTCCATTAGAAATTTGTGTGCTATATTATTTGGTGCATACATGTTGATTAGTGATATTTCCTCATTATCTAAAGTCCCTTTTATCAAAATATAATTACCTTCCCTATTCCTTTTGATCAGGTCTATTTTTGCTTTGGCTTTATCAGATATCATGATTGCAACTACTGCCTTCATTCTATCAGTTGAGGCCCAGAAGGTCTTACTCCATCCTTTAATTCTGACCTTGTGGGTGTTTTCCCGCCTCATGTGTGTTTCTTGAAGACAACATATGGTAGGGTTTTGGATTCTAACCCATTCTGCAATTTATCTACGTTTTATGGGTGAGTTCATCACATTCACGTTCGAAGTTATGATTGAGACTTGTGAATTCTCTGGCATTTTGATATACTTCCCTAATTCTAACCTTTCTTCTTTAGCTATAACCATTTAATCCAGTGATTTACTTTACATCAGTCCCCCTTGTCCCTTCTCTTGATATATTTCCCTTTCTAGCCCCTCCCTTTTTATTCCCTCCCCCACCCCCTCTCCTTCCCTCCCCATTTGTTTTCCCTCCCCCCTCTTCCCTCTTGGTTTTCCCTTCTCCCTACCCTTGTTGGGTAAGATAGAATTCAAGATCCAAATGGATCTGGATGCTCTTCCCTCTCAGAGTTGATTTCCATGAGAGTAAGGTTTAAGTGAAAACTCTCTTCCTCTCCTTCTTATAAGAGTTTTCTTCCCCTCCCCTTCCAGTTTGAATCTTTGGGTGAGAAAGATTATTCTATTTGGTCTTTCTTTTCCCCCTATTTACACATTACATTTTCCCCAGATGTTATTATACATTGATTGATATAAATGTAGTCCTTATAGAACAGAGTTTGAGTAAAATAAAAAGATAACATTTTTCTCCTTTTCCCTTTCCTTCATATTTTCCTTTTCAGGTATTCCATACTCTTTTTTTTTATATCAAACTTTCCACAGAGCTCTGGTCTTTTCTTTGCAAAAAGTTGGAAATCTTCTATTTTGTTGAATGCCCATACTTTCCCTTGGAAGTATATAGTCAGTTTTGCTGGATAGCTGATTCTTGGTTGAAGACCCAGCTCTCTTGTCTTTCTGAAAATCATGTTTCATGCCTCATGATCATTCAGAGTGGAACTTGCAAGGTCTTGTGTGACCCTGATTGGCATTCCTTTATATATAAATTGTCTTTTTCTGGCTTCTTGTAGGATTTTTTCTTTTGCTTGAAAGCTTTGGAATTTGGCAATTACATTCCTGGCAGTTGTCTTTTGGGGATTTAGTGTAGAGGGTGTTTGGTGAGCTCTTTCAGTGGCTGTATTGCCCCCTTGTTCTAGAATCTCTGGGCAAATTTCTTTGATTATATCTTGTATTAAGATGTCAAGTTTGCTGTTTATTTCTGGATTTTCTGGTAATCCAGTTATTCTTAAATTATCTCTTCTTCCTCTATTTTCCAAGTCTGTCACCTTTTCAGTGAGATATTTTATGTTCTCTTCTAATTTCTTGATCTTTTGGCTTTGCTTTATTGATTCTTGCTCTTTTACCTGCTCATTGTCTTACAGTTGCCTAATTCTGACCTTTAAAGCCTGGTTTTCCTTTTTAGTTTGGTGAAACCAGTTTTGTAGTTGCGTGAAATTCTTTTGCATTAATTCCCACTTTTCCTGACAGAAGGCTTCCATCTTTTTGATCATTTTCAATTCAAATTCTTCAAAAGTTTGTGGAGAGTTTCCATTTCCTTTGGAAGGTTTCGGTGCATTTGCTTGTGTTTCCTCTTCTATCTCCTCTGTATTTTGTATTTTTGCTCCATAAAATGTGTCCAAAGTTGCCCCCTTCTTGTTTTTCTTGTTGTTTTGAGGCTTTTTTGATTCTATGCTGTTTTCCATCTCTTTCTGAGTGAGGGGGGCTGGCTCTTCTGTTATCTGTCTGGTGTTCAGTGGCTTTAGCCCCAGGGAAATTGTCTGTCTTCCCCAGGAAGCCCGGAATTGCTGGTGTTTAGGTGTTTCGGTGTTGCTACCCTCCTCAGTTCCCTCTTGAAGCTTCTCTGTTGCCTTACTTCTATGCTCTGCACCTGGCTTGACACTCTCAGATGTATATCAGTGCCTTTGCTGGCCAGAGGAGCCTGCACTTTGAGGGGGAGGGGCCGTGGCTACCCCGAGCTCTAAGGGCTGGTGAAAAGATTAACCTCAGACTGAGTATGCCCTGAGGCAGGGACTTTTGGTGAGACTCAGATGGAAGGATCTGGTCAGTGGGCTACAGGCTCCTCCTGTCTCTCTCTATTTCCCTGCTGTCTGGGTTCCCCCAAGACTGGCTCAGGTTGTTTTCAGGGTGCAGCTTTCAGAATAGCCGGCTTCCAAGGGCCTTTTGCATGCCCTGAGGTTCCTGCTGCTGCCTTGGATTCAGCACTCTGGGTTGGGGGGGATGGGTCTTGGGACTTTCCTTTTGCCTACCCATTAGATCAGAGTTATCTTGGGTTCTGACTTTTGGGGGGCCATACCTTTTGATCCAGGTCCAGGAGGAGTGTTCTCGGAGTCTATTCTGTTGTTTGTTTTGAATTTCGGTGTCTTAGGAGCATTCAGTTTGAGACTGGTAAGTGTTTCCGGATCTCTGAACTTTAGCTTTCTCTAAGCTGCCATCTTGACTGGAAGTCCATAATCAACAATTTTTGCAAAGTCGCAGGATACAAAATATACCCGCATAAGTCATCAGCATTTCTGCATATGTCCAGCCCATTTCAGCAGCAAGAATTAGAAAGAGAAATTCCATTTAAAATCACCCTAGACAATACTAAATACTTAGGTCTCTATCTGTAGAGAAAACACAGGAACTATATGAAGACAACTACAAAACACTCTCCACACAATTAAAACTAGATCTAAACAATTGGGAAAATATTGATTGCTCATGGGTAGGATGAGGTAACATAATCAAAATGACAATTCTGCCCAAATTAATTTTCTTATTTAATGCTAAACCCATTGAACTATCAAAGCCTTTTTTACTGAATTAGGATAAAAAAACATAAAGTTTATTTTTAAGAACAAAAATCAAAGATATCCAGGGAAATAATAAAAAAAATGTAAAGGAAGGAGGGCTTTCAGTGCCAGATCACAAATTATACTATAAAGCATTGTTCATCAAAACAATTTAGTAGGGGCTAAGAGACAGAAAGGAGGATCAGTGGAAAAGACTTGGGGTAAGAGGTGACCTCAGCAAGACAGTATATGACAAGCCCAAAGATCCCAGTTTTTAGGACCAAAACCCACTATATAATAAAACCTGTTGGGAGAATTGGAAAACAGTATGAGGGGAGATTAGGTTTCCATCACACCCCACAACATGATAAACTCAGAATGGGTGAATGACCTGAATATAAATAAGGAAACTAAAAGAAAATTAGGAGAACACAGAATAGTATACTTGTCTGATATTTGAGAAAGGAAAGACTTTAAAGTCAAGCAAGAGTTAGAAAAAATCACAAAATGTAAAATAAATAATTTTGATTACCTCAAATTAAAAAAAAAGTTATTATACAAACAAAACTAATGCATCTAAAATTAGAAGGGAAGCAACAAATAGGAATCAATCTTCATTACAAATACCTCTGACAAAGGTCTAATTACTCAAATTCATAAAGAAGTAAACCAATTGTACAAAAAATCAAGCCATTCTCCAATTGATAAATGGGCAAAGGACATGAATAGAGAATTTTCATTTAAAGAAATCCAAACTATTAATAAGCACATGAAAAAGTGTTCTAAATATCTTATAATCATAGAAATGCAAATCAAAACACCTCTGATGCATCACCTCACACCTTGCAGACTGACTAAAATTACAGCAAAGGAAAGTAATGAATGCTGGAGGGGATGTGGCAAAGTTGGGACATTAATGCATTGCTGGTGGAGTTGTGAATTGATCCAACCATTCTGGAGGGCAATTTGGAACTATGCCCAAAGGGAGCTAAACAACTTTGATCTGATTTTAGCCAAAGGGCTAAAAGCCCTTTGATCCAGCCATAGCACTGCAGGGTTTATACCCCAAAGAGATAATAAGGAAAAATACATGTACAAAAATATTCATACCTGTGATCTTTGTGGTGGCAAAAAAATTGGAAAATGAGGGGATGCCTTTCAATTGGGGAATGACTGAACCAATTGTGGTATATGTTGGTGATGGAATACTATTGTGCTCAAAGGAATAATAAAGTGAAGGAATTCCATGGAGTCTGGAACAACCTCCAGGAAGTGATGCAGTGTGAGAGGAGCAGAACCTGGAAAACATCATACTCAGAGACTGATACACTGTGGTATAATCATATGTAATGGACTTCTCCATTAGTGCCATTGTATTCATCCTGAACCACTTGGAGGAATCTGCAAGAAAAACCACTATCCACATTCAGAGGAAACACTGTGTTAGTAAAAACACCGAAGAAAAACAACTGCTTGAATACATGGGTGGAAGGGATATGGTTAGGGATATAGACTCTAAATGAATACCCTAGTGCAAACATCAACAACATGGAAATAGGTTCTGATCAAGGACAGAAGTAATACCCAATGAAATTGTGTGTTGACTGCAGGAAGAGTGGGTGGAGGGGAGGGAGGGAAATAATGTGATTATTGCAACCAAAGAATAATGTTCTAAATTGACTAAATAAACTTATTCAAAGGGAAAAAAATAGAGTCTAGTTTAGTTTTTGACATCATATACCCAATAGTCAAAACAGTGCTTTAATAATAGTAATAGGTGATGAATGAATGCTTAGTGATTGATTTAGAATTATTTTTATATTGCAGTAGACCTGAGTCAATAATTAGTTATATTTTAAACAAATTTCTCCCTTTCCCCAATAAAAGTATCATTAGGTCCATTCTTATGGATCTTTCTATCTTTTGAGTACTTTTTTAGTCTGTCACTAGGTATCTTTAAAATTATATCATTATTTGAAGTGATAATTAACTGGAAACTCAGGAAACCATGCTTATCAATTAGGGAATGATTGGAAATGGATTTTGGTATAAGTATGTAATGGAGCACTAGTGTGATATAAGAAATAATTAGAGTTACATTGAAATCTGAGACCTTGCATGAATTGAAGAGTGAAATGAAATATAGGATAATAATTTATAGTATAATAATACTGTAAAAATGAACACTAAATATGTTTTTTAAATTTTGTCTTATCTTTCTTTGTAAACCCATAGTACCATATCTGGCACATATTAAATGCTTTGATAAATACCTATTAATTTAACTTCATTATGAACTCTGATTTATGCAGTGAACCATCATGATTCCAGTGGAGCAATGATAAAAAATGCTATCCACTTCTTGACAGAGAGGTCATGAACTACAAATTTGGAATGGCAAACATATATGGAGATGGACAATATGGTATAGTCTTTCTTTTACATTTTTTTTGCTTTACTATATATATATATATATATATATATATATATATATATTTACAAAAACTTTGGTTTTCTTTTTCTTTTTAATTAGGACTAGGGAAGGACACTAAGTGAAAGAAAATAAATACTTGTTAATTAGAAAGAAATATTTAAATAGCATCACTTCCAGAACATATTTCTTCAGTATATAGTTAGTTGGTTCTGGGTATAATGAGCCTTGCTAAGGCACTTTCTAGATTTGTGGGGACAATTTTTCTCTATTCTTCATCTGTTCAACTTTTTGAAGAAATAGTATTAGTCAAAACTTTTATTTTTTTATTATTTATGGACAAAACCCAGCACCTAACACATAGTAAGTACTTAATAAATGTTTGTTAACACTTTCAAAGACTAGATTTTGGGGAAAACATATATTATATAAATGTTCTTTTTGTTTTCATCCTTTATTTTAATTATTTATTATGAATATAGCTTCAAAAAGCAAATCATTTCACTTCAAATATATCATAGACACTCACCCATTGAAATTATTGCCAAATCAAAAATCAATTTTAATATTATTTCAGAAAATTAAAATTTTATAATTTTTTAAAATTTGTTTAAAGTTAGTCACATTCAGCATCTTTCAACTCTCTTCTTGAAGAAAATATTCATCAAATAGTAACATGAGGTTGCTGAGTACACTATAGCACTTTGGCCCCCTTTATTTATTTATTTTTTGTTACACACATAATTTATAATAATTTTCACTGCCACAATATCTCTAATTTAATTTTGACATTGCTGATTATCAGCATATATGCTATTTTCTTTGGAGGATCTGTTCTTGTTCTTCATTGAATTTCTCTACAATCTGTCCTCCTAAGTAAGTCTATGCACAGTCTATCACTACCTTCAGGAGTTTTCTTTTCTACACTGATCATGAGCAATACAAGGAAGGAACAACAAAGGTCTCATTAAATACTCTTGTTGCCATTAGCTACATGATTAAATCAATTCTTCCATATCCTTTATTTGCTTCTACAAAAAGAATTTCTGAGTCATCTTTCCATTTAGCTTCAATTTCATCATATTTTCTGGTTTCATTTATAAGGAGAATGTTAATATGGGTGTAGTTCAATTCTTCCAATAATGCCAACTTGTCAGGCATTCACCAAATATCACCAACTTAAATTTAACTTCCTGAGCAGTTTAATTGTGATTTTGAGCATCTCCTGTCTCTTTCTGGATTGACACTATAAAGGCAGATAGGAACATGCGGTATTGAGAATTATCTATATTTGTATCTATTTCATTAATAACCATTCCCCCAAATATTCATGTCAACCTCCTATGTACAAATAAAAAGTAATTAAAATATGAATTGATTTGAATTGAAGAGGATATAAAAGGATTTCATAGGAAGAAGGGAACAAGGAAATATTAGCATTATAGAAAGTCAGGAAGAAAAGACAGTCAAGGAATATTTTGCATAATTTTTCGCATTTAGGAACTAACTCAGTAAATTTTCTGTTAAATTGAACTTTTGAATTATTTTTTATTTGTGATAACATGGAATCTTTTTCCCCTTCCAAATTTGACACTTGGTCATCTGTTCCATTTCAACTGTTTTACAAAGACAAGAAATATGTGATTGGAACACTCTGTAATTCCACCGTATTAATCAGGGGAATAAAGTTTTATATCAACACATATTAAACTACAATTTAAAGAGTTACTGTTTTATACTGACAAGAAATTTCACACACATGCTCACCTCAAAAAAAAGAAAGAAAACAAAGAAAAAAACTCTCCATTTTCTACATATAATATTTCCATTCTGCCTACTCTCATGTCACATTCAAAGCTAAAAACAGGAAAACATTCAATTCAAGGAAATACATGGGCTCTAAAAATCCAATCACTTTTTCTACCTTAAAATATCCAAAAGTTCTGTGATGCATCAAAATGCTTATTCCTATTTTGAATCATCACAAAAATTAAGCCTTCTTCTCTGCCACCTCTGAAATTCCAGCTTCCATATTAAGTATTCAATTTAATTAGAACTAGATCTTTCTTTTGGTTCTATTTTTTTTTAAACAGAATACAAACACCTAATTTTCTACTTGGACTTTGGTGAGTTGAAATATCATGTGATTACCACTTTACACTATATTTTCCAAATTTCAAATGATTTATTCTCTCAAGCTGAAAGGAGAGAAACAATAGGATTTCATTTCTCTTCTCTTTATTTCTCCTGAACATTTGGAGAATGATTTAGTTTATTACTGTAACTATCAACTCCCCTGACTCTTTCCCCAGGTGTATGCTGAGTTGTGCTCCCTTTAAAAATGTAATCCTTAGGATTTATCCAATCTCTGTCCTCTTCTGATACATTTCATTCTGTTTATCCCAGAAAATCCTGCCTGGCTTGGTTTGCTTTGGACCATTATTTTTTGCTCTTTTAAACATCATTGTGACCCCCACCTGGAAGGCTGCTCTTTTTGAATAGGTACTTTTTTCTATATCCTAAATTTATCATATGGAACTGTTTGCCAAATAAATCTGAATGCAGACATATTATAGGACTTGACTAGGAAACACAAAAATAGCAGTTTCTATCTCTATCCCCTTCTGTTGTTCTTTGGAAGATATTAATAAATGAAATTGAATTCTATAGACTAAATTTTAAAAGATTATTTCTCCCATATTTATTCTTTCCCATTCTTTAAATTTCCCCATATAAATTTCAATATTGATGAATTAAGTTTCTCTAAGTAAATGTACAAGTAGATGTCAAATGAGGAATGTTAAAGATTTCCACTTTTTAATTTTAATGGTATTTAACTTTAGTTGTATCAAGGTAATACTTCCATTAAAATATTACCAGGCCTATTAAATTTCCAATTATAAGACCAGCAGAGATTCAGAATTGAAAGGGATATTAGAGATCCACTAGCCCCAGGATTTCATAAAGATGAAGAAATTGCAGCCCAGAATAGTTCAATATCTTACTCAAGATCAAATAGTTCTTAAATGGCAAAGTGAGGATATAAACTCATTCTCTGACTCTAGAAGACAGTTTTCTTGCCAATGTACTACAATGACTCTCAATGTCTATTTGACATTTCTATATTATTTCATTCAGTTTTTTGAAGTAAAGTTACTTAATTCATCTCTGATCAGTTCTTTTTCTTTGTAACTTTCAATAAGTCTAGGCATTCAATTGACTTCTAAAAATGGATGTTTCTCTAATATTCTTCTGTAATCTATTTCCAGACTTCTTATTTCAATTATTTAATCTACTTTAATCTACGCCAACCATCACCTTTATGTGATTCATCATTTTCTAAGTACATAGATATGCATGTTCAATCTGTCTTCTGGGTCCAATCTTGAAGTTCCACTGGAATATCTTGTTATGACTTCACATTAATATGTTTAAGGGGGCAGAGCCAAGATGGCAGAACTAAGTCAAATATATATCATATATATATATATATGATATATATATCCATCAAACCATTCCCCAATTGATAAATGGTCAGAAGGCATGAATAAGCAGTGTTCACATGAAGAAATCAAAACTGTCAGTAATCCTATGGAAAAAAATGTTCTAAATCTATCTTGATTATAGAAATGCTAATAAAAACAAATTGAGGTGCCACTTCACATCTATCATATTGATCATACAACAGTAACAGTAAAAGAAAATCATAAATATTGGAGGGAATGTGGCAAAATTGGGACACTAATATATTGCTGGTGAAGTTGTGAACTGATCCAACCATTCTAGAGGGCAATTTAGAGTTATGCCCAAAGAGCTATAAAGAATGCATTCCTTTTGATTCAGTAATGCTACTACTAGGTCTGTATGCTAAAGAGATAAAAAATGGGAAAGGATATTTTTGTACAAAAATATTTATATTTATGCTTTTGTGGTGCCAAGAATTGGAAACTAAAGGGATGTCTTTCAGTTGGGAAATGACTGACCAAATTATGGTATATGAAAGGGATGGAATACTATTGTGCTATAAGGAAGATGAACATGATGATTTCAGCAGGAGCTAGAAAGACCTACATGAGCTGATACAGAGTGAAATAAGCAAGCAAAGATTATACACAGTAAATGAAACATTGTGGAATAATCAAATACGATAGACTTTGCTACTAACAAAAATACAATGATGCAGAGAAATTCTAAGGGATTTGTGTAAAATAATTCTATCCAAATTTAGAGAGAGAACTGTTGGAGTATTAATGCAGATGAAAACATATGATTTATCACTTCATTATTTGGGTATATGATTTGGGGTTCTGGTTTTATAATATTATTCACTTACAAAAATGAATGCTATGGAAATATGTTTTGAGTGATAATACATGTAAAACCTAGATTGGATTACTTGTCAACTCCAGGAGGGATAGGGAGACAACATGAATCATATAAATTTTAGAAAAATAAATTTCCCTCCTCTAGCCTCCTTCAATCTAGCCAACACTCAGGTACTAAACTGATCTGCTAAAACTAATAGGACATAGATAACTACATATTCCCATTTCTTTACCTCTCAATATAACCCTATTCTTATTTCACAGTACATTTTACAAGTACATATAAATTTTTATAGGCAGGCTAGAATACTTTCCTGGTACATGCTTTGTATTTTAGCACTTTACCTTTTCTGAGGTCAAAATAGAACTTTATTTCTTGAAGGAAGGAACTCGCCTATTTTAAAAATTTTTTTGTTTACCCTCTGCGTGAAATATAAGTGCTTGGGACATCTGTTAAATTTAATTTGATTGAATAGTTCTTCTTATGCATGGAATTTAGATTGCCTTCTCTGGACCTTTCAAATTCTTATCCATTATTTTTTAAGGCCTTATCAAAATATTACTGCTTTAGAAGAAGCAATTAAAATTTCAGCCTGATTGTATTAGAATATTATTATGCTGTAAGAAATGACAAACAAAATTATATCACACACACACACACAACAACAACAACAACCTGAAGAGACTTATACAAAGTGATACAAAGTGAAATAAGCAAAATCAAGAAAACATCATACAGAGTAACAGCAATATAGTATAATGATCAACTGAGAATGACAACTCTTCTCAGCAATGAAAGGATCCAGAACAACTCCAAGGAACCAATGACAGAAAAGACTACAACTGCTATAGAAGGAAATAATGAAGACTGAATACAGATTGAAGCATACCATTCTTCACTTCTTTCATGATTTTTTTCTTTTGTATAAATGATATATGACTTTCACAATATGAACATTGAAATATGTATTGTATAATAACACATGTACTACCTATATCATATCTCCTGCCATCTTTGGGCAGAGGGAGAGGTGGAGATGGGAGGGAGGGAAAAACATCAATAAAAAATAGGAAAACAATTATTAAAATTTGTACAGAAGTAATCTGGAAAAAATTTAGAATTTTACAAAATTTTACTGCTTCTAAAGAAAGACTCACTTAGATAGATGGAGCCATGGATTGGTCCTACCAGTATTGAAAAGAAGTGGAAATATATTAAAAACATGCACCAAGGAAGTCAATGACAGGGAGAAAGTTTCCATATATAATACAGTGGTCAATCCAAGACCAAAGAAGTAGAAGCAAACCAGGTGTCTATAATTAAAAATGGCTAGAAAATTTGCCACACAAATGTAATGGAACATTACAGTGTTATGATGATGAATATCAAAATGATAAACTAATAGTAGTAGTCTCTCAGTAACTGAGGATGACAATTGTCTTTGTGCTTTTTTGTGCACAAAGACACTTGTGCATGAAGATTTAAGTGGAAAAGTCAATGCACAGAGACAGTCCCACTCTCTCGGCGTTGGAAGCCTGGGTCCAGTGGCACGAAAAGTCGCTACACCTAGAGACTTCCTCAGCTGCATTGGATGGCCGTGTTGTCCTTTGTGCTCCAACACGCCCTAAGCACTCCACAGCTTTCTATTCCATGTCACTCCATCTCAGCCGTTGAAACTTCTTGTTGGTTTCTTCCACCTGTTCCGCCGAAACAGTCTTCACATGCTGGGTGAGCAAAGCCTTGGTTCACCAGGGGTCGATGACCCAATGGCTACCCTCACAAGGTTTAGCTAGCCTGTCGAAGCCATTGCCCGGGGTGTGGCCACTGCTGCATGCTAGCAGCATAGTGATATAAGTAGAACTAGGAAAATTATATAGCAAAGAAATGAAAATGATGTAAATTGATAGAACAATTAATTAAAACAAAATGCCATGTAATTTTTTTATTCTGTGATGAGAACAATGAAATTAGAGAATTGAAATTAAAGACATGGCATCTGAGCTTTGATCCTGACTCTTTCACTCATACTGTACATGTCTTCTAATTTTCTTAGGTCTGATTTTCTTCATCTATAAAATAAGAAGTTTGAACCATATGATCTTAAATGATTCTTTTAGATTCTATGATATTAAGATACTGTATCCCTATGGGCCCCCAAAAAAGTTTTAGAAAATTTAGCTTTCTCTTTTTATTTCAAAGGTGAAAAATATTTGTTGTGGTATATTACATATACCATAAGAAGTGACTAACATGTGAATTATTTTGGCTGAAATATTTTTGAAATTATTTTCTTATATTAATCTACCAAGAAAATCATCATAAAAGAAGTTAAAGAGATTATATATATATGTATATATACATATATATGTTTATATTTTTTAAAGTTAGTGTAATGTATGGTCAGAAAGGGAACACTCACACCCATAGAGGAAATGGAGGGAGAGAGAGAGAGAGAGACAGTTGAGAGAATGGAGAGGGAGAAGACTTTGATCGTCCCCTCTATTTTCCTTGGGGAAGGTAAGCTGGCTTTGTCTCCCTGAGGGACAGAGTATGTCTCCTCAGAGAGTGGTTCTTGGAGGTGAAGGTTAAGAACTAGAGGAAAGAGTTTAGGTGAAATGGCACACAGCTTCCCTTCTTGGTTCAGATATTGTCAAGGGACAAGTCCTTCACGTACACTAACTGTCACCTCTCTTTAAACTAGGTTTATACCGCAGGAATGATGTTGTTCCTTGGATCTAGTTATTTGGATCCCTAGGGTCCTTTTTGGTTCTCCCCAAATCTTCAGCCCCCTTCCTTAATGTCAGGAACTAGGCAAACCTGATCTAAGTAGTAAACATTTCATTTGAGTTCACTCAGGGAAAGGAGAGATGAAGGTATTAGGAGAGGAAAGTGGCTAGCAGGAATCCCTATTGATTAGCATACAGATCCCACCAAATCCTGGGGGCCCAGGCTCTCAGTGTTGACCCCTCTTCTGGTTAGCTGCTGGTTTGGTCCCTACTCCTGAGCTAATCTAGCTTGAGGAATAGAGTCCAGGACAAGTTAGGGAGAGAGGTGGAGAATAGATCTTTGGGGAGAAGATTTTTCAGTAGAGGCTTCCTTCAAAGACGCAGTCTACTATATTTTAAGTTGAGTGAGAGGTTTCAGGTTCACTAGGAAACAGTTAATATCCAGAGAGACCCCAGCTTAGAAGATCCTCTTCTCAGTCTTTCACCTAGAGGAGTGAGGTGAGCTGAAAGTTTTTGAGTTCTCTCAGATTCTGTTCTCTCACTGGAATCTTGAGTTTTTCTTCTTGTCCCTCCCTCATGTGAGTTACTCCTTGCTCCACTGGATCTGATTTCTCCCTTTTACAAATTTCTCTCTTAATTAGACATGATAGACCTCTTGAAAAAATGAATCAAAATTGAAAGGAGTATATTTTTTTTTCTTAGTTGTACATGGCACCTTGACAAAAATTGAAAGTCTCACAATGAAATTCAAAAGAGTTTATATGGTAAATACATCCTTTTCAGACTATAAATAAATACAATTATATTCAATAAAGGGACATGGAAACATATACTAAAAATTAATGGGATGTGGGGCAACTATGTGGCTCACTGGATTAAGAGGAAGGCCTTAGAGATGGGAGGTCCTAGGTTCAAATATGGTCTCAAACATTTCCTACCTGTTTACCCTGGATCAGTCATGTAATCTTCTTTGCCTAGCCCCTACAGTTCTTCTTCCTTGGAACCAAGATTATAATTGATTCTAAGTTTAAAGGTAAAAGATTTATTTTAAAAAATTTGAAACCAAATACTCTAATCCTAAAAAATGAGTTGGTCAAAGAACAAACCATAGAAAAAAATACTTTTTACTAAAGAGAATGAAAACAATAAGACAACATACCACAGTTTATGAGATGCAGCCAAAATATACTTTGAGAAAATTTTATTTCTCTAGATATTTAGTTCATTAAAATAGAGAAAGAGCATATCAATGAATTGGGCTTTAAAAATCTCCAATCAAATATTAAATTGGAAATCCTGAAAAATCAAAGGAATGAATAATAAAATTGAATGTAAGAAAACTATTGAACTAATTAAAATTCAGGAGCTCCTTTTGTGTAAAAATATTAAATATAAAATAAATAAACCGCTGTATAATTTGATTTTAAAAAGTAAACCAATATCTCATACCACAAACCAAGATAAGGTCAAAATGATTACATGATTTAGACAAAAAGGGTTATATTATAAGAAAATTGAGGTAGCATAGAATATTTTGACTGTAAAATTAATTTATGAAAGAATAATTTATGACCAAACAAGATTTAGAAAGTATTAATGGATAATTTGTATTAGATCCAATTAAAAGGTTTTTATACAAACAAAAGCAATGCAGTCAAGATTAGAAGAGTACTAAAAGTATATGGAGAATGGGGGAAGAGAAGGGAAGGAGAGATGGTGAAGAGGGGAGTGAGTGAGATGACTAGAGCTTGGAGAAAGTCTGAATAGCTCTCCCTCTCCCTCACTCCTAAAACATGCAAGAGGGATATCCCGTGAAGATGTAATGACAGGGATGGACATGCGCTGTGTCCCAGTAAGTAGACTTTTATGGGTTATGGTATAGACTTCCTCAGGACTTTGCTGGTGCTTGGGATCCAAGAAGCCTCCTCTGAATCACAGTCCTGTCAAGCAGACTGAATGGCTTTTGCTCTGGATTTTGTTTTACGAAAGCTGAATAGACAGCCTACCCCAGTTCCCTCTTCCTCTCCTTTTAACTTTCTTAACTTCTGTGACAACTTGAATCTGACTGCCTTGTGCTCAGAAAAGGGGTGGTTTATTTGATCAGGATACAAAGGAGGCTTAGGTCAGAAGGATCAGGAAACCCTAAACGACTATCCAAGCAGTTTGCCTCTTCTTTTTGAAGCCGAGCCAAATGGCTCAGGCTTCAGCATTTTGTTTTCTTTTTTTTTTCTCCTTTCTCTCTAATCTCTCTACTAGCCTACTCTAAACAAGTCCCTAGTGTTATTCTTGGGAAGGAAATGGGTCATGTGACCCCAGTGAGGTTTAATGGTAGAATGCTCCTCAGTAGCAATTGCTGTTATTTTTGATTCTTTGTTTAATGATCCAGTGATGTCAGGGATTTTTATATCTTCAAGGGCAAGGAAAAATTGAGGCAAGTCTCAGTTGTCTTGGTTTTGGGGTCCCAAGTTTAGGTCTTTCACTCCTATCTCTCTAGAGTCCTCAGAGCCAAAGACCACCTCCAAAGTTCTATCTCCCACAAGCCCCTTTGCTCCTCCAACTGCCACTCCTGTCCCTCCTTCCAACATTCCAAAATGGTTCCTCTGTACCAATTTCCGTCCTACAAGAGAAATAGCAAACTAAGAAAAATTACTTTAAATTACTCTGATAAAAGCCTCATCAAAGATAAATAGAAATGAATCAAATTTATATCAGTATTCCTCAAATAGGTAAACAGTTGGATGATATGAATAGATGCTTTTCAGAGGAAGAAATCCAAACTATCTATAGTTACATGAAAAAAATCTATAAATTATTATTGATTAGAAATTTAAATTAGTTTGATATAGCACTTCACACTCATTCTCAGATGGGATAACATGACATAAAAGGAAAAGGTCAAATATTCAAGGGAATATTAAAAAAATCGGGACAATATTTTATTTTTGATAGAATTGAGAACTGATTATGAAGTTGACAGAATCAGGTGCTGTGGAGTGCTAAGAACTTTGACTTTTGTCTTGCTGCTAGGCTTTGATGGCTGTGGAAGAGAAAATGAGGCTAACAAATTTACACAACTCTATCTAACTTAGATCCAATTTATGCATGTGCCAAAAGACATCACATATAAATTACCATTTTATATTTGACTATAATTTCATTACCTATTTTTTTTACTCCTACTTCAAAATCCTATAGGAATAGGCAAGTGACAAAAGTATCAGGTATGAGTAAACTGGGAATTGAAATCATAATCCTGCACATAGGTATCCTAATTCATGGGTTTATTTTCTCACTAGATCAAAATAGTAAAGGGATTCAGAAGTCCCCAGGGAGTATACACAGAATTTATAAAGATGACAGTGTTCACCCCCCGAATGAGGAAAGAGATAGAAAAAAGTATCCTAAAGGTCATCTTCTTCACCCAATCTGGCCTGCTTACTCTAGCAGGCAGGGATCCCACTGTGAGGACAAAACAACCCAAAATCCACAGAACTTTGGTGAAGATGATTCTATTCAGTATTGGTATGTGGAATGTGCTAACACTTAAAGAAAACACAAAATCCTCTAGACATGAATGATAAGCATTTCTTGTGAGAGAACATAGCAGATATCATGTTGAAATAGCCCTGAAAGAAACAAGGAGGACAAATGAAAACTAGCAAAGAAATTTTCTTTTCTGAAGTGCCCACTATGATGAGGAATACTGGTGTTAAATTTCACAATCAAAACTACTATAGTCAACAAGTTTTTATGAGTCCTAAAATCAGTGAAGTTCAAGCTCATGATGATGCTACTGCCATTCTCAAGAAAGTGCCATGCCACAATAATCAGGGCTTATGCTCCCACTATGATGAATTCTGATGAGATCAAAGAAAATTTTTCATGAAGAAATGGAGATCTTCATCAATAAACATCAACAGAATAAAAGCTTGAAATTCTGGATGACTTTAATGCCAGAGTAGGCACAGAAAATCAGACATGGAAAGGAGTCTAAGAGAGGAATGGAGTCCAAAGCAGCAACAACAATGGTCATTTATGTAAGAGTTAAATTAATGTCCAATACTTCAAGTATTATTTTTGTAAAGTTTATTATCTGACAAAATAGAACCACATGACTAAGTTTTCTCCATCTTCCACCAAAACCACCAACAGGAAGGAAAGAGTGCTAGACACAGAACTCCAGCCAATTTATCCTGTCTACATCAGTATGTAAGGATAGGAAGTGAGTGGGGTTCTGGGAATCATAGTTTTTTGCTGGAGATTGTAGTTTTTAGGGTCCAGATTCTAATTTTGTACTTACTACTATGGACTTACACATCTCATGATTTTATCATCACACACACACTGTCTTCTGTTTAAGTAAATGCAATAAAACTTCATGGATGAACTCTGACAGCAAATATTGACATCTATTAGATTTTCTCATTGTAAAGAGAAGAGATAGGGTGTAAAGGTGATAAAGGTGATAGGTGGGGTGGAATGCATTAACTTACCACTCCAGACTATACATTCATATTCCACCAAAGTAGCTGTGCCTAACCAAGACCACTACCAGAAGACATAATTTCAAAAGATTAGAACTCTTCTCCATTGGAAGAGTTGATGTTGACTTCATAGAAAGCTGAGCTGTCCCATAATTGGCAACAGTGGAATAGAAAAGGAGAGGCAGCTTTCAGAGATTTACTGTACACCACCACATTTACTGCTCTGGGTCAGAATACTGAAAAATATCAGGATTGTTTTGATGAAAATGATGGGGTAATTCATAGGCTCCTAAATTAAAAATGAGAGCCCAACAAGATTCAACAATGGGGTAGTGCATCCATCTCTAAGAAGGAAACATTTACTACATAAAACTAACCATAAATCAAGCTTAGAGAGGTATAGAATCCTTGGCTCAATACAAAGGGAGATGAAATTCAGTTTTATGCTAACAACACCCCAAAATGCTATGATTCCCTAAAAGCTATCGGTAGGCTAAAAAGTTATGGTGCATCTCAAATATTCAATAGTGATGGAACTATACCGATCAAGACATGATCCTGGAGAGTCAAGCTAAACATTTCCATTGTATTTTCAAAAATCATCATCAACCAATATAAAGCTATTAACTGTATACTTCAAGTTAAGGTCCATCCCTCTGTAGTTTCCTTCTTTATATTCAAGTCATTCACCCATTCTGTGTTTATCTTGATTTAGGGTATGAGATGATGATCCAAACCTAATCTCTCCCATACTGTCTTCCAATGTTCCCAGCAGCTTTTATCAAATAGTGGATGAGTCCCAAAAGCTGGGATCTTTGGGCTTATCATACACTGTCTTGCTAACAATCACAACTTATTTCCATGCTTTTGATGTTCCTTTAGTGGCTATATTCCCAATAATATCCCCCTCAACCCATATAATCAAGCAGTTGTTTTTCTTCTTTGTTTTTAATCCAACAGTGTTTCCTCTGAATGTGGATAGTATTCTTCCTCATAGTTGATTATGATCACTGCATTGCCACTAATTGAGAAATCCATTACATACATTACATTCGATTGTACCACAGTGTATCACTTTCTGTGTACAATATTCTCCGGTTCTGCTCCTTTTGCTCTGCATCACTTCCTCGAGGTCGTTCCAGTCTCCATGGAATTCCTCCACTTTATTATTCCTTTGAGCACAATAGTATTCCATCACAAACATATACCACAATTTGGTCAGCCATTCCCCAATTGAAGGGCATCCCCTCATTTTCCAATTTTCTTATCACCACAAAGAGCATAGCTATGAATATTCTTTTTACATGTATTTTTCCTTATTATCTATTTGGGGTACAAACCCAGCCGTGCTATACCTGGATCAAAGGGCAGAGAGTCTTTTAACACCCTTTAGGCATAGTTCCAAATTGCCCTCCAGAATGGTTGTATCAATTCACAACTCTACCAGCAATGAATTAATGTCCTGACTTTGCCACATCCCCTCCAGCATTCATTACTTTCCATAGCTGTTATGTTAGCCAATCTGGTAGGTGTGAGGTGACACCTCAGAGTTATTTTGATTTGCATCTCTATGATTATAAGAGATTTAGAACGATTTTTCATGTGCTTATTAATAGTTTTGATTTCTTTATCTGAAAACTGCCTATTCATGTCCCTTGCCCATTTATCAGTTGGAGAATGGCTTGATTTTTTGAACAATTGATTTAGCTCTTTGTAAATTTGAGTAATTAGACCTTTATCAGAGGTTTGTCTTATGAAGATTGTTTCCCAGTTTGTTACTTCCCTTCTAATTTTGGTTACATTTGTTTTGTTTGTACAATAACTTTTTAATTTGATGAAATCAAAATTATTTATTTTCATTTTGTGACTTTTTCTAAGTTTTTCTTTCTTTTACAATCTTTCCTTTCCCAAAGATCTGACATGTATACTATTCTGTGTTCACATAGTTAACTTAATATTTCCTTCTTTATGTTCACGTTGTTTACCTATTCTGAGTTTATCTTGATGTAGGGTGTGAGGTGTTTATCCAAACCTAATCTCTTCCACACTGTCTTCCACTTTTCCTAGCAGTTTTCATCAAATACTGGATTTTTGTCCCAAAAGCTGGGGCTTTTGTGTTTGTCATAGACTGTCTTGCCGAGGTAACTTACCTCAAGTCTATTCCACTGATCCTCCTTTCTGTCTCTTAGCCAGTACCAAATGGTTTTGATGACCTCTGCTTTATAATACGGTTTGAGGCCACCTTCCATTGTATTTATTTTTTTATTATTTCCCTGGATATCCTTCATCTTTTGTTCTACCAAATGAACTTTCTTATGATTTTTTTCTAATTCAGTAAAAAAGTTTTTTGGAACTTCAATGGGTATGGCACTAAATAGATAGATAAGTTTGGGTAGGATGGTATTTTAATTATATTATCTCATCCTAATCATGAGTAGTCAATATTTTTCCAATTGCTCAAATCTAGTTTTAGTTGTGTGGAAAGTGTTTTGTAGGTGTGTTCATATAGATCCCGTGTTTTTCTCAGCAGATAGATTACTAAGTATTTTTTATTATCTAGGGTGATTTTGAATGGAATTTATCTTTCTAATTACTGCTGCTGAGATGTGTTGGAGATATATAGAAATGCTGATGACTTATGTGGGTTTATTTTGTATCCTGCAACTTTGCTAAAGTTGTTCATTATTTTCACTAGCTTTTTAGTTGATCCTAATTCTCTAGGATTCTAGTCTCTAGGATTCATTAAATAGACCATCGTGTCATCTGCAAAAAGTGATAGCTTGGTCTCCTCATTGCCAGTTTTAATACCCTCAATTTCTTCTTCTTCTCTAATTGCTACTGCTAGTGTTTCTAGTACAATGTTAAAGAATAAAGATGATAATGGGCATCCTTGTTTCACTCATCTTATTGGGAATGCATCTAGTTTATTCCTATTGCAAATGATATTGGCTGATGGTTTTAGATAGATACTTTTTATTGTTTTTTGGAAAGACCGTTCTATTCCTATACTTTCTAGTGTTTTCAATAGGAATGGGTGTTGTATTTTGTCAAAGGCTTTTTCTGTGTTTATTGAGATAATCATGTGATTTTTGTTGGTTTGCTTGTTGATATGGTCATTTATGTGTATGATTTTCCTGATATTGAATCATTCTTACATTCCTTGTATAAATCCCACCTGATCAAAGTGAATAACCATCATGATGCCTTACTGGAATCTTTTTGCTAGTATCATGTTTAAGATTTTTGCATCAATGTTCATTAAGGAGATTGGTCTGTAGTTTTCTTTCTCCATTTTTGCCCTTCCTGGCTTTCAGATCAGTACCATATTTGTGTCATAAAAGGAATTTGATAGAACTCCCTCTTTTCTTAATATATCAAATAGTTTGTATAGTATTGGGATTGTCTGTTCTTTGAATTTTTGATAGAATTCACTTGTGAATCAATCAATCAATCAGGCCCTGGGAATTTTTTCTTGTGGAGTTCTTTTATGGCCTGTTCAATTTCTTTTTCTTATATGAGTTTATTTAAGAATTCTAATTCTTCTTTTGTTAGTTTAGGTAATTTATTTTTTTTTGTAAATATTTGTCCATATCACTGAGACTGGTATATTTATTGCCATATAATTGAGCAAAATAGTTTTTAACAATTGCCTTAATTTCCTCTTCAATGGAGGTGAGTTCTCCCTTTCCACCCCTGATACCATTAATTTGATTTTCTTCTTTCCTCTTTTTTATTAGATTGACCAATATTTGTCTATTTTGTTTGTATTTTCAAAATACTAGATTTTAGTCTTATTTATTAGTTCAATAGATCTATCAATTTCAATTTTATTGATTTCTCCCTTAATTTTTAGGATCTCTAATTTGGTTTTATTCTGGCGTTTTTTAAATTTGTTCACTTTCAAGTTTTTTGATTTGCATGTCCAATTCATTGACCTCTGCCATCCTTAATTTGTTAATATATGAACTCAAGGATAAAAATTTTCCCCTGAGTACTGCCTTTGCTGCATCCCATAGAGTTTGAAAGGATGTCTCATCATTGTCATTTTCTTCAATGAAATTATTAATTATTTCTATGATTAGTTCTCTAACTAACTTATTTTGGAGAATCATATTATTTAATTTCCAAATAATTTTTGATTTAGTTATCCATGTGCCCTTACTGATCATTGTTTTTATTGCCTTATGATCTGAAAAGGCTGAATTTATTATTTCTGCTTTTCTCCATTTTTATGCCATGTTTTTGTGACCTAGTATATGGTCAGTCTTTGTGAATGTGCCATGTGCTGCTGAAAAGAAGGTGTAATCCTTTTTGTCCCTATTTATTTTTCTCAAAATATGTACTAACTCTAATTTTTCTAAGATTACATTAACCTCTTTTACCTCTTTCTTATTTATTTTTTAATTTTATTTATCTAATTTTGATAGTGGTAGGTTCAGGTCACCCACTAGTATAGTTTTACTAGCTATTTCCTCCTTCAATTCTACTATTTTCTCCATTAGAAATTTGGGTGCTATACCATTTGGTGCATACATGTTGATTAATGGTATTTCCTCATTATCTATACTCTCTTTTATCAGAATATATTTACTTTCCTTATCCCTTTTATTTAGCTCTATTTTTACTTATGCTTTGTCAGATATAATGATTGCAACTCCTACCTTCTTTCTGTCAGTTGAGACCCAATAGGTCTTGCTCCACCCTTTAATTCTGACCTTGTGAGTAGCTACTTGCCTTATGTGTGCTTCTTGTAGACAACATATGGTAGGATTCTGGATTCTAATCTACTCTCCTATTCGTATAAGCTTTATGGGTGAGTTCATCCCATTCACGTTCAAAGTTATGATTGTCACTTTTGAATTCCCCAGCATTTTGATATCCTCTCCTAGTTCTGACCTTTCTTCTTTTGCTATATCTTTTGAAACAAGTGGTTTACTTTTAGTCAATCCCCCTATTCCCTTCCCTTGATATCCTTCCCTTTCTGGCCCCTCCATTTTTGTTCCCTTCTTGTTTTTTTAGGGTCTGTTAAGTTCCCTCCTGCCTGTCCTTCTCTCCCTTTTTTGTGAACTTCCTATCCCCTATCTCCACTTAGTTTTCCCTTCTTCCTTACTGGGTAGGATAAGATAGACTTCAAGATCCCAATGGATCTAGAGGCTCTTCCCTCTCAGAATTGATTTCACTGAGAGTAATATTCGAGTATTACCTATTAGCACTTTCTTCCTCTCCATTACATGAGAGTATTCTTCCCCTTCCCTTCCATTGTGTTTCTTTGTGTGACAGAGATTATTCTATTCATTTTATTTCTTCAAGTATCTCTTAGTACCATCATCAATTCGCCCCCACCCTTTTTTGCATATCATTTTATAGCCTTTAATGCCCCAATCTTTTTTATGAATCATTGTTCTATTTACTATAATAATGAAAACATTTTTGAGTTTTACAAATCACATTTTCCCCATATATTAATATATAATTTGATGTAATTGTAGCCCTTAAAGAAGAGAGTTTGAATAAAAAACAAACATTTTCTCCTTTTTTCCTTTCTTTTATATTTACCTTTTCATGTTTCTCTTGATCTCTGTGTTTGCATATCAAGCTTTCCTCTTAGTTCTGGTCTTTTCCTTACAAATACTTGGAAATCTTCTATTTTGTTGAATGCCCATACTTTCCCCTGGAATTATATAGTCAATGTTGATGGATAGGTGATTCTTGGTTGAAGACCCAGTTCTCTTGCCTTTCTGATTATCGTGTTCCAGGCCTTGCAGTCCTTTAGTGTGGAATCTGCCAGCACTTTTGTGATCCTGATTGGTGCTCCTTTGAATTGTTCCTTTTTGGCTTCTTGTAGGATTTTCTCCTTAGCTTGAAAGCTCTGGAATTTGGCAATTGCATTTCTGGGAGTTATTTTTTGGGGGTTAGTGTTTTATGTTTTCATTTTATGGGTAAGTTCATCCCATTCACTTTCAAAGTTATGATTGTCACTTGTGTATTACCCAGTACTTTAATATCCTCTCTTAGTTCTGTCCTTTCTTCATTTGCTATATCCTTTTAAACCAGTGATTCACTTTTAATCAGTACCCCAAATCCCCTCCTTTAATATGCTTCCCTTTCTGGCCCCTCCCTTTTCCCCTTCTTGTTTCTTTAGGGTCTGTTAAATTCTCTCACCCCTCTCTTTCCCTCCCTTTTTGTACTCCCTCCCCTCTATCCCCACCTTGGTTTTTCCTTCTCATTTTTTCCTGTAGGATAAGATAGAATTCAAGACCTGAATTGATCTAGATGCTCTTCCCTCTCAGAACTGATATTACCAAGAGTAAGGTGTAAGTATTACCTATTAGCACTCTCTTCATCTCCTTCTTATGAAAGTTTTCTTCCCCTCCTCTTCCCATGTATATATTTGTGTGGTAATGATTATTCTATTTATGTTATTTCCTCAAGTATCTCTTGGTGCCATCTTTGATATCCCCCTCCCTTTTTTTGCATATCATCTTAGAGCACTTAATACCCCGGTCTCTTCCTGTGAATGATACTTCTAATTACTATTATAATGAATACAGTTTTTGAGAGTTACAAATAACATTTCCCCATATATTAATATGTGTATACATACATATATTACATATAATTTGATCTAATTGTAGCCCTTGAAGAAGAAAGTTTGAATAAGAAACATTTTCCCCTTTTTCCTTTCTTTCTTGTTTACCTTTTCATGTTTCTCTTGTTCTTTGTGTTTGGGTATCAAATGTTCCACTTAGTTCTGGTCTTTTCTTTCCAAATACTTGGAATTCTTCTATTTTGTTGAATGCCCATACTTTCCCCTGGAAGTATATAGTCAGTTTTGATGGATAGATAATCCTTTATTATAGAACCAATTCTCTTACCTTTCTGAATATCATGTTCCAGGCCTTGCGGTCCTTTAGTGTGGAATCTGCCAGGTCTTGTGTAATCCTGATTGGTACTCTTTGGTATTTGAAATGACTGTTTTTGGCTTCTTGTAGAATATTTTCCTTAGATTGAAAGCTCTTGAATTTGTCAATTACATTCTTGGGAATTGTCTTTTGGGGATTTAGTATAGAGGCTCTTCTATGAACTCATTAAAGGTCTATTCCCCCCCCAAACCTCCCCCCCCCCCCCCCCCGTGTTTAAGAACATAACATCAGGGCAGTTTTCTTGGATGATTTCTTATAGTATGATGTCAATATTTCTGTAACTTTCTGGCTTTTTTAGGTAGACCAATGATTCTCAAATTGTCTCTCCTTTCTTTGTTTTCCTGATCTGTCATCTTCTCAGTGAGGTCATTTATGTTTTCTTCTATTTTGTCAGTCTTTTGACTTTTCCTTATTAATTTTTGCTATTTTGCAAGACCATACACTTCCAGTTGCCTAATTCTGGTCTTTAAAGACTGATCTATCCTACATTTTGTGGCTTCCAGCTGTTTCTCCATTTGGGAATTCTTGTCCTTTAAACTGTTATTTTATTTTTTAACTAACTCCCACTTTTCTTGCCAGAAGTCCTCCATCTTTTTGATAAGCTCCAAATTAAATTCTTCAAGAGTTTGTGGACAGTTTCTTTTGAGGGGGGGATTTTGGGTTTATTTGAATTTCCTTCTGTATTTCTTCTGTAGACTGGGTTTTTCCTGCATAAAATTTTTCCAGCATCAACCTCCTCTTTTTGTTTTTTTTTTGTTTGTTTTGTTTTGTTTTGTGTTTGTTTGTTTGTTTGTTTTGGTGGTGGAAGTTTGTTGCTCCTGTGCACAATTTGCTATCACTGTGGAGGCTTTCCCTTCCCTTTTTATTCAGAAAGCTGAGTGAGGTGGGCAGGATTTCTGTGTATAGAGTTAAGGAGCAAGGATTTTGCCTGAGGCAAGCTCTCAAATCTCTGCAGCTTCTGCTGTTTGCAGCCCTTCTCTGTGCTACCTTTCTGTGAGCACCCATAGTCTGAGCTCTTCAGCCTTCTGGGGTTTCACGTGTAGCTGCTCTCAGGGGTAGGTCTTTGGAGGTATTAGTCAGCTCCCAAGGACCTAGAGGTGCCCCTTACTCACTCTAGAGGTGTCCCTCACTCACTTGCTGATTTTGGCTCATGCTGGCTCTGACTCTGGCTCCATAGGTGGGTAGGGTAGATCAACTTGAGATTCTGATGCGAGCTTTTTCACCCCCTTATGATGTGGAAATGCCCAAATCCCATGTACCTTCAATGCTGAGTCCTACTGTTGAGTCCCTTCATTCTTATGATCTGTTTTTTTTGTTGTTGTTTTGTTTTGTTTTGTTTTTGCCTTTTGAGGTAGTCTATTTTGATTGGTGTTGAGGGGAGGATGAGTCTTGCTTCTAGACTGGCACCATGTTTATCCAGAAGTCTCTGAGAATTTCAACTTTAAACAACTCTAAAATACTCTCTTAAAACTAGTGGAATGGATTGGATTATTAGAAAAAAATTCTGGGAAAAGCATGAATTGTTAGTCTTTTTTAAAGAAAAATGGTTTTTCAAAGAACTATTATTATTTTATGATTTATAAAAAAGGTTACATAGAAAAAAGTAGAATTAGAATTCTAGCTTAAGAAAAATTTTAAAAAGCAAAATCTGACAGAAAAGATGGAAAAAAGAATTCAGAGTCAAACATGTTCAATCAGGTCATTTTTTTCTTATTATCTTTTGTAACCTGTACCCATACATTGACCTGTTATCTTTTTGAATTATTATTTTGTTCTTGGACTGGAGTGGTGATGACTCAGGAAGAGAGAGAGGCTGTCATCATGGTTTCCAATATTCTTGGAACACAAGAGAAAATAATTGTTCTTCCTTATACAACAGACAACCTTATAATGTGGTGCAGTATGGAGGAATAGTAGAAAGATCTCCATACATGAAGCCAAAAGAAGTTGAGTTCAAACCTTCTTTCAAATAGTTAATAACTGTTTGGTCCCAGGAAAGTCACTCTGTTTTTCTGGTATCAGTTTTACCATTTCCAAAGTGATAAAGTTAAATTCAATGACCTCTAAGATATTTTTACCCATGTTCTATATCCTTATACATATATATAACAAGAATGAACCTATGATACAAGAGGGTACACATCTGTAGGATGGCATACAGTGTTGATTGACACTTTCTTTCCTTTGCTCATCTTGAGTCCAGTTTTAACAGCCAATGCTTTGATTTTCAACCTTAAAGACATTCATAAGAAATATTTGAATAGCATGGTGTTTGGTTTCTGGATATGAAGACTCAGGAGAACTCCCAGACACATCAGAATGAATGAGAGAGAAAGTGTTATGCAGTTTGGGATGCAGCTGGAAGCAGACACATCGATATAAAAATTTGTGGCCTATTTTCCAAAATATTCATTATCTGCATTAATATATGATCACAGTACATTAAGTTTGTGATCAAAACATGAGAATAAAATTTTATTCTCCCTTGCCCTAGAGAAGAGGATTGGAAGAAGTCAATGGATGTTTTAGAATTAGGGAGAAGTAGGCTAATCATAAAGATAAGCTTCATAGACAGTCTATCTCAATTTTTCACTTGAACCTGAACAACTCATTGATGTACAATTTGCAAAAAGTGTTCCAATTCCCTTATGGCTTCGACAAGAAGATCTCAGTATCTTTCAAATTTAAAGATTCCATCATTTTAAAAGAACCTTCTTAGAACTGCCTTACGGCAGGAAGAGTCTGGCCTTATGCATTCAATAGCAAACACTGTTTAAGAATGTAAACTGATTGAAGCCAAAATAATGTGGTAGAGGAAGAATTCAAGTGGAATTCTCCCAGTATCCCCTTTCCCACAACTTGAAAATAATCCATTGAATCAAATTCTGGAGAAGCACAGTCAAGAAAGGGTCAGGGTGAACATTTTTCAATTAAAAAACAATTTAGGAGGTAGAAAAGAATGGTCTGTGATACAGGAGCAAGGGATGGCTAGGATCCTATACTGACACTGTGTGCTGGTCTGGGCACCATTTGGCAATATGCCTGTGTGGAAATTGCAGAACAGAGAGGAACATTTCAGTACCAAAGGAGAGGCTCTTTGTTGCAATTCCAGGTCAGAGACAATAACGATTCTTTTCCTTGGTCATAATTCCAAGACAGAGAGTAGTTATACTTTCAGTTGCAATGGGGCATTGGGTGAGGACAAAAGTACACACTAGGAGACCAGTGATCATATCTCTTCCCAGATCACATCACTTTGAAAGTACTGCCAACAAATATATGGAATCCTAAAACTAACTGTTTAAACAGGCCAAAAGTCTGAATCTTGGGACAGTAACTCCTATCCCCAGGTTACCAAAGCCCAACTCTAATATAAAGTTCAAAGTCAAGCAATACACTAGAAAAATGTGCTAACAACAACATCAATGAAAATCTTGACCAAAGAAAATCTTGACAAGGGCTATTATATACAAAGTGTGTCATGTGCAGAGAATACTTTCTATGCTAAGCACTTAAGGAACAATCTCTGCTCTCAAGAATCATTCAATGTAATTCTATTAAATCTATTCAATGATTATAATGTGATGGGCATTGTGCTAGGTACTGGGGACATAAGGATAAAATTCAATTGTACAAGTATTCAAGGGCCATATTTTCTATTGGTAATAACACCAACAGCATGACTACAAATAACTAAATTCAAAATAGTAAAAGTAAACATAAAGTATTTTATGTTCAAAATGCAAACCAAGTTTTTCATTTAAAGTCATACTTCAGTGTGTCCTTGAAGTCTTTTTATAGCAAATCCTTTCAACCTAATTCATAGCAATTGACCAGGGGTCAGATTGTCATCCATTCTCCATACATAGTCAGGGAGCAAAAAGGTGATATCTTAAGATTAATTTATCTACTATTTTTTATTCAATAAAGTTCCTGGAGTTTAAATTCTGGAATGACCAGAAAAAAAAATCAGAAACTAAATGTCCCACCCCAACCTGATTCTCTTCCATTTAATTACAAAACAAACATCTCCAAATGTCCAAATTATTTCATGGACACTATTTTTTCCAGCCAAAGGATGTCTGGACATTTTTATATCTATAGTTGCAGACAAGGCTGATGCAGAGGCCAAGAAGCCAGATGTGTGCTCTTCTGCACTTCTAAACTTTCAGGTATAAGGATATAGAAACCAATGAGCAAGGTAAGTTGAAACTGTGGTCTGGAGCTATATCTCTTCCAGTCTCCCCAAGGACATCCAGAACTCTGGATCTGGTGTTTCTGCCTCAGTAGATGGCAAAGATGCTGAAAGAGAAGAATTTAATGACAGCTGTTATGTTTGTCAAATTCAAGAAGGATAAGCTTTGACTTATGCTGCCTAGTACATGACCTTAGTCTCTTTCCAGAAAAGTTTGCAGCCTGGAACACATAGATTCCCTTGCCAATTGTTTTAAACAAAATAAAACTTAAACTTTGGAGGTACAGCATTTAGTGAACTTCTACTCTGAGAAATAACTTAAGGTTGTTTAAATCCCCAGCATTTCCCAAGAGGTTCAGATAAATATTCTGACTCTCACTTCCAAATCCTTAATTGTATCCTTGAGCATATTGGAGTAAAACCAGAGTCAACCCCTTGCTACCCCTCTTGTCTAATAATTCCTCTCCTGACCATTAAAAAATAATAACCAGAGAAATAGGATTAGCATGTTGAATTTCCTACACAGTCCTGTGTTTTAGACTAGATGGGCTCAACAAAACCATTTTTATTCAGTAAAGTAAAGCAGGTTAATCAATTATGTAGTAAATTCTGGCAATATAAACAGAATTATCTCTATAAGTCTTAAACCTAATCGACTTTGGGGCCTGAACTCTCTAGATTGTTTGTCTTCATGTCTAAATTAAACACTTAAATTTCTTAAACCCCATTTCACTTTTGCCAAATAGTGTTGAGCTAAGTAAGGAGTGGGGCTAGGGCTTCCTGACTCTGCTTTGGGGAGCTATTCTACCTACCTGGTGGCCACCACTCTCACTCCAATTCAGGCATAAGATTATCCAGACAACTAGGGCACTCTGTGATGATGGGTTAATTAATTTATGACTTTTTTAGGAATGAGAGGGCTCTGGTGGTCATCACTGCTGTTTGCAAGGTTGCTTCCCACCTCTCGTGTATCTTCAGTGCCAGGGTTTCAAATGCACAACTTACTAAAACCAGGAATTCTCCTGGCAGGAAGTATATTCCCACATGGTAAATACTTGGGGAATGTGTGGTGGTGGTGATAGCTGGGGGAGGGAAGCTAAACTTGGAAAAATATCATTTTAGAGAAATTCTGACTTTCAGCTTTTGAGCAGAAGTTATGCCAAATGCTAGAGCAGCTAAAAATGTTCTCAAACACATTGCTCTTGCAGATTGCCTTCAGAGACTCCTGAATCATCTTTTTCTTTATGCTTCATTGCATGTCCCACACAGAGTTCCACATCCCAGATTTAGTTCATGGCGGGACGCACTTCAGATTGCTCCTAAACTATAAGACGTTTGTCAGTCATGTGGGTCTTTGAGGAAAATGTGCCATATGATAGAACGACCTTGATCAAACTTATGGAGGAAAATATACAGATGTAGCATTGAGTTCAGCCTTTGGTTAATTCCAATCACTGTCATTTTTTAGGATCATAGAATTAGCTCTAGAAGGCACCTCCAAAGTCATCTAATTCGATCCTCTTATTTTACAGGTGAGGAAATGAAACAGTCAGGCAGACAGGCAGAGAAAGAGACAAAGCTGGATCCTAATATTATCCATGATCTCTATTTAAGAGAGAATAACAAACTATATACCTCCTACTACATGCCAGACACCATGCTAAGTGCTTTTTATAAATATTCTCATAACATTCCTCTGCCATAGACCCTATTATTATCCATGATCTCTATTTTACAGTTGAATAAATTGAGAGAAGCAGAAGTTCAGTGACTTGCCCAGGATCATACAAATAGTTCTGAGGAAAGATTTGGACTTCAGCCTTCCTGTCTGTAAGTCAAACACTCTATCCAGTTTGTCAGCTCTGATGGATATATATATATATATATATATATATATATATATATATATATATATAAACTTTAAGTCCAAAAGTTAAATTTTGTATCTTGTCCTTTCAGGCATCTGCTCAATCATGTCAGTTTCCTTAATAATCCAATGTTAATATTAACTATGAGACCCATATGTGCTTTTAGTCCCAAAGTAAAGAATGTAACTATTGGCAATATTCAAAATTCTGCATCAAAATGTTTTCTTCTTTGTGATCTTTCATAATTGTCAAAGTTATTGATGTTACTTTGTTGATAAAATTTCATTTCCTTACATTTCATATTAGGTGAAGTTCTGTGTTTTTTTTTTTTTTTGTGGTTGGGATGTGGACACCTAAATCACCTGAAAACAGAAGGAGCCTACCTGGTGACACAGAGAATCAGACTGTATTGCTCAGATTGCTTTGCTATGAAACCATCTACCCTACATAGACTGCCTTCCAACAGTCTCTTGATCCCTCTTTCCCTTCCTTTCCAAATAGAATCAGGCATTAAGTCTTATCAATCATTTGCACCTCAGCGCTAAATGACATTAATAGCTAGTTTTGTGAGATCAGTGTTAGATGTAAAGAGGGGGGAAAAAAAGAGTATGAACACTCCTACCATCAGTTTAAAAACCTACAATAAAAAATATTCATGCAAACCAGGTAGAGATATGGCAATAGTCACTTCCAAATAACAAGATTCTAAAATTCTCTCTGGAATTCTGGGGAGAATTAAATCTGCAATTTCTGATTCCATAGGCTTAGTTTTCCTTAGAGACTATTTGAACAACTTACCTCCTATTTTCCCAGCTCCTCAATCCCACTCATTGAAGTTTCACTATCCTAAGTGTCTTATTCTTGCCTAGTTCCACTCCCACATAGTTTATTTCTAGTAATGAGCCTTTTCACTACTTCCCAAACTCTTTTACTTCCTCAATTTTTTTCAATCAAGGCTCCTCATTTTAACAGAAAATTAGAGCTATTTTAAGGGCACCAAATTCTTTGCATTCTTCTATATGAGAGCTGTCTTTTCCTTATCCTCCTTCCCCAACCCACTCAGTTTTTATCACGATATTTTTCTCTCATGAAGTTCATTCATTTCATTTGATTGCCAACTATCCCTCTCCCCTTCAATTTTGAAGACTTTTTAAGTGAGTTTATTATTTGAATTACAGTTTCCCTCTCCACAAATACAATTCTAAATTTTCTTCATGAATTCAACATCCATGTCAAAATCTTTAATAAACTGATTTTCCCATTCCACAATTTCTCTTTCCTTTTACAACTTTCTTTTATACCTAACTTCACTGACAACCTTATAAAACCATATCTTTACTCTTATTTTTTTTTTACTCTTTGAACTGTCCCATGTACAAGATTAGAATTGTGAAATTCCAATCTTTAACCACAACCTTGCGTCTTTTGTTCTTTGTTACAAAGGTGGAATAAATATTCCTGCCTGAATGAAAACTTCTTTTCCTCTTTTCCATCCCCTTTCCTCTGCATCCAGTCCCAGAATTACAAATTTATTCTAATACTTCCATAGCAGTACCCCAAATTCCTTTCTTACCCCAACAATGTATCTATCACTCTTTGACTTGAATTTCCTCTCCTGGGCAATCACTACCAGTCAGTTTCTCTATTTTTCCCCAAGACCCTTGAACTTCACTGGAAAAACAAAACAAAACAAAACATGAAAATGAGTTTATCTCATCCATTTCCAATGTATGACAGATAGGATTTACTGAGACATTGATAATGCTTGAAAATGTTCCTTTTTTATCCTGATTGGTTGGTTATCTCATTCTATATAACCTTTTATTACATAACAAATTCACTTACACCACTTCTTTAGGGAGATTAAGGTCATCTGATCAGAAATTCTTCAGCTCCCTTCTTTTTTTAAACCCTTAACTTCCCTACTATGTATTGATTCCAAGGCAGAATAGTGGCAAGGGTTAGGCAATGGGGATTAAGGGATTTGCCCAGGGTGACACAAAGCTAGGAAGTGTCTGAGGCCAGATTTGCACTCAAAACCTCTTGTCTCTAGGACTGGCTCTCTGTCCCTTGAACCACCCAGTTGCCCCCCAGGTGCCTTCTTCAAAATGCCTAAGTATCATCAGTATTTCCTCATTATTTCCAGTTTCAGAACAGATTTGCCTACTGCTCACTAGATATAATTTTGGATATCTTTTCCTGCAATTAACTTGAGGACCTTGATGCTTCAGGCAATCTCTTCTCCTCCTCCATATTCATTCTGTCCCTTATATTTGTTTGTCTCTATTCTCAATAAACTCTTCCCCAAATTCTAGTAGTCCATCCAACTATTGTCCCTCCTTTCTTCTCTTTTGCCTTGATAACTTTCTTAGGAAAAAAAAAAACTAAACTCAATAAAACTAATTTCTCAATATCTACTCTCCCTCCAATCCTTTAAAATTTGGCTTAACAAGCCTGCAGTCCTTAAATTGTTTTATTTAGAATCCCTCACTAATGACTTACCCACCTGATTCAGTGGCTTTTTCCTCCCTCATTTTCTTGACCTCGCTAAAAGTTTTGACACATTTACTTAGCCCCTCTTCCTGGATAGTATCTCTTCCCTTCAAACATGTCAAACTCTTTTAAGTTTTCCAACTCTTTAATTACTTCAATGTTTCTGTTCACTCCTCCTATTACTAATCTCTTGATATTGAGGTTTTCCCAAGGTTCTGTCCTCGGCTCTCTTTTCTTTTTTCTACATAACCTCTCCATTGCTAATTGCATTTACTCCTGAAGCCTCAGTGGCAACCTATTTTTTTCAGAAGTCTCCTAAATCTCTTCTTCAGTTCAGAATTTGCTGAATTTCAGATTTGTATCTCCTAACACCTATAGACTATTTGCATCTGAGTGCCCCACCATCACCTCAAATTCAATATATCCAAAAGAGAATCCATTCTCTTTCCTCCTAATTCTATTCCTTATTCAAATTTCATCATTTCTGACTGTGGTGGTGTGGCTTCCATGTTTATAACCTTTGTATGAAATTTTATTCTTATTTATCACTCTTCTCTTTATTATCCAATAAACGATAAGGTTCTTTTTGATTCTATATCTGTAATATCTCATGCATACATTTCCTTTTTTCTTCTTGTTCTATCACAATCCTAGCTCTGGTAATAATTTTCACCCACCCAGAAAACCACTAATATGTCATT
Source organism: Monodelphis domestica (assembly GCF_027887165.1). Lineage (NCBI taxonomy): Eukaryota > Metazoa > Chordata > Mammalia > Didelphimorphia > Didelphidae > Monodelphis > Monodelphis domestica. The sequence goes on along the minus strand of NC_077230.1, from coordinate 269,439,885 downwards.
TTACTTCTGTTAACTCCCTGGTACCTTGATCCTCCCTATGATCCTTTATACTCCTAGCAACAATAAACTTTCTTAGAGATCTGGTCATTTTATTGAAGAAAATCCTTGCCTTCAGACTTAGAATGAATATTATATATATATATATATATTTTTTTTTCCAAGAGAGAATAGATGTGAGGGCTAGGCAATGGGAGTTAAGTGAATTGCTGAGGGTCACATGATATGAAGTGCCTGAGACTAGATTTGAACCCAGGACTCCCATCATCAGACATGGAACTTTATACACTGACCACCTAGCTGCTTCCTACTCCCTTTTTAGAAAGAAAAATCTTGAGTAATTTCTATGGCATTGTTAATGTGGTTCATAGTCTTTTACTAAGCATTTAAGGGACTACAAAACTTGACACCAGTTAAGATAACTCATATTTCTACCCACCACATTCTCAATGCTCTAATAAAACTGAAATATTCTCTCCATTAATCTGACTTTCTTTTGCTTACTACTCTCATGCCTTTGCTGATAATGCTCTCTATGCCTGAAGTACCCCCCATTCTCTTTCTCAGCTTATTAGCACCTATTCATTCTTTAAAACCAAAGTCAAATTCAACTACTTCATGAAGCCTTTCAATATTTCTGTACTGATAATAACTTAATACTTCAGCCCTCATGTAGCACTTTGTTTTGTAGTCCACTATTTTAATTTATTTATTTAATGAATTAAGAACATTTTTCCATGGTTACAAGATTCATGCTCTTTCCCTCCTCTACCCTCACCTCCTTCCAAAGCCGACAGACAATTCCACTGGATTTTACATGTGTCATTGATCAAGACCTATTTCCATATTATTGTTATTTGCACTAGGGTGATCTTTTAGAGCCTATATTTGCAACTATATCCCCATCAACCCATGTATTCAAGCAGTTGTTTTTCTTCTGTGTTTTTTCTGCCACAGTTCTTCCTCTGGATGTGGATAGTGTTCTTTCTCATAAGTCCCTCAGAATTGTCCTGGATCATTGCCTTGCTGCTAGTAGAGAACTCCATTACATTAGATTGTAGTTTTGTAGTCCTTTAATGCACTGCTCATATGTATTATACTTAATATCTTCATAATGTTTGTGGTTTTAGACTATAAGTTTCTTGAGTAAAGGAACTGTGTTTTATTTTAATTTTGTATTTGCCTATTGGCTAACATAGTGCTTGTATAAAGTAGTATCTGTTAATTAACTATGTACATGTTGATGGAAACAATGAGCTATCATGGGTATAGAATAGTTTATCATAAGTGAAAAAAATAATACAGAGATAGAAGTCTGGATGGTAATACAGTTTTACTTATTTGAAATGATTATCTCTGGGAACATAAGTACACTAATTAATACCAAAGGAATTCAGAGCCAGGAAATGGTGTGTATGCTAAGACAGTCAAGTAAGAATTTGAGAAGAAGCTGGTACTCATTCTAAATCTCTCATAATTACAGAAATGCAAATCAAAACAACTCTGAGGTGACACTTCACACTTAGCAGATTGGTCAATATGATAGTAAAGGAAAATAATAAATGTTGGAGGGGATGTGGCAAAATTGGGACACTAATGCATTGCTGGTAGAGTTGTGGATTGATCCAATCATTTTGGAAGGCAATTTGGAAATATGCCCAAAGGGGTTTAAAAGAATGAACACCTTTTGATTCAAAAATACTACTACTAGGTTTGTACTCTAATGAGATAACAATGAAAAATATTCATGCAAAAATATTTATAGCCATGCTCTTTGTGATGGCAAAAAAAAACTGGAAAATGAGGGGGAGTCCATTGATTGGGAAATGGCTGAACAAATTGTGATATATGCTGGTGATGGAATTACTACTGTGCTGTAAGGAATGATGAATTGGAGGATTTCTATGTGAACTGGAAAAATCTCCAGAAACTGATGCAGAGTGAAATGAGCACAACCAAGAGAACATTATACACAGAAACTGAAACATTGTGGAAAAATATAATGTAATGGACTTTGCTAATACAAGACAATCCCAAGGGACTTATGAGAAAGAATGCTTTCCACATTGAGAGAAAGAACTGTAGGAGTAGAAAACCAGAAGTAAAAAAATTGACAACATTTGTTTATATGGATATCTGATTTGGGGTTTTTGTTTAAAAATGCTTTATTGCAAAAATGAATAATGTGGAAATAGGTATAAGTGATAACTTTTGTAAAACCCAGTGCAACTGCTTATTGGATTCAGGTCAGGGGATAGGGTGCAAGAGGGGAGTGGAAAAAAACAAAATAAGTGAACATTAAAAATATTTAATTTTTTTTTATTTTAAAAAAGAAGCTGATACTCAAAGCAAAGTGTAAGGACTTGAATAACAGAAGGATCAAACCTGTATCTGACTCTAGAACATACTCAGTGTCCTATGAATCTTCTGGAATTTATATTGCCCAGGGCCACTTTAGGTCATATAAGACCCTTCAATTCCCCATCTAGAATGCCAGGGATAATAGGGTGCCAAAACAGGTTTCAAGCATTGACTAAAGAAGATAAGTTAACGTGACCTAGAACACTATCCTCAATCATCTCCCTGTTTACATACAGTGCTCTAAAATGAATTCTAACTGATTTAGAACTTTCAGCCCTTTTCATATGTTTTTCATCTTTCATACAGTATTTTCTTCTAACAGAATAAGATATGGGCACTAATTATTAGATATTAAAATATATGATAACATATTAAAATAATACAATATATATTAACACAATAAATATTTATTTTTTCAACTTTTATCTCACAATTTATCTCAATTTAACTGTTGTGCTGAAAACATTTTTCCTCTTTTTAAATCTTCTTTATTTTAATTTTTAGATATCAGTGTTCTATGAACTAATATTATTGGTTATATAAACTAGGACCCTCCTTGTCTAAGACAGGTTTTGCTTGAGTTGATTTCAGGAGAAAAACTTAAGGAAAGGAGCATTCTTCTATAGAGCAGCAACTCAGAAGCCACCATGTCCATAAGATTCTCCAAATTGTGCTTGTTTCTATGAGGCAGAACAAAGACCAAGGGGTGGAAATTCTAGGAAAGTTCTTGAGGGAAATAGTTTGTTGCCTGACACTCAAGGCTATCAAAGAAATGCCTAAATAACTACATTATTTTGTTATTGCAGTGGAAATTTACATTTCAGGTATTTTTATGAATAGACAGTTTCTGATGACTTTTCCATCTTTAAGAATTAAGAGGCTATAAGTTCTACCTCTCTTGTAAAATGTTCATGTACTCTGGCACCAATCTCAATCTTTTTCTCTCAGTTATGTCTTGCTTTTCTTATTTTTCTCCAGATCACTGGGCTAAGAGAAAAAGGAGAGAGCACATAGCAGCAGTATTCAGCACTGCTTAGTACATAGATCATTCCTTAGATACCTATGGAAACCATCAAGTGTAGAATTGAGTAGAGGGCAGAGCAAATATACTTTCTCCCAAGTCTTCTTTTTCATTTTATTTTCTCTAATTTATGTCTATCTCCTCAGCCTATAAGTCACTATTTTTCAGGCTGGAGTATCCCATGGTTTTGCTACTTCCTTTGGGGAATTTTGTGGATCCTGGGGGAAGCTAGTTTGGATTTTATAAGGGAAATATAATTTTGCTAATTTCCATATTCTATTTTTTAAACCCTTTCTATCTGTCTAGGGGGGAAAAAAGCTAAGTATTGTTTTCAAGGCAGAAGAGTGGTAATTTCTAGGCAATAGAGGCTAAACAAGTAAGAAGTATCTTAGATCACATTTGAACCAATGACCTGGTTCTCTGGGCCTGATTCCCTATCCACTGAGCACCCAGCTACCCATACAATTTTGTTTCAATGACATTCTAAAAAGAGATTTTTTTCAACACTAAGAAATTTTAGACGATATTTCCCACACTGAAATGCCACGGGAGTAAAGGAAGAATGTTCCAGTAAAAATACTTTTTAAAATTAAAAATATTCTCTTCACTGAGCAGAACTTTACTCTGTCAACTTTCATGGTACTCAGTGTAGCCCCATCATTGGCCAGTTAGTTGGACTCATCTGGTGGAGCTTTTACCTTCTAAAAATTAATTTGTGGAAATTGCTTATAAATGTGTCCAGGGAACAATTTTGATTAAATTTAAAAAAAGATAAAAAACAAGCTTTAGTCCATTTATATTTATTTTTCCTTTGTTAGCAATGTTGGCAATACTTCAAAATTTAGTTTCCTCTGCAAATTTCATTAGCAAGCTATTTATTCCCCCTTGGAGATGATTAATAAAGAAGGAGAATAAAACCTGACCTTACATCAACCCTCTTGCGGCACCCCACCAGCCACTTCCTCACAGCCGGACCCCTACCCATCTATCACTACCTTTCTTTAGAATTTGCCTAATGATGTGACAAGGTTCAGATCCAAGCCAATCTGAAGCAATTCAAAAGGCAAATTTTCTTTGAAACATGTTCTTAAATGCTTTACCTAATAACCAAGAAAAATAATTATTATATTCTATCACTCTGCTCTCATTGTCCACCAACCAGGAAAAAAAATAAATTTGGCATTACTTATTCATTTTAACTAACATTGGCATGTTATTGAGTCTAGCACTCCCTAGGTGTTTATAGATTCCCTTTCTATACACACACATACCTTTCTAAAATTAAAAAAATACCAGCATCATACATACCAAATAATGGTTTCCAATCTCTTTATTTGGAAATTGTGCACCCGTTCTGCTTTTCTTCAATTGTCTGGCACTTTTCCAACTCTTAATGATATTTCAAATATTCTTTTAAGTAGTTTAAAAAATGTTGGCCAATTTTTCCCTCCCCCCAAAAGCTTGTAAACTGGCCCATTGTTATATTAATGTTCTCCTGAATGATGGAAATTGTACCTATATATAGCCACTACATTGACTGTATTTGGATGACGTTGTTTTAGTAAACGGTTCTGCTTCCATAGAATTCATTGCCTCAGTACTAATTTTTTTTTTTAATTTGGTCACTGAGATTTAAAATTTCAGTATGACCTCCTCTTTACCCAAATACATATTTCTTAGAACTAGATATAGCATGTATACTCAAAAGAAAAGAGAAAAGGAGATTTGAACATTATCCAATCTCTTTGTTTAATGTTGGCACTAGGGTTAAGCAATTATGTTCTTTTACTTCAATGGCCAAAAATTTTTGCCTAATGGGCCTGCTATAAGTTTTACTAATACATATTAATATAATCAAGTGATAAACCTTTTCAAATTACTGAAAAAAATGAATTATAGAATATATGAGGAAAATAGTATGTGTTTACAGGTTATATAGGAACCTGACCTAAGTTGCCAAATGGGTGCCATATTCCTAGAGCATATACTTTAACCAAAAATAAGTATTATTTCTGAGGAGAAAATAATTTTTTCACATAAATTAGTACTTCCACCATGTTTTAAATTTGCTATCTAAACAAATTTAAACATTATTTCCCTTAATCATGTTTACATTGCAATTTTCTAAATAAATCATTATTATAAATAGTAAAATATAAACCAGATCAAGACCATTAAAATTAGTAAATTCTAACTAGTGAAGTAATATTATGTAATTAGCTAAGATCTTTACTCACCAAAGTGGAAAATCTGGATATATCTGTCAAAAATTTACTATAGAACTTTAAAAATTTTAGACTTCCGGTTAAGATGGCGGCTTAGAGAAAGCTCAAGTTCAGATCTCCGGAAAAACCTTCCCGACCGATCTCAAACGATAAGCTCCTAAGGCGCCGAAATTCAAAACGATCAACAGCACAGACCCTGGGAACCCTCCTCCTGGACCTGGACCCGGATCAAAAGGTACGGCTCCCCTTAAAAGCCAGAACCCGAGATCCCTCTCAGGGGTAGGAGCGCAGAGTCCAAGGCTCCCGGAAGCCGCAGCCCTGCCGGCTGGGCTCAGAGAGCAGAACCCTCAGGGCCTTCTACAGTCCCGGTGAAAGTTACTGCCTGGGGCTTCCGCTGCAGAGAGCTGGTCGAAACAACAGCAACCCTCAGGGCGGGCAAAACAGCCTCACGGGCTGGATCCTGCTATCCAAGTCTCAGTGAAAGTCCTTGCTCTCAGAGCTTGGGTTAGCTGCAGCCCATCCCCCCGCAGGCCAACGAAACAGCCTCACGGCCAGCGATTCTGAAGGCAACTTCCTGAAAGCAACGTGGTCCGACCCTTCCATTCCAGTTCCAGTGAGGCATATTCAGTTTAACCCAGGGAAAGTCATAGAACCATCTGCCCAGGACTAAAGCCTCTGAACACCAGACAGAGACAAGAAAAGCCAATCCTCCACATTCAGAGATGGAAAACTCCACAGAAGCACAGAAGCCCCAAAATACCAAGAAAAATAAGAAGAAAGGGGCGACTTTGGACACATTCTATGGAGCCAAAATACAAAATACAGAGCAGATAGAAGATAATATAAAAGAAAATGCTCCAAAACCTTCCAAAGGAAATGGAAACTCTCCACAAACCTATGAAGAATTTGAATCAGAAATGACCAAAAAGATGGAAGCCTTCTGGGAGGAAAAGTTGGAAATAATGCAAAAGAAATTCACGCATCTACAAAACCAGTTTGACCAAACTGTAAAAGAAAACCAGGCTTTAAAGGCCAGAATCAGGCAGCTGGAAGACAACGATCGTGTAAAAGAGCAAGAATCAATAAAGCAAAGCCAAAATACCAAGAAATTATAAGAGAACATAAAATATCTCAGCGACAAGGTGATAGATCTGGAAAATAGGGGGAGAAGGGATAATTTAAGAATAATTGGACTCCCAGAAAAGCCAGAAATAAACACCAAACTGGACATGGTGATACAAGATATAATCAAAGAAAATTGCCCAGAGATTCTAGAACAAGGGGGCAATACAGCCACTGACAGAGCTCACAGAACACCTTCTACACTAAACCCCCAAAAGACAACTCCCAGGAATGTAATTGCCAAATTCCAAAGCTATCAAACAAAAGAAAAAATCCTACAGGAAGCCAGAAAAAGACAATTTAGATATAAAGGAATGCCAATCAGGGTCACACAAGACCTTGCAAGTTCTACTCTGAATGATCGTAAGGCATGGAACATGATCTTCAGAAAGGCAAGAGAGCTGGGTCTCCAACCAAGAATCAGCTACCCAGCAAAACTGACTATATACTTCCAAGGGAAAGTATGGGCATTCAACAAAAAAGAAGACTTCCAACTTTTTGCAAAGAAAAGACCAGAGCTCTGTGGAAAGTTTGATACCGAAAATCAAAGAGCAAGGAATACCTGAAAAGGTAAATATTAAGGAAAGGGGAAAATGTTATCTTCTTCTTTTACTCAAACTCTCTTCTATAAGGACTACATTTATATCAACCTATGTATACTAATATGTGGGGAAAATATAATGTATAAATAGGGGGTAAAGAAAGACCAAATAGAATAATCATTCTCACACAAAGATTCATATGGGAAGGGGAGGGGAAGAAAACTCCTATAAGAAGGAGAGGAAGAGAGGGGGGGGGATTTACTTAAACCTCAATCTCAGGGAAATCAACTCTGAGAGGGGAAAACATCCAGATCCATTGGGATCTTGAATTCTATCTTACCCAACAAGGGTAAGGAGAAGGGAAAACCAAGGGGGGGAGGGGGAGAGGGAGAACAAAAAGGGAGGGAAAGAGAGGGGGGAAGGGGAGGGAACAAAAAGGGAGGGACTAAAAAGGGAAACATCAAGGGAGGGGACAAGGGGGACTGTTTCAAAGTAAATCACTGGACTAAAAGGTAGAGCCGAAGAAGAATAGGTTAGAATTAGGGAAGGCAATCAAAATGCCAGGGAGTCCACAAATGACAATCATAACTTTGAACGTGAATGGGATGAACTCACCCATAAAACGTAGACGAATAGCAGAATGGATTAGAATCCAAAACCCTACCATATGTTGTCTTCAAGAAACACACATGAGGCGGGTTGACACCCACAAGGTCAGAATTAAAGGATGGAGTAAGACCTTCTGGGCTTCAACTGATAGAAAGAAGGCAGGAGTGGTAATCATGATATCCGATAAAGCCAATGCAAAAATAGACCTGATCAAAAGGGATAGGGAAGGTAATTATATTTTGTTAAAAGGGACTATAGACAATGAGGAAATATCATTAATCAATATGTATGCACCAAATAATATAGCACCCAAATTTCTAATGGAGAAACTAGGAGAATTGAAGGAAGAAATAGACAATAAAACCATACTAGTGGGAGACTTAAACCAACCATTATCAAATTTAGATAAATCAAATCAAAAAATAAATAAGAAAGAGGTAAAAGAAGTGAATGAAATCTTAGAAAAATTAGAATTAATAGACATATGGAGAAAAATAAATAGGGATAAAGAGGAATACACCTTCTTCTCAGCACCACATGGCACATTCACAAAAATTGACCATACATTAGGTCACAGAAACATAGCACACAAATGCAGAAAAGCAGAAATAATGAATGCAGCCTTCTCAGATCACAAGGCAATAAAAATAATGATTAGTAATGGTACATGGAAAACCAAATCTAAAACCAATTGGAAATTAAACAATATGATACTCCAAAACTGTTTAGTTAAAGAAGAAATCATAGAAACAATTAATAATTTCATCGAGGAAAATGACAATGGCGAAACATCCTTTCAAACCTTTTGGGATGCAGCCAAAGCAGTAATCAGAGGTAAATTCATATCCCTGAATGCCTATATTAACAAACAAGGGAGAGCAGAGATCAATCAATTGGAAATGCAAATGAAAAAACTGGAAAGCGATCAAATTAAAAACCCCCAGCAGAAAACCAAATTAGAAATCCTAAAAATTAAGGGAGAAATTAATAAAATCGAAAGTGATAGAACTATTGATTTAATAAATGAGACAAGAAGCTGGTACTTTGAAAAAACAAACAAAATAGACAAGGTACTGGTCAATCTAATTAAAAAAAGGAAGGAAGAAAAGCAAATTCACAGCATTAAAGATGAAAAGGGGGACAGCACCTCTGATGAAGAGGAAATTAAGGCAATCATTAGAAATTACTTTGCCCAATTATATGGCAATAAATACACCAATTTAGGAGAAATGGATGAATATATACAAAAATACAAACTGCCTAGACTAACAGAAGAGGAAATAGAATTCCTAAATAATCCCATATCAGAAATTGAAATCCAACAAGCCATCAAAGAACTTCCTAAGAAAAAATCCCCAGGGCCTGATGGATTCACCTGTGAATTCTATCAAACATTCAGAGAACAGTTAATCCCAATACTACACAAACTATTTGACATAATAAGCAAAGAGGGAGTTCTACCAAACTCCTTTTACGACACAAACATGGTACTGATTCCAAAACCAGGCAGGTCAAAAACAGAGAAAGAAAACTATAGGCCAATCTCCCTAATGAATATAGATGCAAAAATCTTAAATAGGATACTAGCAAAAAGACTCCAGCAAGTGATCAGAAGGATCATTCACCATGATCAAGTAGGATTCATACCAGGGATGCAGGGCTGGTTCAACATTAGGAAAACCATCCATATAATTGACCACATCAACAAGCAAACTAGCAAGAACCACATGATTATCTCAATAGATGCAGAAAAAGCCTTTGATAAAATACAACACCCATTCCTATTAAAAACACTAGAAAGCATAGGAATAGAAGGGTCATTCCTAAAAATAATAAACAGTATATATCTAAAACCAACAGCTAATATCATCTGCAATGGGGATAAACTAGATGCATTCCCAATAAGATCAGGAGTGAAACAAGGATGCCCATTATCACCTCTACTATTTGACATTGTACTAGAAACACTAGCAGTAGCAATTAGAGAAGATAAAGGAATTGAAGGCATCAAAATAGGCAAGGAGGAGACCAAGTTATCACTCTTTGCGGATGACATGATGGTCTACTTAAAGAATCCTAGAGATTCAACCAAAAAGCTAATTGAAATAATCAACAACTTTAGCAAAGTTGCAGGATACAAAATAAACCCACATAAATCATCAGCTTTTCTATATATCTCCAACACAGCTCAGCAGCAAGAACTAGAAAGAGAAATCCCATTCAAAATCACCTTAGACAAAATAAAATACCTAGGAATCTATCTCCCAAGACAAACACAGGAACTATATGAACACAACTACAAAACACTCGCCACACAACTAAAACTAGACTTGAACAAATGGAAAAACATTAACTGCTCATGGATAGGACGAGCCAATATAATAAAAATGACCATCCTACCCAAACTTATTTATCTATTTAGTGCCATACCCATTGAACTACCAAAATACTTCTTCACTGATTTAGAAAAAACTATAACAAAGTTCATTTGGAAGAACAAAAGATCAAGGATATCCAGGGAAATAATGAAAAAAAACACACATGATGGGGGCCTTGCAGTCCCTGACCTAAAACTATATTACAAAGCAGCAGTCATCAAAACAATTTGGTACTGGCTAAGAAACAGAAAGGAAGATCAGTGGAATAGACTGGGGGAAAGCGACCTCAGCAAGACAGTATACGATAAACCCAAAGATCCCAGCTTTTGGGAAAAAAATCCACTATTCGATAAAAACTGCTGGGAAAATTGGAAGACAGTGTGGGAGAGACTAGGAATAGATCAACACCTCACACCCTACACCAAGATAAATTCAAAATGGGTGAGTGACTTAAACATAAAGAAGGAAACCATAAGTAAATTGGGTAAACATAAAATAGTATACATGTCAGACCTTTGGGAGGGGAAAGGCTTTAAAACCAAGCAAGATATAGAAAGAATCACAAAATGTAAAATAAATAATTTTGACTACATCAAACTAAAAAGCTTTTGTACAAACAAAACCAATGTAACTAAAATCAGAAGGGAAACAACAAATTGGGAAAAAATCTTCATAGAAACCTCTGACAAAGGTTTAATTACTCATATTTATAATGAGCTAAATCAATTGTACAAAAAATCAAGCCATTCTCCAATTGATAAATGGGCAAGGGAAATGGATAGGCAGTTCTCAGATAAAGAAATCAAAACTATTAACAAGCACATGAAGAAGTGTTCTACATCTCTTATAATCAGAGAGATGCAAATCAAAACAACTCTGAGGTATCACCTCACACCTAGCAGATTGGCTAACATAACAGCAAAGGAAAGTAATGAATGCTGGAGGGGATGTGGCAAAATAGGGACATTAATTCATTGCTGGTGGAGCTGTGAAATGATCCAACCATTCTGGAGGGCAATTTGGAACTATGCCCAAAGAGCAACAAAAGAATATCTACCCTTTGACCCAGCCATAGCACTGCTGGGTCTGTACCCCAAAGAGATAATGGACACAAAGACTTGTACAAAAATATTCATAGCTGCGCTCTTTGTGGTGGCCCAAAACTGGAAAACGAGGGGATGCCCTCCAATTGGGGAATGGCTGAACAAACTGTGGTATATGTTGGTGATGGAGTACTATTGTGCTAAAAGGAATAATAAAGTGGAGAAGTTCCATGGAGACTGGAACAACCTCCAGGAAGTGATGCAGAGCGAGAGGAGCAGAACCAGGAGAACATTGTACACAGAGACTGATACACTGTGGTATCATCGAACGTAATGGACTTCTCCATTGGTGGTGGTGTAATGTCCCTGAACAACTTGCAGGGATCCAGGAGAAAAAAACACCATTCATAAGCAAAGGATAAACTATGGGAGTGGAAACGCCGAGAAAAAGCAACTGCCTGAATACAGAGGTTGAGGGGACATGACAGAGGATGGACTCTAAATGAACACTCTAATGCAAATACTATCAACAAAGCAATGGGTTCAAATCAAGAAAACATCTAATGCCCAGTGGACTTACGCGTTGGCTATGGGGGGTGGGGGGGGGGGAGGAAAAGAAAATTATCTATGTCTTTAACGAATAATGCTTGGAAATGATCAAATAAAATATATTAAAAAAAAAAAGAACTTTAAAAATTTTAGAATTATCTGTCAGTCCTCTAAAAGTACCAGCTTCTATTGTTTGAATTTTTCTTTGCCATATTTAACAATGCCATTCATGATGAGATTATGAAAATCAACAAATATCTAGGAAGCACCAGAACTGTGACACAGGATAAGCCAATAAACAAGTGAGAAGTCCTACTGCTTTTTAATTTTTTTTTGTTAAATTTCATATTTGCTCACATCAAGATCAACCCATTTTCACTCATAATTCATTTGTTTATTTATACAACAAGCACTATTATTACTCTATCAAATGTATAATGCTAAGAACAAGGAAAAAAATTAAACCCATCTTTAGTGAGAATTACAGTGAGCTGTTATTCTATTGGAAGGCAACAATATGCATACATATAGTTACTACATATGTGTATTCATATGTATGCATATAGATATTTATGAAGTAATATATTCAAAGGAGGTATTTCACACAATGCATAATTTATAAGATATATGCTAAATACAATGTAACCAATATATCTATGTATATATAAATATATATACCCACCATATATAATGTGTATATTTCATTACTGGAATAGACAACAGTCATTGATTAATGCTGATATCTCTGCAAATTACTCCAAATTACTCTACCAATAGATATATGATGAGGAATTCAAATACACACTTTCTGACAAGAAATCCAACACTCAAGCCATTATGTCATGGTGCCCTTCAAATAATTAGCTGACAAGCTAATAACTTTTAAAAATTTTAATAAGGTCATTGTTTTAGAACTGGAAGAAATCTTAGAGATCATCTGTTTCAAGTCCTTAGACTGTGCTCTCTTGATTATTGAATGGATGAGTGCCAACTCCACAAGTCTACTATAATTAGCTTGCCCCAGACCAGACTAACTCTATATTTCTAACCCTGGCACCTATTCCACTGGTTACTCAGGACATGATAATCACACCAATACTACCATTTCTCCCGGAAAGGATATGTCAAGTAATTCTTATAGGTCAACTCATCCTCCAAGTGAGTTCCTAGACCACAACTCCCATCTCTGGCCATCATTCCAAGATATATATAGTTCTATTATGTAGAAAGGAATGTAGGATTCTTGAGGAGAAAATCTACCTCAGTTTTGTATTTGTATCCCAGCATTAAGACAATGTTTAATGTATGATTATCAGTTAACAAATATTCATTCATTCATTCCTTCTTTTATTCACTCACTAGTTACTCCATTCATTCACTCAGATGAAGTAATACATTGCCTAAAGAGAAACGAACAGTCAAAAATTCCAAGGATAGTAATGAGACAGTACCAGAACTTGACTCAAACTGTTTTTATTTTGGATGCAGAGCTGTTCATAGAGTAAAAGAAATAAAATATTTTCAAGCTATTACAAGTTCCCTTTTAGATACACTTTCTGCCTCAAGTAATAGATATAATTCCAAGTGTGCATGTAGTCATATAATGCATGAAGTATAATTTAATTTAATTCTATCTGCAGTCATCTTCTTTTTCTGTATTCTCCTTATCACCAATCCAAGCCATGAAGATATCTCTAATTATCATCCTTATATTCTTTATATGATTTAAATGTATTAATTTGTTGCACTGAATATGGAGAAAGAGGAGGTCATAGAATTCTTGGTAAATTAAGCAATATTTTCAATGATGCATTTTAAAGAGATTGGGAGAAGAGCAACTTGAAGCAGGAAACAAGTAAGATTCAATTGTAATAGTCAAATCATGAAGTAAAAAAATCAAAACTAGTATGGTGGTTGCAAACTCATTAAGAAAGATAGAATTTGGGGAGATGTGAACAGAAAATCATCAGGACTTAATAGTCATTAAATATGAGGGGAAAAAGAGGCAAATAGCCAATGATTAGCAATGTTTAATGATGGAGAATGAAAGAAATAGAGAATGGAAGAGGGGATGATTTGGAAGGATAAATTGTGAGTTCAATTTTGTACTTTGGAAGCTTGATATTCCAATAAGATAGTAAGGTGGATATGTCTATCAAGTAGCTGAAATTAGTAAGGGATAGTGAAGAAGATAGATCAGGGATGCAGGTAGAACATTGGGATAATAATTAAAGCTATCTTCATTGATGGGATTATGAGAAAGAGAATACAGAAAAAAAAAGATGACTGAAGATAGAAATCTGAGTAATAGTCTGAGTTAGGTGATAAGAGAATTGAAGGGAAAAAATCAAAGACTACAATATGGGAACTGTCTAGGATGCTTGAGGAGAGACAGGATAATAGAATTAAAGACCTAGAGCTAGAAGGGACATCACAGGTCATCTAGTCCAACCAGTTCATTAATTCATAAGGTATTTATTAAGTATCAAAAATATGCAAGGCACATGCTGGGTATTAACACAATAAAAATAGGAAATCACCTGCCCTCAAAGTGTTTATATTAATAGAAAACAGAAGGAAGGTAGAATTTCAAAGAAAACTCCCTATTACTAAACAACAAAGTGCTACTGAGTAATGAAGGAAAAAGAGAGGAGGATCATATTATGAATATATATTTGGTGTTCATATATATGCATATATGATTAAATATGGAATATTTAAGTAGATGAAGTACAAATGCATATGTAGATATCATATATTGTATTGTACATATAAATATATATAATATTTACATCATGATATGTAAGTAGATTTGAAATACAAGATATATATAGTATTAAACACAAATGACACATGTAGTTACATCGGGTTAGAAACAATAAATATAGTCACAGTTTCTGAAGACACAGAAAAGAATACATTAATGTCATTAAACCCTTGTCACTATAGAATGTTCCAAAGTGAAAAATACTATAGTATTATTGATGGAAATTACAGTAAAGATACATTGCTGCTCTACCTTGGAGACCACTGAAGAGAACCCTCCTTAATGTGATTTTTTCCCCTATTATGATGAGGAGAGTAGGTAAGGTGTTAGGACTTGACACATACTAAGCACTGAAAAATACTTTTTTATTCATTCATTTATTCATTTTTCAGAAAGATTATAAAGGGGAAGAAGAGAGTAATGATTATGAAGCCCAATAAGAGGTTATTGCCTATGTGATAGTAAAGAAGGCTTTTGATAGAATAGAGACTTTTTCACTAAAATATAATTTCCTCCATTAATAACCTCTTCTTATGTCTCATTAGGGCACAGAAATAACATCATTTTCTCATAGTCTATGCCAATGAATTATATCCACTACCATCCCAGGTCCTATCATGCTAGAAAACTTCAATTATGTCTCTATGATGGAATTTATGGTATATGAGCAGCAGACTAGTTTTGTTCAGATAAGTTTACCATCAAGATGGCTACAGGATGAGTATTTTTCAGTGAAGGCTACTCTTGAATATCATCTATTAAGTCATAAAGGTTTTGTATTCCACCTTGGTGAAATGAGCATCTCTATCAAAAAAATTCCTGATCTTTGATATAATTAAGCAACATTATTCCATCAGACTTTAAAACAATAAACATAACATTGTCAGAGCAGATATTATATATATATATAATATATATAGGAATATTATATATATATATATATATATATATATATATATATATTGTTCAAGATCAGGCAAATAGATAAGTGCCACAACTGAGAATGGGACCAAGCCTTCTGAGTTCAGATACAGTGTTTTGTTTTGTTTGTCATTACATAATACTGCCACTACCAAAAAGACTGAAATGGAGTCTATAAATCAAGTCTTTTTTCTGGCAGTCATGATGTTTTATTGTAGGTGGGTTAGTAGTCAACATTGGTTGGCATTTTGCCCAGGTTGCTGATTTACCTGGCATTTTTGTATCTCTTGGGCTACTATCAAAAAGTCTTCTGTCTTTCTCTGATGTACATTTGCATGGTGTCTGGGAGTTATTTTTTGCATTTGAAAAACTAATTTAATATCCCATTTCTCTAAATTCTGAGTAATTAATGAACTGTGCAGGAATTAGCAGCTGGAGGCAGTACATAGAGATTTCTCCTCTATCACTGTCTGCAAAAAGTGCTTAAAATAAGCAAAAGACATTCATTATTTGCTCTACTTTAGAACTCTAGCTTTACTAAGTTGAGAAAATAGGAAAATAAGGTAGCACGACTATAAAGGTTTTAAAATTATGCTTTCAATGAAGATTAAGGTTAGGAACCAAAGTTTCCATTGATTAAGAAGGTAAAAGATTATCATGAGAATGGTCTGTAATGAGCATCTTTTTTATCAAGGTTATATGGTCATACATTTTACCCTCAGAAGTAATATAATACAAATTTGTGAGAACATGTCTCTGTCTTAAATAAGTCATTTCTCTAAACCCCAGTGTTACCTCTATAGGGTAAGATTGAACTGACCTCTAAAGTCCATTATAGTTGTAACACTTAGTAGATATCTCTGTGGTTCATTTTGCAATTTGCTTTAAATAGGCTTCTGCTAGATCTGAATTTATAATGTGTTGTTATTGAAGACATCACAATTTTCTAAATATATTAGTATTCACAAAAACAGAAAGTTACAAATTGTTACATACTTCTGCGATTTCTCACCACCCTCTACTTGGTCCTTTGCAATGTGTCTTCCATTACCAATAAGTGGCTGAAAATCCTCACTCGAACATCACCAGTAATCTCTAAACTGCTAAAAAGGTGTAAAGGGGGTACAGGATTGGGACAGAGGTGTTTAAATGACTTTCTAATAGACATTCAGTGAACAAATACCAGGGGCAGGGTTTTTACTTTTGTCTTCTTTATCTAAATTATTATGGGTTTTGAAAGAAATATTATAATAATTCTGGGGTGGTCAATAAATGTTTCATAGAGGATGAATTTGGACAGAACCCTAAAGGATGAAACATATTCCGATAGTCTTCACATGTCAGTTCAGTACTGCCTAATCATCTAGCCTTGCAAACTGAATGTTTCTAAATTCTGAACTACTTCCACATCCCAATCTCCATTCAGTTTTTAAATCTAATAAACCCTAGAACAGATTAGGTCTTTAGTGGCAGTCCCTTGAGAGTACAAATGTTTTGACCATTCTCCATAGCTTAAAGTTCTTGTGTTATAAGGCAGCAGCAGCAATAACAGCCATTAACATAGCTAACTTGTCTAATCAGGGTGAGTTCAGTCTGTTGACTGGCCTGAATATTTTCTGCCAGAGTTTTAATTTCATTTATAAATTTTATTCCTTCTAACATGCTGAAAGTTCATTGGAATAATTATTGTGTGGTCAAGAGCCATTTCTCAATGAACTTCAGGTGTGTACTGTGGCTAATTAGAAGCTCTGGGGCTTTGGGAAATAGCCTAGGAAAATGTGATTTAGATATAAAAAACCTAGTTTCATTTAAATTCTGTGTTTTAACTCTGAGGTATCACCTCACTCCTAGCAGATTGGCTAACATAACAGCAAAGGAAAGTAATGAATGCTGGAGGGGATGTGGCAAAATAGGGACATTAATTCATTGCTGGTGGAGCTGTGAACTGATCCAACCATTCTGGAGGGCAATTTGGAACTATGCCCAAAGGGTGCTAAAAGAATATCTACCCTTTGACCCAGCCATAGCACTGCTGGGTCTGTACCCCAAAGAGATAATGGACACAAAGACTTGTACAAAAATATTCATAGCTGCGCTCTTTGTGGTGGCCCAAAACTGGAAAATGAGGGGATGCCCATCAATTGGGGAATGGCTGAACAAACTGTGGTATATGTTGGTGATGGAGTACTATTGTGCTAAAAGGAATAATAAAGTGGAGAAGTTCCATGGAGACTGGAACAACCTCCAGGAAGTGATGCAGAGCGAGAGGAGCAGAACCAGGAGAACATTGTACACAGAGACAAACACACTGTGGTATCATCGAACGTAATGGACTTCTCCATTAGTGGTGGTGTAATGTCCCTGAACAACTTGCAGGGACCCAGGAGAAAAAAAACACCATTCATAAGCAAAGGATAAACTATGGGAGTGGAAACACCGAGAAAAAGCAACTGCCTGAATACAGAGGTTGAGGGGACATGACAGAGGATAGACTCTAAATGAACACTCTAATGCAAATACTATCAACAAAGCAATGGGTTCAAATCAAGAAAACATCTAATGCCCAGTGGACTTACGCGTTGGCTATGGGGGGTGGGGTGGGGAGGAAAAGAAAATGATCTTTAACGAATAATGCTTGGAAATGACCAAATAAAATATATTTAAAAAAAAATTCTGTGTTTTACATTTATGAGTTCTGTGAATCTGGTAAATCTTGTGAAAATTCAGAAACTCAGTATCTTCCTCTGAAAAATAAGAATAATAATTCTCATACTGAAAAATTTGTGCTCAAGGACAGGTTCTAAATCCCTCCAGATACTTTAATATAACTTTCAGAACTTTAAAAGATATGAAATTAGCTATGAATTGTACATTTGACAATAAAGTACACTGAGATAAGTTCCTTTACTTCATTAGAGAGAGATGGTGCTTGAAAACTATGAAAAAAACTTCATCTTCCTTGATTGGATAATAAACAAATGTGCCAAAAAGAGAGACATGTATTGTATCAACCTGGTAGAAGGGAATAGTGATAATGGATTAAGTATTGGCCTTGAAGTGAAGAAGACAGCACGAAATCATGTTTTAACAAAAATCTACACATTCCATGATAGCGAAAAAGATGGGGGGGATGAAGCAGATTTTCCTTCTTTCTATAGCCAGTTATCATCATTCTTTCATCCACAAGAAAAACTCATAGTTCATTCTATCATCTTTTTTGTTTCAATCTAGATTTTTAAAATCGTTCCCAGAAAACAAAACAAAAACAAAACATTCTTCAACCATTTACAATGTTGAATTGTTCTGAGAGAAGTATTTTACAACCTATAAATTACTATATGAATGGGGAGTGTGATGATTCTTACCTACTACAATATTCTGGGGAAATTCACAGCTTTTGACAATGCCCACAACATATAAATTAAACAAATATCTAGTCATGAAACACACATAACAATCAAGACATGCACATGTGAATTTCCTGCTAACAATACAAGAAATGCAGAATTTGAGATTTGGAAAGAATTTCTGTAACTAACCAGTACAACTCTTATCCAAGATGAATCTCCATTATGACATGCATAACAAGGAGTCAGTAAATAATATATGATTAAGTTTTAAATGTATGTTGTAGACAATAAGAGCTTTAGGAGCTAAGAAAAAGGAAAAATCATTATACTAGGAAGGTCAAAGAAAGCATGATGGGAAAGATGAAATTCAGACTGATCATGGAAGGATAGCCTGGCATAAAATAAAGAACACTGACTCTGGAATCACAGGACTTGGGTAGAATTCCATCTCTTATAATTAGTAGTTTTGTTACCTTGGTAAAGTTAATTAATCTCCCTCAGACTCAGTTTCCTCCTTTATAAAATGAAGGGTTTGAATTAGATGGACTCTGTCTTTTTTAGTTTTAAACCTTTCATCATAGACTTGTGACCATGGTGTACCTGGATTTAGAGGCAAGACTCTTTTTTAAATTGTCCTTGAGGAATTTTCAGAGTTTCAAAAAGTTAAATCACTCTCCAATGTTCACAAAACTAATGCATGCTGGTAGAGTGATTTAAAACAAGGTCTTCCTCTTTGCAGATTCAGTGATATATGTACTATAGCATGCTTCCTCTACAATATGAGAATGTTACAAGAGTAACAGAATAATTTAACAAAATATTAATTAGTACCACCTTTTCAGAGCCAGAAATAACTATGTAGAGAGTTTTGAGTCTTCATAGCTAGAGCACTAAAGACTTACCACAATATTTCCATGTCTCTTCCCAATTAAGGGTCTATCCAAATTGTTTTCTCATGATTGAAGAATGTATATTTCAAGTTGGCAGTATGGTGTAGACACAATGAAGTCAAGAGAAAAATCTCTAACAAATCTTGTGTGACCATAGGCAAATCATTAAATTTCTCTAAACAGTTTAATTGAATTCTACAATATGAACATTAAATGCCTACTAAGTCCAAGACACTTTGCTAGGTTCTAGAAATACATCAACAACAACAAAAAAGAAAATATATTTGTTTCTTCTGTTCTCATTTCTAACAAAGATTTAACAATGCTTACATCATATAATTATCAGGATTATTTTTAAGGAAATGACTTTGTAAACCTTAAAGTACAAAGGAATATTATTACATAATTATTTATATAATGAATTAATGGCCTCCCTTGAAATTTTAATATTCTCCTAGTGTTTTCTCTACTAAGGCTCCCTTCCATTTTTTCTGCTCTTAACGTCAATGATTATGCCTACGTTTTCCCCAATTAGAATCTAAGTTCTTTGATGGTAGGGAGTATTATTTTCCTTATATTCCCAGGGCTTAGCAGAGTGCCTGGAATATAGTAAGAACTTAATAAATACTTCTTGATTGGATTTACATATTTAAAAACCTGCTAATTTTCAATGGAGCTGAATTCTTTTTTGCTATCTTAAGGGTCATAATGCATTTTGCAAATGTAACATGCTAGGTTATGAAGTATGAAACAGATGTCCTTACTTTTTGTAATCTCTTGAGTTAGTATGTGGGTGAAGGGATATTTGGGTTAAAAATGTCAAGTCATGAACTTTTCTATTCTTTTCTTTCTATTCTCTTCCCTAGATTGGACAGGAAATCCAGAGTGAAATTTTTAGTATGATGTAATGTTGTGCTTTCAGGAAGTACTGTCTCTAACCAATGCCAAAAATATTTAGGGGCCATTTCAGTTCTGGATATACCTTAAATGCTAGTGATTTTATTTATTTGGGTAACTATTTTCTCTTTAGTCTTTCTTCAACAGTGTCATTAATAATGCTAGCTGTAAAATTTCACTATAGTAACACTTCACTTGTCCAAAGGTCACATATCCAACAATCTATCTGGAAAACAGCCCAGAATCTGGAAAGAAAGTGGGCAGAAAGTCCTCTAAACTGTCAAAATAGATGCAAAACCTACCCTTTAAAGATGTTAGTTTTCTCATAGGAGTGTCTCTCAAAGAGAACCTATTTATTCTTATCATTACCTCAATTAGAAAGGCAAAATAGTTAAGTTATTGGAGCGAAAAGAAAGCATGACAATAAACCTAACAAAAGCAACAACCTTTCTACCAATTTGACTGATTTCAGGTAACATAAAAGACAAAAGAAATATAACTTCTGCCCTAGTCCATGTTACCCTAGCACTTTCTACTAATATTGAATAATGCTTTGTCTTAGAAAGGGGTGCTCAAGAAAAGATTCTTGATGTTGAAGCAATCTAACCTGAGTGATCAGTTATTCCTCAACTTCCTTGTATATAGCTTCATTTCCTCTATTCTGTTTGCCCCCTAGGAAATTAAAAAAAAATAATAATGAATATGTAATATTTAGGGTGCTATGGAGAGGGGGAATGGAGCAGCCCTCCCAGTGCCTACCTGAAACCTATGCCAAGGCTTTGCCATCAGGGGTATAAGGTGTCTATTTCAATTGAACAAGCATTTATTAACAACTATACATATTGTGTGAAACACTGCAAACAAAAGAACATAAATGGAAGGAAGATGATAATCCATGTCCCTATATCAATGACTTCTTTATTCTTGAATGTATGATATTTAAACTTTATGTCATTTTCCAGCAATTGGAAAAAATCTGCACACTGTAGATGTTTAATAAGTGTTTATTAATGAATGACAGTACCTCTTCAATTTTCCCTCTTCCTCATAATTATGTCTATGACCAATAATGGAATAGGTATTATATTTGGGGACTTAGGTCCAATTAATTTAGTAATTAATTCAGCTGTTTACTAGGTTTTGTAATCAGGGGCAAATTTGGTAACCTATTTGAGTCTTAGTTACCTTGTCTATAAAATGTAATTGATATCTAAGGTCCCTTCTACATTGAAAACCGATGAATTTGGTAGGTGACTTACAAATGCAATACCTAGATCATTTTGAATAGCTAGCCCAAGTTTTTTAAGTACTCGTTGTGACCATTTCACACAAAAAATAGTTAATAAATCTTCAGTTATATGTTTAGTGCCTAATACTGTGTTAAATTCTGTTAGGAATAAAGGAATATCCTCTATCCATCTCTGTCTCTTTCTCTCTTCTCCCTTTCTCTACCCATCCCCATCTCTCTGTGGCTAATGAAAATTGATGGAAAAATTAACTATAATATTAGCAACATGCTTCCACAATGTGTTATAAAGATTATATATTACTTATTTGTGTTTATACCATGAATACAAACTGTCTCACTATTAGGAAAACTATAAACAAAATTTACAATTTTATTAACAACAAAAGTCATGATTATATTTATAGATGAAAAAGCTCCATAACAGAATATCCATTTCCCTTAAAAAAATAGATAACAAGAATATGTGGGTATTTGTTTAACATTCATACATATATATATATGAATGTTATATATATATATATACACATGTACATATATATGGTATCTAGATGCCATATATACATATATATTACATATACCCATGTTTGCTACATTCATTAACATTCATATATACACACACACACACACAAAGAAACAGACAACATCATATATAATAAGGATAAAGCTTTTCCAATAAAATCTGGAGATAAGCAAGTATGGCTGTTGACATCATTACTATTTTATAGAGTATAATTTTAGAAATATTCACAACAGTATTTATGAATACAAATGTTAGCAAAAAAAAAACAAGGAACACAATTTTCAAAAATTGACACAAGGAAAAAATAATGTCTTTTTGTTTTTGCAGATAACATGATAGTTTGTTTAGAAAACCCAAGAGAGTGAATGAAAAATTCAATAAAACCTTATAAATTTCAAAAATATAGAGGATAAAAATTAAATTCATGTAAGTTGTTAGAATTTCTTCATAATATCAACAAAACAAAGAGATAGAAAGAGAAACTCCACTTCAAAAAATTACAGAATATATAAAATACTTATGAGTCTGCTAGCAAGCATAATAGAGAAATTATGAAAATGCAACTCCCCGATAGTTATAATGCTCATCTAAAAATTTTAATTGCTTTTCATGAGACTAAACCAATATATTTAAAATGGAAACCCTCTCTGAATAATTATACTAATTCACTGTGACGCCAATCAACCTAAAACTTACTTTATAGAGCTAAAAATTCACAAAGTTAATCTGGAGACATAAATGATAAAAAGTCTCAAGGGATATATATATATATATATATATATATATATATATATATATATATATGTTTTAAAGTGGGAGTGTAGGGGCTTAACAGTACAAAATGACAAATATACTATAAATCAATTACTGAGTTTAGAACTCACTATTCAATAAATACTTGGAAAACTGAAAATCTATCTGGCAGATATTAAATTTGTAGTAATGTATCACATACAAATTTGTAGTAATATATCATATACAAAAATTTATTTCAAATGTATATATTATTTAAATATAAAATGGCATGTTTAAAACAAATTAGTGGAGCAATGAATAAATTACCTTTTTAGATCTATCAGTAAGAGTTCCTGACCAAATAAAGGGGAAAGTATTATACAAGAATAAAATGAACAATTGTCATTCATTAGATTAAAAAAAGGTTTTGTGCAAACATCCAAATGCAATTAAGATGGTAAAATCTTAATAGCAAAAAAAAAAAATTGAGTAGGAAATTCTTTGTAGCTAGTTTCTCTTGTAAATGGACACATCCTGAGAACATGGGATTCATTGAAAAAAACCTGATATTAAGTAAGGTTGAAAGCAAAAGGAGAAGGGAATGGAAAAGAATAAGAGGGCTAGATATGTGTGACTGAAAGCAACCAACATAAGTTTAGATTTAAGGAGACGGTGGAGGATTACAGTAGAGTCTGATGTACTATGGTTCATGAGGTCATGAAGAATCAGTACACCATGATGTGAAAGAAGACACATATCATTTATAGTAGGGAAAAATTCATGGAGGAAATAAAGTGAAGAATGTCATGTTTAAATTTGCATTCAGATTTCATCAGCTCTGCCTAGAGCAGTGACTATCCATTTTATCCTGGATTCCTTGAAATTGTCTTGGATCTTTGCATTGTTGCCAATAATTGTCATTAATAGATGATCATATTTTATTTCTCTTACTGTGTACAAATTCTCTTGGTTTTTCTCACTTCACTTTACATCACTTATAAATCTTTCCAGGTTTATATTTGTGTATGTGCATGTGACCATCTTCTTTGTCATTTCTTATGTTGCAATAGTATTCCATTACAATGAGATCATAATTTCTAACCCTATTTTGTTTTTGTTTATGTTTTTTGTTTCTGAACTTTGGCTGAAGCATAATATTTTTTATTACAATCCTTTACCATTACTCTGAGTGCATGTCTTTCTGCTTTAAACATGTTTCTTGAAGACAGCATATATTGTGGGATATTGGTTTTTATTCCACTCTGCTTCATTTTATGGATGAGTTCATTCCATTCACATAAAAAGTTAAACATATTTCCCTCCATTTTATTTTTCTGCCTTTTCTCCTTCTCTTCCTCTTTTGATAGCCTTTCCTTGTTCAAAAAAAATTTTTTTGTTTCTGATTATTGCCTCAAATTCAATCTCTTTTGTCAGACTTTTGCCTTTTCTTCCTACTCCCAGCTTTACTAACCTATAGAATAATTGAAGTTTCTATAGTCAACTACATAAGGATATTATTATAGCTTTGAACCAATTCTGATGCGAATAAGGTTCAAACATTGGCCACCACCACCTTCCATTTTCCTGTCCACTGTACTGATTTTAGTTGCTTCCTCATGTGAGGGTAATTTATCTCAAATTATCTCTCCTTTTCTCTTTTCTCAGTGTATTCTTCTTTCTTTACCCTTGATTTTGTTTTTCTTTGTTTTGGTTTTGTTTTGTTTTAGAAACCATCCCATTATATTCAACTTACTCCCTGCTCTCTGTTTATGTATGCTCCTATTCACTGTTCTAATAGTAATAAAATTCCTCATCTTTCATTTCCGGACTTCCGATCAAGATGGCGGCTTAGAGAAAGCTAAAGTTCAGATCTCCGGAAAACCCTTCCCGACCGATCTCAAACTATAAGCTCCTAAGGTGCCGAAATTCAAAACAATCAACAGCATAGAACCTGGGAACCCTCCTCCTGGACCTGGACCCGGATCAAAAGGTATGACCCCCCTCAAAAGCCAGAACCTGAGATCACTCGGACATAAGGGGTAGGAGCACAGAGTCCAAGGCTCCAGGAAGCCGCAGCCCCGCCTGGTTCAGAGAGCAGGGTCATCTGAAACAACAAAAACAACAACAACCCTCAGGGCCTTCTATCTGAGTCCCAGTGAAAGTCACTGCCCTCAGAGCTCCCCCAGCAGAGAGCAAGGTCGAAACAACAGCAACCCTCAAGTGGGACAAGACAGACTCACCAGCTAGATCCTGCTATCCAAGACTCAGTGAAAGTCCCTAGAAGCCACAGCCCATCCCCCCGCAGGCCGATGAAACAGCCTCACGGCCAGCTATTCTGAAGGCAACTTCCGGAAAGCAACCCGACCCAGAGAGCCGGGGGAGAGTGTGGCCTCCTGGTCCAAGACCCTTCCATTCCAGTTCCAGTGAGGCATATTCAGTTTAACCCAGGGAAAGCTCATAGAACCGACAATCTGCCCAGGACTAAAGCCTCTGAACACCAGACAGAGATAAGAAAAACTAATCCTCCACATTCAGAGATGGAAAACTCCACAGAACCACAGAAGCCCCAAAATACCAAGAAAAATAAGAAGAAAGGGGCGACTTTGGACACATTCTAGGGAGCCAAAATACAAAATACAGAGCAGATAGAAGATGATATACAAGAGAATGCTCCAAAACCTTCCAAAGGAAATGGAAACTCTCCACAAACCCATGAAGAATTTGAATCAGAAATGACCAAAAAGATGGAAGCCTTCTGGGAGGAAAAGTTGGAAATAATGCAAAAGAAATTCACGCATCTACAAAACCTGTGTGACTAAAATGAAAAGGAAAACCAGGCTTTAAAGGCCAGAATCGGGCAGCTGGAAGACAATGATCTTGTAAAAGAGCAAGAATTAATAAAGCAAAGCCAAAACACCAAGAAATTAGAAGAGAACATAAAATATCTCACGGACAAGATGACAGATCTGGAAAATAGAGGGAGAAGAGATAATTTAAGAATAATTGGACTCCCAGAAAAGCCGGAAATAAACACCAAACTGGACATGGTGATACAAGATATAATCAAAGAAAATTGCCCAGAGATTCTAGAACAAGGGGGCAATACAGCCACTGACAGAGCTCACAGAACACCTTCTACACTAAACCCCCAAAATACAACTCCCAGGAATGTAATTGCCAAATTCCAAAGCTCTCAAACAAAAGAAAAAATCCTACAGGAGGCCAGAAAAAGACAATTTAGATATAAAGGAATGCCAATCAGGGTCACACAAGACCTTGCAAGTTCCACTCTGAATGATTGTAAGGCATTATCCCCATTGCAGATGATATTGGCTGATGGTTTTAGATATATACTGTTTATTATTTTTAGGAATGACCCTTCTATTCCTATGCTTTCTAGTGTTTTTAATATGAATGGGTGTTGTATTTTATCAAAGGCTTTTTCTGCATCTATTGAGATAATCATGTGGTTCTTGCTGGTTTGCTTGTTGATGTGGTCAATTATGTGGATGGTTTTCCTAATATTGAACCAGCCCTGCATCCCTGGTATAAATCCTACTTGATCATGGTGAATGATCCTTCTGATCACCTGCTGGAGTCTTTTTGCTAGTATCCTATTTAAGATTTTTGCATCTATATTCATTAGGGAGATTGGTCTATAGTTTTATTTCTCTGTTTTTGACCTGCCTGGTTTTGGAATCAGTACCCTGTTTGTGTCATGAAAGGCGTTTGGTAGAACTCCCTCTTTGCTTATTATGTCAAATAGTTTGTATAGTATTGGGATTAACTGTTCTCTGAATGTTTGATAGAATTCACTGGTGAATTCATCAGGCCCTGGGGATTTTTTCTTAGGAAGTTCTTTGATGGCTTGTTGGATTTCATTTTCTGATGTGGGATTATTTAAGAATTCTATTTCTTCTTCTGTTAGTCTCTGCAGTTTGTATTTTTGTATATATTCATCCATATACCCTAAATTGGTGTATTTATTGCCATATAATTGGGCAAAGTAATTTCTAATGATTGCCTTAATTTCCTCTTCATCGGAGGTGCTGTCCCCCTTTCCATCTTTAATGCTGTTAATTTGCTTTTCTTCTTTCCTTTTTTTTAATTAGATTGACCAGTACTTTGTTTATTTTGTTTGTTTTTTTCAAAGTACCAGATTCTTCTCTTATTTATTAAATTAAAAGCTCTATGTCTTTTGATTTTATTAATTTCTCCCTTAATTTTTAGGATTTCTAGTTTGGTTTTCTGCTGGGGGGTTTTAATTTAATTGCTTTTGAGTTTTTTCATTTGCATTTCCAATTGACTGATTTCTGCTCTCCCTAGTTTGTTAATATAAGCATTCAGGGATATGAATTTACCTCTGATTTACCACTTTGGCTGCATCCCAAACGGTTTGACAGGATGTTTCGCCATTGTCATTTTCCTCAATGAAATTATTAATTGGTTCTATGATTTCTTCTTTAACTAAATTATTTTGGAGTATCATATTGTTTTATTTCCAATTGGTTTTAGATTTGGTTTTCCATGTACCATTATTAATCATTATTTTTATTTCCTTGTGATCTGAGAAGGCTGCATTTATTATTTCTGCTTTTCTGCATTTGTGTGCTATGTTTCTGTGACCTAATGTATGGTCAATTTTTGTGAATGTGCCATGTGGTGCTGAGAAGAAGGTGTATTCCTTTTTATCCCAATTTATTTTTCTCCATATGTCTATTAATTCTAATTTTTCTAAGTTTTCATTCACTTCTTTTGACTCTTTCTTATTTGTTTTTTGGTTTGATTTATCTAAATTTGATGATGGTTGGTTTAAGTCTCCCACTAATATGGTTTTACTGTCTATTTCTTCCTTCAATTCTCCTAGTTTCTCCATTAGAATTTTGGGTGCTAATATTTGGTGCATACATGTTGATTAATGATATTTCCTCATTGTCTATAGTCCCTTTTAACAAAATATAATTACCTTCCCTATCCCTTTTGATCAGGTCTATTTTTGCTTTGGCTTTATCAGATATCATGATTACCACTCCTGCCTTCTTTCTGTCAGTTGAGGCCCAGAAGGTCTTACTCCATCCTTTAATTCTGACCTTGTGGGTGTCAACCCGCCTCTTGTGCGTTTCTATGAAGACAATATATGGTAGGGTTTTGGATTCAAATCCATTCTGCTATTCTCCAAGTTTTATGGGTGAGTTCATCCCATTCACATTCAAAGTTATGATTGTCATTTGTGGACTCCCTGGCATTTTGATATCCTTCCCTAATTCTAACCTTTTCTTCTTTGGCTCTACCTTTGTGATCACTCTACCAGTGATTTACTTTCAATCAGTCCCCCTTGTCCCCTCCCTTGATGTTTCCCTTTTTAGTCCCTCCCTTTTTATTCCCTCCCCCTCCCCTCTCTCTTTCCCTCCCTTTTTGTTTTCACTCTCCCCCTTCCCCCTTAGTTTTCCCTTCTCCCTACCCTTGTTGGGTAAGATAGAATTCAAGATCCCAATGGATCTGGATGTTCTTCCTTCTCAGAGTTGATTTCCCTGAGATTAAGGTTTAAGTAAAAAACCCTTTCTTCCTCTCCTTATTATAGGAGTTTTCTTCCCCTCCCCTTCCCATGTGAATCTTTGTGTGAGAAAGATTATTCTATTTGGTCTTTCTTTACCCCCTATTTATACATAACATTTTCCCCACATGTTAGTATACATAGATTGATAGAAATGTAGTCCTTATAGAAGAGAGTTTGAATAAAAGAAGAAGATAACATTTTTCTCCTTTCCCCTTTCCTTAATATTTACCTTTTCAGGTATTCCTTGCTCTTTGTTTTTGGTATCAAACTTTCCACAGAGCTCTGGTCTTTTCTTTGCAAACAGTTGTGAAATCTTCTATTTTGTTGAATGTCCGTACTTTCCCTTGGAAGTATATAGTCAGTTTTGCTGGGTAGCTGATTCTTGGTTGGAGACCCAGCTCTCTTGCCTTTCTGAAGATCATGTTCCATGCCTTATGATCATTCAGAGTAGAACTTGCAAGGTCTTGTGTGACCCTGATTGGCATTCCTTTATATCTAAATTGTATTTTTCTGGCTTCCTGTAGGATTTTTTCTTTTGTTTGAGAGCTTTGGAATTTGGCAATTACATTCCTGGGAGTTGTATTTTTGGGGGTTTAGTGTAGAAGGTGTTCTGTGAGCTCTGTCAGTGGCTGTATTACCCCCTTGTTCTAGAATCTCTGGGGAATTTTCTTTGATTATATCTTGTATCATTATGTCGAGTTTGGTGTTTATTTCTGGCTTTTCTGGGAGTCCAATTATTCTTAAATTATCTCTTCTCCCTCTATTTTCCAGATCTGTCACCTTGTTGGTGAGATATTTTATGTTCTCTTCTAATTTCTTGGTATTTTGGCTTTGCTTTATTAATTCTTGCTCTTTTACATGATCGTTGTCTTCCAGTTGCCCGATTCTGGCCTTTAAAGCCTGGTTTTCCTTTTCAGTTTGGTCACACCGGTTTTGTAAATGCGTGAATTTCTTTTGCATTATTTCCCACTTTTCCTCCCAGAAGGCTTCCATCTTTTTGGTCATTTTTGATTCAAATTCTTCATGGGTTTGTGGAGAGTTTCCATTTCCTTTGGAAGGTTTCAGAGCATTTTCTTGTGTATCATTTTCTATCTCCTCTGTATTTTGTATTTTGGTTTTATAGAATGTGTCCAATGTCGCCCCTTTCTTCTTATTTTTCTTTGGTTTTTGGGGCTTCTGTGGTTCTGTGGAGTTTGCCATCTCTGAATTGGGAGGATTAGCTTTTCTTATCTCTGTCTGGTGTTCAGATGCTTTATTCCTGGGCAGATTTTCTGTTCTATGAGCTTTCCCTGGGTTAAACTGAGTATGCCTTAAGGCAATGACTTTCACTGGAACTGGAATGGAAGGGTCTTGGACCAGGGGGCCACACTCTCCCCCGGCTAAGGTGCCCCCTTGATTGGACTGGGTCAGGTTGCTTTCCAGAAGTTGCCTTCAGAATAGCTGGCCGTGAGGCTGTTTTGTCGGCCCTGAGGGTTGCTGTTGTTTCAGAGGGCCCTGCTCTCTGCCGGGTAAGGGGCCATGGCTTCCCGGAGCTCCGAGGGTAGTGCCTTTCACTGAGATTTGGATAGCAGGATCCAGCTGGTGAGGCTGTTTTGCCCGCCCTGAGGGTTTCTGTTGTTTCAGATGACCCTGGACCCTGCTCTCTGAGGGGGGCAGGGCTGCGGCTTCCAGGAGTCTTGGACTCTGCGCTCCTACCCCTTAGGTCGAGTGATCTCGGGTTCAGTCTTTTGAGGGGGGCCATACCTTTTGATCCAGGTCCAGGTCCAGGAGGAGGATTCCCAGGGTCTATGTTGTTGATCGTTTTGAATTTTGGCACCTTAGGAGCTTATAGTTTGAGATCGGTCGGGAAGGGTTTTCTGGAGATATGAACTTTAGCTTTCTCTAAGCAGCCATCTTGACAGCTATATTTGATTTTTTAAAATAAATTCTTGCAGTATTTTCTCCTTGACCTCTGAGGCTTTGTAATTCCTCCTCATTTTCAGACATCAGAGTGTTATCAATTGTATCTCTGAGATTGTTGATACTTCTGGCAATCTTAATTCTGGCTTTTGATTCATCTAGTCTGGCATTTACTATGATGTACTCTGTATATAAGTTCAATAAATAAGGTAACAATATAGAGTCTTCTTTCCCCAATCTTAAACTAGTCAGTTCTTTTATATTTGGTGTTACCTCTTACTTCTTGATTCATATAGAGATTCCTCAAGAGACAAGTAAGTTGATCTGATACTCCCATTTCTTTGAGAAGTTGCCATATTTTATTTTAATCCACACAGTCAAAGGCTTTAGTGTAGTAAATGAAACAGAAATAGATTTTCCCCCAGAACTCCCTTGCTTTCTCCATAATCTAGAGAATGTTGTCAATTTGATTTTCAATTTCTCTGCCTCTATGAAAATCAGACTGTGCTTCTTTTAAGTTTTGATTCACATATTGCTGAAGCCTACCTTGTAGAATCTGAAGCAGAATCTTGCTGGAATGTAATATGAGTGTAATTGTTTAGTAATTTGAACATTTTTTTGATATCAACCATCTTTAAGGTTGGGGCATTTACATTCATATTTTCCAATCGAGGGGCCAATACTGAGTCTTCTAGTTAGAATATATGGCATTTTAATACCATAATCTTTTAGAATTTTTAAATAGTTCAGCTATAATTCCATGATCTCCATTAACCGTGTTGTTAGCATTACTTCCTAAGGCCTACTTCACTTCATTCTCTTGAATGTATGACTCTAAGATAAGTGACTAGACTACTATGGCTATTGGTGAGGTTAAATTTTTTCTTATATAGTTCTTCTGTATATTTTTGTTATCTCTTTTTTAATCTCTTACATTTCTGTTAAGTTTTTACCATTTTCATATTTTATGATGACTATTGTTGCATGAAAGATTCTCTTGATATTATTAATTTCTTGATGAGCTTTTTTTAACTTTTCCATTCTGTTTTCTTCTGGTTCTTTGAATTAATTATTTTTTAAAATCTTCTCATATCTCTTTACTCTTCTCTTGAATTCTGCATCTAATTTTGTGTATCTTTTAATTTCACTTTTTCCTTTTGATTTCCTTCTTTCTTTAGGTATAAACCTCATAAAACATACATTTTGCCTTCTTTCTCTTCTCTTTCTTTAGATATTTTACTGTTGATGCCTGTTGGTCCAAAAATATTTTTATACAGAGACTTGTACTGCAATATTTTTTTTTTTGGTGTGGCAGAGAACTGCAAACTAAAGGGCACCTATACATTGGGTAATAGTTTAAAAAATTATGACATGTAAATGTAATGGCATACTTTTGTGCTATAAGGAATAATGAAAGGGTGATTTCAAAGAAGCCTTGTGTCAATTGATGTGGAATAGATTTTGCAAGAGCAAAAACAGCATCAATACTAATGATTATTTCTTCTAAAGCAACATTTTTGAAAATGAAAGTAAGCTTCTTTTGCTTTCCTTCTTTCCTTAACTATTTGGAAATATTGTCAGACATTTTGCTTACCTGATTTTTCTTTTCCTTTTGGATGTTTCTTGTTGCTCTCTATAGGTACTCCATGTTTAGCCTCATGTCTGTGGAATTTTTTGATTGTTTATTTAACATTAATTTATATCTGAGTGGTTTCTGGCTTGGATATATTGCAACTGGCATAGTTTTCATTGTCCTCTGACCTAATTCTTTGTCCCGAGTTGATTTCAGGTATCTGGCTTCATAAGGAATTACAAATGCTTTATCGGTAGGTTATAAAACTTGGTGACAACTCAAGAATCCTCCAGAAGCTCATGAGGTTTTCTAGTGGACATCAGAATTATTAAGTATGTTTAATACCCTATACAGTCTAATTGTCAAAAGCACTATATTTGAGCAGATTCCCAGAATTAGTACAAAATAGTCAATGTAAAATTGGGAGCTATGTGGTACAGTGGTAAAATGCTGGTCTGGAGTTAGGAAGACTCATCTTCCTGAGTTCAAATTTGGCCTCAGACATTTACTAGTTGTGTGATCCTAGAGAAGTCACTTCATCCTGTTTGCCTCAGTTTTCTGTAAAATGAGCTGGAGAAGGAAATGTCAAACCATTCCAGTATCCTTGAAGAGAAAATTCCAAATGAGGTCATGAGGAATTGAAAATGACTGAAATGACTGAACAACAAGAAAACAGAAGCATTCAATGTCAGCAAAGAGACTCTCTTCTCAATGGCTACAATATCCTTATGGATGCTCTAGTTCTACATTTATTCTCCCACAAATTCCTGGGTAAAGAAGAGAGTATAGACCATGAGAGCACTGACTGTACTTCTCCCTGCATCACTTCACTGTGGAAACACCAAAAACTTATTGACTTCTAGAATTATCTCTGAAAACAAGAACATAAAACCCCTAAATTTGGGGATAATGCTTCTCCAAACACAAGTGAGTAGAGTCCAATTTTAACATAAAGTTCAAAGTCAATAAATAAAATGGGGAAATGAACAAATAACAAAAACAAGATTTGACCATAAAAAACTATTAGGGAGCCAGGGAAGGCCAAAACAGAAATTCAGAAAAAGGTAACATGTCAGCTACATGTCAAGTAAAACCTCAAAGAAAAATGCTAATTTGACAAAAGTCCATTAAGAATGCCTTGTAGGGGATAAAAGAAGACATAAGTTTTAGAGGGAGATGTGGGAAAAGAAATGAATGAGACTAAAATATATGAAAATATAATGAAAAGCTTGGTACAAGCAGTATAAAAATAAGAAAGAAATTAACATTTTAAAGAAGAAAGGAATTGGCCTAATGGTAAAAGAGCCATAAAAATTCATAGAAGAAAATAATCACTTAAAACGTTGAATTGACCAAATGGAAAAAGAGGTACAAAAGCTGACTGACAAAAAACTATTTCCTGAAAACTGGAATCAGCTGTGAAAGACTCAACTACTCAGCTCACTATAGTGAAAGAAGATAATTCCCAAAGAGTCATGATGAAAACCATTATATACTACCAGAAAGAGAACTGATAAACTCAGAGGGCAAATTGCAGTATGATTTTCTCACTTTATTTTTCTTGCTTTTTGTTTGGTTAATATATAATTTTCTTTTGTATTATCTTATATGTGTAATTCAAAATGCTTGAGGAATGGAGAGAATTGGAAACACAAAATATTTTAGAAGAATGTTAGAAATAAAAATAAAATGTTAAATCAATCATAGCAATAGGCTCTGCATTCACTAATGCTCAACTGGGTATATTAGAATTGAAATCAACAACAATTGTATTCAGAATTAGTTTGTCTAACACACCTGTGTGCACATACCAGCTATAATGCCTATAACTGTGGGTAGGTCAATATCATACTTCTGAATTTTTACTCATGAATATAGATCATTACTTGAAACTCCTAATAGACTGAACTCTTTCTCTGCCACAGCATCCTAGCAATGAGTCATGTCCAATATCTTTTACATATGGTTACCTAGGACCTTTGATGTTTTTTGCTATGTTAAGTCATTTGGTTCAGAGCACAGATAGAATGGGACAGCTAGCAAACTTGTACAAACTTTAACCATTAACACCTTTCTGACTTTCCATTGAAATAATGATAGATTTTTCATGAATCCATCCCTGTTCCAGAGGTAGAATACCAGTACTCTGTAATGGTAAACTCTGAAAAAATAATACCAATTCATTATCTTCTATTATGGCTGAGACTACTTCTTTTCCTGAAAGAAATATTCCAGCTCCATGGTATTCCTAGGCTCATAGATTTGTAGTTAAATGGGGCCATATAAGTAATCCAGCTCCTCATATCCTCAATGTTCTTATAACTGACAAAATTGAGACCAAGTAAATTTAAGTGATTTGTGCCTAAGATCATACAGCTGTAAGAACCAAGATTTGAAGCCAAATCCTCTGTCATTCAACCCAGTACTCCTTATATCAAGTTTTCCAGGTTATTTTAAATTCTCAGAACTATTTTGTAGCTCTATAGATAAATAAAACTTTTTTTAGAAAATGTCATTTCTAGAGTAATGAGTAATAATTCATGAAAACCAAAATCTGAAATGTTATTTGCAGTGTTACAACTTTTATCCTTAACATTATTTGTCTCCTTTCCTATGCTAGGACTATCAAGGATGCTGCCTTTGGTTTCATCTCAGCTCTGATTGGGAGGTCTTTTTGCCTTGTCTTGATGGGACCCAGACTATTCCACCACATCCTATAGTCTTCTTGTCATGCCTTCAGGCAAGAAATTTCTGCCCCTGGTTTCTTTTATGTATTGACAACACACATTACAGTACTAGGTCTTTAAAAGTACGTACTGTTGAGCAGCAGTAATGGTAGGTCAGGCCAAAACTGCAAAGTAAGAAACAACTAAAGCTGGTGAACAACCCTCCAAATGACCATAGAAGAACAAAAATGGCTCAAAACAAATACTGGAGTAACAGAACCAACATTAGAAGGGATAAAACAATATTGAAAACTCTAAAAGAGAACTCATTTCACTGGAGCATAAGGAGAGAGCACTGAGCAAGCCTCTGTAGAATTGGGACACAATATAGCACAAGTATCAGGAGAAAGGGAATAGCCAGGCTTAGTCCAGTTTCAGTAGGGCAAAGAACATAAAACAACTCAATACAGAATCATAGAAGTCCAGTGGAAAGACAAAAGCCAAAATGACTGATGATGATGATGATGAAGATTTCAGTGGGTGACCTTGGCTTTTTTTATATCTAACCAAGCTTTAAACTCTGTAGCTCAAGCATCCACTGCCTTCATAACTGTTAGAATAAGTTGTTCTCAATTACCCTTTCCACTAGGGACCATCTTCATATGCCTTTAGTAGAAACCCCCCACCTCTCATCTTATAGATAAGAAAACAGATGTCCAGATTGACTTAGTGTCTACTTTCAGTGATACAGCTGGTTTCTGAGAGAGATTTTGAACACAGAACTCTATAAATCTAAGTTTGGAATCCACTACAAAGAAATATCCAACACAGGGACCAGGACTCACTGCCACTCACAACTCTAGTATTCCATCTCCCACCTTCATGCATTTGCATATATTGTCTACAATTACTGGAACTCCTTCCTCAGCTACAACTTTTATTTACTTTAATTTCATTTAAATCTAAGTTGTCATGCAGCATACTGTAGGAAGTTGTTGTTTTTCTGATATCCCTAACTGTCAGTGCACTCCCCTTAAAATTATCATGAATATACTTATATATTTTATTTGCAGCACACATCTGTCACTGCCATTTCTGGTCAAAAGAGAGTAAGATTTTTGAAGAAAGGGGCTGCTTCAGGGAGGTCTTTTTCTTTGTAACCCCAATACCTTGCCCAGTGGTTTATATATAATACAAAATTAATTAAACTTGTTGAAATGAATTAAATTGCCTTTATGCAATGGACTTCCCAGATTGACTTTCAAGCTCTTGGATTATTTTATAATTTTTCAGGCCCTTCAAACTGAGCATTCCAGAAAAACACAAGGTCTTGATTTCTGGTTTTTGTTTTACATTTACTTTTATAATCCTGATTTATAATCCTGATTTATAACTTCCTCCTTTCCCCTCAAGAGATGGTCCCCAATGCAGGAGTCTAATGCCAATGACTGCTCTGATAACTGCCATGTGTCAGCCCCCTGTGGAGTACACATGGGTAAATATAGCAGAAATGAGGGAAGACATAAGCCAGCCATGAAAAATACTATTTTAACTGAGGTGATCCTTCAGTTCTTGTAAGGAAAGAAGCCAGTCTCCAAACACAGTTGACTTGAATCTACTAGCATTATTCATTTCAAGTACCTAACTAAAAAGGAATAACTAGACAGAAAAAGGAAACTCTTGATAATGTTCTATTTTTTCATTTATTATACCTTTATAATTTTACATGAATAAGCAGTTGCAAATGATTATTTTTCCAAATTATTAGAGAATATTTTAAGGCACTGAAAGTCTAGGAATATGACATGATGTGTCGTCATTTTTCTAGTACCTAAAATAGTATCTTCCATTTAATGAGTTTTTATTGAATGTATGACAAATAGAAGTTTATTTGTCTTATTAACAATGTTTTGCTAGTAAACATTTCTTAAATTAAAAGTTTTATATTGAGGTCCAAATAATATTATTTGATTCATTAAAATTGATTTTAAAAGGGTGAAGCCAAGATATCAGAGAACATGCAAAGATCTATCTAATCTCTTCCAAATTACCCTGCAAAAACCATGACTTGATGCTTTAAAAAGAATTTTGGAGCAGCAAAATCAATAAAAAGACAAGGCATGGTGAAATAATTTTTCATCCCAAAAGAACATAGCTGGCATGAAAGATCTACTGTATCAGGGTGGAAGTGGAGAAAAAACCAATACTCCAGAGGAGGAGATCCAAAGGCCTGTTTCTGAGGTGACTGTTATTTTTGTGACAGAGAAGGCCAAAACACAAACTTAGAAGAGAAGATAACAAAACTAAGTCTGCTACATCCAAAGCCTTCCAAAAAATGGAAATTGCTCTCAATCCCAAAATGAATTAAAAGAGGAACTTAAAAAGAAATTTGAAAATCAAATAAGAGAGAGAAGGAAAATTGGGAAAATAAATCAAAGTGATACAGGAAAATAATGAAAAAAGTCAACAGCTTGGTAAAGGAGACACAAAAAATGCTAAACAAAATGTCTTAAAAAACAGAATAAAATACTTCCAGTGGTGAAGCCAAGATTATGGAGTAATCCAAAGCACCTCCACAGCACCATGAGAATCCTCTCCATTAAAATAGTGCTACAAAATGGTAGCTTACGTTTGACTTGGGACAGCCCAAGGGGTCTGTCAGTATTTTCTGATTTGTCACTTGCTAGCACATGTCTGCCATAGGCCATCCTTCTCAACACTTAATCCTTAAGTAGGGGTGTATACATTCCTGATTGCTAGACTAAGCAGGGTGGAGTAAATCTAAAATTCACATCTTAATAGTACAGAAGATAGTAGGACTATACTCAGGAAGAAGTTTGAGAAGTAAGCTTATTATGATGATATGATATATATGGTGTGATGTATATGTAAATGTGATGATGTGGAATGATATTTTGTATAATATATGTATGCATCTGAATAATATATAAAAATCAATCAAGGGTTGAAAGAGAGGGTTTCACTGAGAGAAAAGGGAAGAGAGAGATAGAATGAGGTAAATTATATAATATAAAGAGGAATGAAAAATTGTTATAGAGAGGGGGAAATAAGAGTGATGATAGGCAATGTTTAAAATTTGCTCTCATTGTAACTGGCTCAGAGAGGATAAAAAAGTATATTCAGTGGGGTATAGAATTTTATCTTACTCTAATCAGTGGGGTATACAATTCTATCTTATTATACAGAGAAGTAGAAGGGAAATAAGACAAGGGAAGTGGGAAACAATTGGAATTAGGGGAAGTGGTGAGGAGAGAAAAAAGCAAAATACTGGTGAGGAAAAACAGAGAGAAAGGGAATGGAATGGGAGTTAAAGGGGATAATATGATGAATGACAATAAACAGTTAGTAATCATATAGGTGAATTTGAATGGGATGAACTCACCCATAAAACAGAGGCAGATACAAGAATGGATTAAAAACCTGAATTCTAGTATATGTAGTTTACAAGAAACACATTTGAAACAGGGTAACATTCACACACAGATTCAAGGTAATAGGCTGGAGCAGAATTTATTATGTCATCTAAAGTAAAAAAAAAAAAGCAAGATTAGTAAACATGATACCAGACAAAGGTAAAGTAGAAATTGATCTGATTAAAAGAAATAAGGAAGAAAATTATATTTTGCTAAAGAGTACTATAAATAATGAAGTCATATCATTGCTAAACATTTTTGCACCAAATGGTATGGCATCTAAGTTTCTAAAGGAATAATTAAAGGATCTCAAGGAAGAAATAGATAGTAAGACAAAACTACTAGGAGATTTCAACCTCTCCTTCAGAACTAGATGAATTGAACCAAAAAATAAATAAAAAAGAAGTAAAGGAAGTCAATGAAATGCTAGAAAATTTAGAGTTAATAGGCATCTGGAGAAAACTGAAATATATAAAAAGGAATATATCTTCTCAGCAGCTCAAGTTACATATACAAAGATCAACCATGTACTAGGGCATAGAAATATTGCAAACAAATGCAGAAAAGCATAAATAATAAATGTAGCTTTTTCAGATTATAATGTGACAAAAATTATATACAACAAGGGTCTATGGAAAGGCAAATTTAAAATTAATTGGAAACTAAATAATCTAATTCTTCAAAACTGGTAGGTCAAAAATGAAATCATAAAAACAATTACAGACCTGATTAAAGAG
This sequence comes from Monodelphis domestica, assembly GCF_027887165.1. NCBI lineage: Eukaryota > Metazoa > Chordata > Mammalia > Didelphimorphia > Didelphidae > Monodelphis > Monodelphis domestica. The sequence continues at coordinate 269,400,843 of NC_077230.1, read as the reverse complement.
AATAACAATGAGTACTTCCAGTCAAGATGGTGGCTTAGAGAAAGTTAAAGTTCAGATCTCTGGAAACCCTTCCCTATTGAATTCAAACTATATGCTCCTAGGGCACCAAAATTCAAAAGGAACAACAGCATAGACCCATGGAATCCTCATCCTGGACCTGGACCTGGATCAAAAGGTACAGCCCCCCCAAAAGCCAAAACACGAGATCACTTGGACCTAAGGGGTAGGCAGAAGGAAGATCCCAGGACCCATTCCTCCCAACCCAGAGAGCTGAGTCCAAAGCAGCAGAGGGAACCTCAGAGCCTCAGGGCTGGCTATTCTGAAGGCCACTTCCTGAAAACAACCTGACCCAGTTGCAGGGGCACCCAGATAGCAAGGAAACAGAGAGAGACAGGGGAGCCTGCAGCTCCCTGACCAGATCCTTCCATCTGAGTCTCACTGAAGGTCCCTGCCTCAGGGCATACTCAGTCCGAGGTTAATCCTATCAGGAGCCCTCAGAGCTCCAGGAAACCACGGCCACTCCCCCATCAGAGAGCAGGGTCTTCTGAAATAACAGTAACCCTCAGGGCTGGCAAAGGAGCCTTGGGAGCTGACTATTCTGAAGGTCACATACTGAAAACAATCTGACCCAGTCGTGGGGGCACCCAGACAGCAGGGAAACAGAGAGAGACAGGGGAGCCTGCAGCCACTGGCTGGATCCTTCCCTCCCAGTCTCATGGAAGGTCCCTGCCTCAAGGCATACTCAGTTCAACCTAGGGAAAGTTAATCCTTTCAGGAACCCTTGGAGATCAGGGAAGCCACAGCCCCTCCCTCCTCAGAGTGTAGGCTCTTCTAGCCAGATAAGGCACTGAGGAAAGGGCTGAGCCAAGCTCAGAGCTTGGCAGTAAGGCAACAGAGAAGCATCGGGAGGGAACTGAGGAGGGCAATAACACAGAAACACCAGCAATTCCTGGCCTCCCTGGGAAGACAGAACAGCTGAGGAGAATGGACAATTTGCCTAGGGCTAAAATCTCTGAACACCAGACAGACATAAGAAAAGCTAGTTCTCCCCACTCAGATAGAGATGCCAAACTCCACAGAAGCACAAAAGCCTCAAAATTCCAAGAAAAACAAGAAGAAGGGGGCAACTTTGGACACATTTTATGGAGCAAAAATACAAAATACAGAGGAGATAGAAGACAATACACAAACAGATGCTCTGAAACATTCCAAAGGAAATGGAAACTCTCCACAAACCCATGAAGAATTTGAATCAGAAATGATCAACAAGATGGAAGCCTTCTGGGAGGAATAGTGAGAAATAATGCAAAAGAATTTCATGGATCTACAAAACCAGTTTGAACAAACTGTAAAAGAAAACCAGGCTTTAAAGGTCAGAATTAGGCAACTTGAAGAAACGAGCAAGAACTAATGAAGCAAAGCCAAAAGACAAAGAAGAAGACATAAAATATCTCAATGACAAGATGACAGATCTGGAAAATAGAGGGAGAAGAGACAATTTAAGAATAATTGGACTACCAGAAAAGCCAGAAATAAACAGCAAACTCAACAGCTTAATACAAGATATAACCAAAGAAAATTGCCAAGAGATTCAAGAACAAGGGGGCAATACAGGCACTTAAAGAGTTCACAGAACACTCTCTACACTAAACCCCCAAAAGACAACTCCCAGGAATGTAATTGCCAAATTCCAAAGCTTTCAAGCAAAAGAAAAAAAAAAACGTGACAAGACGCCAGAAAAAGACAATTTAGATATAAAGGAATTCCAATCAGGGTCACACAAGACCTTGCAATTTCCACTCTGAATGACCTTAAGGCATGGAACATGATTTTCAGAAAAGCAAGAGAGCTGGGTCTTCAACCAAGAATCAGCTATCAAGCAAAACTGACTATATATTTCCAAGGGAAAGTATGGGCATTCAACAAAATAGAAGATTTCCAACTTTTTGCAAAGAAAAGACCAGAGCTCTGTGGAAAGGTCAATATAGAAAAACAAAGAGAATGGAATACCTGAAAAGGGAAATATGAAGGAAAGGGAAAAGGAGAAAAATGTTATCTTTTTCTTTTACTCAAACTCTGTTCTATAAGGACTACATTTATATCAATCAATGTATACTAACATGTGGGGAAAATGTAATGTGTAAATGGGGGGGGGAAGAAAGACCAAATAGAATAATTGTTCTCACCCAAAAATTCACATGGGAAGGGGAGGGGAAGAAAACTCCTATAAGAAGGAGAGGAAGAGAATTTTTACTTAAACCTTACTCTCAGGGAAATCAACTCTGAGAGGGAAAAACATCCAGATCCATTGGGATCTTGAATTCTATCTTACCCAACAAGGGAAGTGAGAAGGGAAAACCAAGGTGGGGAGGGGGAGAGGGAAAAAAAAGGAAAGGAAAAGGGGGGGGAAAGGGGAGGAAAGAAAAAGGGAGGGACTAAAAAGGGAAACATATCAAGGGAGGGGACAAGGGGTACCAATTTAAAGTAAATCACTGTACTAAAAGGTAGAGCAGAAGAAGAAAAGGTTAGAACCAGGGAAGGATATCAAAATGCCAGGGAGTCCACAAATGACAGTCATAACTTTGAACATGAATGGGATGAACTCACCCATAAAATGTAGAAGAATAGCAGAATGGATTATAATCTAAAACCCTACCATATGTTGTCTTCAAGAAACACACATGAGGTGGGTTGACACCCAAAAGGTCAGAATTACAGGATGGAGTAAGACTATCTGGGCCTTAACTGACAGAAAGAAGGCAGGAGTTGTAGTCATGATATCTGATAAAGCCAAAGCAAAAATAGACCTGATCAAAAAGGAATGAGAAGGTAATTATATTTTGTTAAAAGAGAATTTAGATAATGAGGAATTATCACTAATCAACATGTATGCACCAAATTATATAGCACCCAAATTTCTAATGGAGAAACTAGGAGAATTGAAGGAAGAAATAGACAGTAAAACCATATTAGTGGGAGACTTAAACCAACCATTATCAAATTTAGATAAATCAAACCAAAAAATAAATAAGAATGATGTGAAAGAAGTGAATGAAATCTTAGAAAAATTAGAATTAATAGACATATGGAGAAAAATAAATTGGGATAAAAAGGAATACACCTTCTTCTCAGCACCACATGGCACATTCACAAAAATTGACCATACATTAGGTCACAGAAACATAGTACACAAATGCAGAAAAGCAGAAATAATAAATGCAGCCTTCTCAGATCACAAGGCAATAAAAATAATTATCAGTAATGGTACATGGAAAACCAAATGAAAAACTAATTGGAAATTAAACAATATGATACTCCAAAATCATTTAGTTAGAGAATAAATCATAGTAACAATTAACAATTTCATCGAGGAAAATGACAATGGCGAGACATCCTTTCAAACCTTTTGGAATGCAGCCAAAGAGGTAATCAGAGGTAAAGTCATATGCCTGAGTGCATATATTAACAAACTAGGGAGAGCAGAGATCAATCAATTGGAAATGCAAATAAAAAAACTCAAAAGCAATTAAATTAAAAACCCCCACCAGAAATCCAAATTACACATCCTAAAAATTAAGGGAGAAATTAATAAAATCAAAAGTGATAGAACTTTTGATTTAATAAATAAGACAAGAAGCTGGTACTTTGAAAAAAACAAACAAAATAGACAAAGTACTGGTCAATCTAATTAAAAAAAGGAAAGAAGAAAAGCAAATTAAAAGCATCAAAGATGAAAAGGGGGATATGACCTACAATGAAGAGGAAATTAAGGCAATCATTAGAAAATACTTTGCCCAAGTATATGGCAATAAATAAACCAATTTAGGTGATATGGATGAATATATACAAAAATACAAACTGCCGAGACTAACAGAAGAAGAAATAGAATTCTTAAATAATCCCATATCAGAAAATGAAATCCAACAAGCCATCAAAGAATTTCCTAAAAAAAAATCTGCAGGGCCAGATGGATTCACCAGTGAATTCTATCAAACATTCAGAGAACAGTTAATCCCAATACTATACAAACTATTTGACATAATAAGCAAAGAGGGAGTTCTACCAAACTCCTTTCATGACACAAACAGAGTACTGATTCCAAAACCAGGCAGGTCAAAAACAGAGAAAGAAAACTATAGACCAATCTCCCTAATGAATATAGATGCAAAAATCTTAAATAGGATACTAGCAAAAAGACTCCAGCAAGTGATCAGAAGGAACATTCAACATGATCAAGTAGGCTTTATACCAGGGATGCAGGGCTCGTTCAACATTAGGAAAACCATCCACATCATTGACCACATCAACAAACAAACCAACAAGAATCACATGATTATCTCAATAGACGCAGAAAAAGCCTTTGATAAAATACAACACCCATTCATATTAAAAACACTAGAAAGCATAGGAATAGAAGGGTCATTCCTAAAAATAATAAACAGTATATATCTAAAACCATCAGCTAATATCATCTGCAATGGGGATAAACTAGATGCATTCCCAATAAGATCAGCAGTGAAACAAGTATGCCCATTATCAGCTCTACTATTTGACATTGTACTAGAAACACTAGCAGTAGCAATTAGAGAAGAAAAAGAAATTAAAGGCATCAAAATAGGCAAGGAGGAGACCAAGTTATCACTCTTTGCAGATGATATGATGGTCTACGTAAGAATCCTAGAGATTCAAGCAAAAAGCTAATTGAAATAATCAACGACTTTAACAAAGTTGCAGGATACAAAATAAACCCACATAAGTCATCTGCATTTCTATATATCTCCAACACAGCTCAGCAGCATAAACTAGAAAGAGAAATCCCATTCAAAATCACCTTAGTCAAAATAAAATACCTAGAAACCTATCTCCCGAGACAAAAACAGGAACTATATGAACATAACTATAAAACACTCTCAACACAACTAAAACTAGACTTGAACAATTGGAAAAACTTTAACTGCTCATGGATAGGACGAGCCAATATAATAAAAATGACCATCCTACCCAAACTTATTTATCTATTTAGTGCCATACCCATTGAACTTCCAAAATATTTCTTTACTGATTTAGAAAAAAACATAACAAAATTCATTTGGAATAACAAAAAATCAAGGATATCCAGGGAAATAATGAAAAAAAAAACACAAATGAGGGGGGCCTTTCAGTCCCAGACCTTAAACTATATTACAAAGCAGCAGTCATCAAAACAATTTGGTACTGGCAAAGAAACAGAAAGGAAGATCAGTGTAATAGACTGAGGGAAAGAGACCTCAGCAAGACAGTATACGATAAACCCAAAGATCTCAGCTTTTGGGACAAAAATCCACTATTCGATAAAAACTGCTGCGAAAATTGGAAGACAGTATGGGAGAGATTAGGAATAGATCAACACCTCACACCCTACACCAAGATAAATTCAAAATGGGTGAATGACTTAAACATAAAGAAGGAAACCATAAGTAAATTGGGTAAACACAGAATAGTATACATGTCAGAACTCTGGGAGGGGAAAGGCTTTAAAACCAAGCAAGACATAGAAAAAATCACAAAATGCAAAATAAATGATTTTGACTACATCAAATTAAAATGCTTTTGTATAAACAAAACCAATGTAACTAAAATCAGAAGGGAAACAACAAATTGGGAAAAAATCTTCATAGAAACCTCTGACAAAGGTTTAATTACTCAAATTTATAAAGAGCTAAATCAATTGTACAACAATCCAAGCCATTCTCCAATTGATAAATGGGCAAGGGACATGGATAGGCAGTTCTCAGATAAAGAAATCAAAACTATTAATAAGTACATGAAGAAGTGTTCTAAATCTCTTATAATCAGAGAGATGCAAATAAAAACAACTCTGAGGTATCACCTCACACCAAGCAGACTGGCTAGCATGATAGCAAAGGAAAGTAATGAATTCTGGAGGGGATGTGGCAAAGTAGGGACATTAATTCATTGCTGGTGGAGTTGTGAACTGATCCAACCATTCTGGAGGGCAATTTGGAACTATGCCCAAAGGGCGAAAAAAATGTCTACCCTTTGATCCAGCCATAGCACTGCTGGGTCTGTACCCAAAAGAGATAATGGGGAGAAGAAGACTTGTACAAGAATATTCATAGCTGCGCTCTTTGTGGTGCCCAAAAATTGGAAAACGAGGGGATGCCCATCAATTGGGGAATGGCTGAACAAATTGTGGTATATGTTGTTGATGGAATGCTATTGTGCTAAAAGGAATAATAAAGTGGAGGAGTTCCATGGAGACTGGAACAACCTCCAGGAAGTGATGCAGAGAGAGAGGAGCAGAACCAGGAGAACATTGTACACAGAGACTAATACACTCTGGTATAATCAAATGTAATGGACTTCTCCATTGGTGGTGGTGTAATGTCCCGGAACAATCTGCAGGGCTCTAGGAGAAAAAACACTATCCATAAGCAGAGGACAATCTGTGGAATTAGAAACACTGAGGAAATGCAACTGCCTGACCACAGAGGTTGAGGGGACATGACAGTGGAGAGACTCTAAACGAACACTAATGCAAATACTAACAACATGGCATCAAGAATCAAGAACACATGTGATACCCAGTGGAACCATGAGTCGGCTATGGGGGGGTGTGGGGGTATGCAAAGAAAATGATCTTTGTCTTTAAAAAAAAAAGAATAACAATGAAAAGGTAATATATCAAAACCTATGTTGTACAGTCAAAGTTGTACTCAGGGGAAATTTTATCTGAGTTCCTATAGTAATGAAATGGAGAAGGAGTATATCAAATAATTGGGCTTGCAATTACAAAAATGAGAAATAGGGGGCAGCTGGGTAGCTCAGTGGATTGAGAGCTAGGCCTCCATACTGGAGGTTCTAGGTTCAAATCTTGCCTCAGACACTTCCCAGTTGTGTGACCCTGGGCAAATCACTTGACCCCCATTGCCTAGCCCTTATCACTCTTCTGCCTTGGAGCCAATACACAGTATTGACTCCAAGATGAAAGGTAAGGGTTTTAATTAAAAAAAATGAGAAATAGAACAAATTAAAAATCCCCAGATAAAAATACATTGGAAATCTATAACTCAAAGGAGAAATTAATAAAATTGAAGTATAACAATTAAACTAATAAATAAGACTAGGATCTGGTACTCTGAAAAACAAATGAAATAGATAAAGTACTGTTTAATATAATAAAAAAAGAAAGAAGGGAATCAAATCAAAAGTATCAAAGATAAAAAGGGTAATCACACCTGTAATGAAAAGGAAATTAAGGTAATTATTTAAAAATTATTTATCCAATTATATGGCAATAAATATGATGAGTTATGTGAAATGGGTGATTATTTATAAAAATATAAATTTCCTAGGTTAACAAAGGAAGAAATTGAATACTTAAATAATCCTATCGCAGAAAGAGAAATTGAACAAGCCATCAAAGAGCTTTCTAAGGAAAAATTCCCAGGGGAAGATGGATTTAAATGGGAATATTATCAAATATTTAAAGAACAATTAATCCCAATATTGTATAAATTATTTGGTAAAAGAAGCAAAGAGGGAATACTAGCAAATTCTTTTTGGACACAAATATGGTACTGAATTCAAAGCTAGGCAGACCAAAAATAGAGAAAGAAAACTACAGACCCATCACTTTAATGAACATAGATGCAAAAATCTTAAAAGAAATACTAGCAAAAAGACTAGTTATCACAATTATTATTCACTATGATCAGGTGTGATTTATACTAGAAATGCAATGATGGTTTAATATTAGGAAAACCATTCACATATCAATAATCATACCAACAGAATTCAGATGATTATCTCAATAGATACAGAAATAAAACACCCATTTGTATTGAAAATGCTTGAAAGCATAGGAATAGAAGGACCATTCCTCAAAAAAATAAACATTCTATTTAAAAGCTTAAGCAAATATCATCATCAATGGAGGTAAGTTAGACTTCCTAATAAGATCAGGATTGAAGTAAAGATGTCAATTATCACTTCTATTGTTAATTATTGTACTAAAAACACTAGTTGTAGCAATTTGAGAAGAAAAATAAATTTAAGGGATTATTGTAGGCAAGGAGGAAACTAAGCTATCACTCTTTGCAGATACTATTATGGAATATATAAAGAATTCTGAAAAATAAACTAAAAGGCTAGTGGAAATAATTGACATCTTTAGCAAAGTTGCAGGGTACAAGATAAAACCACATAAATCATAAGAATTTTTGTATATTCAAACAAAATTCAACAGCAGGAGTTAGAAAGAGAAACTCCAGTTAAAATTACTCTAGATAATATAAAATATTTAGGATTCAATCTACCAAGACAAACACAGGAATGATATGAACACAACTATAAAACTCTTTCCATACAATTAAGACTAGATCTACTAGATTTAAATAATTAGAAAAACATTAATTGCTCATGGGTATGATGAGCTAACATAATAAAAATGACAATCCTACCCAAGTTAATCTATTTATTCAGTGGCATACCTATCAAACTACAAAAGTACCAGACAGTAAACTGTACTATAAAGAAGTGGTCAAAAAACACTATGAGAATGTGTGAGACAGAAGGCTAGAACAATGGTATAGTAGTAGTCTCTCAGTAACCGAGGATGACGATTGTCTTTGTGCGTTTTCATCTATGATAGATGAGTGTGCACAAAGACACTTGTGTGTGAAGGAGATTTAAGTGGAAAAGTCGATGCACAGAGACAGTCTCACTCTCTCAGCATTGGAAGCCTGGGTCCAGTGGCAGGAAAAGTCATTACACCTGGAGACTTCCTCAGCTGCATTGGATGGCCGTGTTGTCCTTTGTGTTCCAACACTCCTTGAGCACTCCACAGTGCTTTGCTGCGTTGCCCTCTCAGCCGTTGAACCTTCTTATTGGTTTCTTCCGCCTGTTCCTCCGAAGCAGTCTTCACATGCTGGGTGAGCAAAGCCCTGGTTCACCAGGGGTCAATGACCCGATGGCTACCCTCACAAGGTTTAGCCAGTCTGTCAAAGCTGTTGCCCAGGGTGTGGCCACTGCTGCATGCTAGCAGCTACTGTGAGCCACAAGTGAGAGCTGGGTGTCAGGTGGCGGTCAGAGGTTGGAGAGCTGCCCTAGAAGGGCACGACAAGCCCTCCATACCAGAGATACTACCCCTCCCTGAACACCGCATATACCCCTACACAGATCGTAAAATTTACTATAAAGAAGTGGTCAAAAAACACTATGAGAATGTCTAAGAGACAGAAGGCTAGAACAATGGAATAGACTAAGGGTAAATGACCCCAGCAGCCTAGTGCTTGATAAACCCAAAGATCCAAGTTTTTAGTCAAGAACTCAATTTTTGACAAAAACTGCTGGGGAAATTGGAAAACAGTATGGGACAAATTAGGTTTAGATCAACATCTTACACCCTATACCAAGATAAATTCTAAATGGATAAAAGACTTAAATACAAAGAGTGAAATTACAAATAAGTTAGATGAACATAGAATAGTTTACCCAGCAAATCTGTGGGAAAGGAACGAATTTAAGACCAAGAAAGTGATAGAATTTTACAAAATGTAAAATGAATGTCCTTAAATATATGAAATTAAAAAGGTTCTGTACAAACAAAACTAATGCAACCAAAATTAAAAGGAAAGCAATAAACTAGGAAAGTGTATTTTATAAAAAAAAACAACTCTCTGACAAATTTTAATTTCCCATAAATATAAGCAACTAAGTCAAATTTTCAAAAAAAAATCAACAATCATCAAATGGTCAAGGGATATGAATAGGCAGTTTTCACAAGATGAAATAAAAACTGTCAATACACACATGGAAAAGTGTTCTAAATGCCTCCTGATTAAAGAAATGCAAATAAAAACTACTCTGAGATACCACCTTATACCTAGCACACTGGCCAATATGGCAGCAAAGGGAAGTGATAAGTGTTGGAGGGTATGTGGCAAATTTAGGACAGTACTATACTATTGGTACAGTTGTGAATTGGTCCAAATATTTTGGAGGGAAATTTGGAATTTTGCACAAAGGGCTTTAAAATAATGCTTGCCCTTTGATCCAGCCATACCACTGCTGGGTTTTTAACCCAAAGACATAATAAGGAAAAATACCTGTACAAGAATATTCATAGCTGTACCCTTTGTGGTGGCAAAAAAAAAATGGAAAATGAGGGGGTGGAGTCCATCAATTGGGGAATGGCTGAACAAATTGTGGTATCAGATGGTGATGCAATTCTATTGTAGAAAGGAATGATAAACTGGAGTATTTCTATGTGAACTGGAAAGATCTCCAGGAATTGATGCAGAGCAGAAGGAGCAGAACCAGGAGAACATTGTACATAGAGATTGATACATTGTGGCACAATCAAATGTAAAAGACTTTTCTTCCAGATGCAATGGTCCAGGACAATCCAGAGGAATTTATAAGAAAGAATATCATCTATATACTGAGAAAGAACTGTGGGAGCAGAAACACAGAAGAAAAACATGTGATCAATCATGTAGTTTTAAGAGGATATGATTAGGGTTTTGATGTTAAAAAATAACTCTATTGCATATATAAAACATATGGAAATAGGTTTTGAACAATGATACATGTATAACCCAGTGAAATTCCTTGTCAGTGCCAGTAGGGGCAGGCAGAGTGGAGAGGGATGGAAAAACTCATGAATCACCTAACCATGGAAAATATTCTGAAGAAAAATTAGTAAAAATAAATAAAGAAACCAAATAGTTCAATAGGTAAAAGTGGCACACAAATCTAATGAAGAGAATAACTCCTTGAAAAACAAAATTGATAAAATGGGAAAATATGTTCAAAAATGACTTGAAGAGAAGTTTTTAAAGGCAGAATTTGGCATATGGAAAAAGAAGTACAAATATTCACTGAAGAAAATAACTTTTTACAAAGTAGATTTGGCCAAATGTAAAAGGAGGTATGAAAGTTAATCTACGAAGTCATGCCTTAAAAATTAGAATTGGGGAAGTGGAAGCTAATGACTCCATGAAACACCTAGTAACAATAAAACAAAGTCAAAAGAATGAAAAAGATAAAAGAAAAAATTTTTTTTTTTTTCAAATTGGAAAAACAACTGACCTGGAAAATAAATCAGTAAATCAAGGAGTGGTAATATAAGAATCCCTGAATTACCTGAAAGCCATGATCAAAAAAAGAGCTTAAGCATTATTGTTTTAAGAAATTATCAAGGAAAATTGCCATTGTGTTTTAGAACCAGAAGGTAAAATGGAAATTGAAATAATACAGTGATTACCTCCTGATAAAGATCATAATAATTTAAATCTTGTATTTTAATAAAAATCCAAGATTTTGAAAAGCTTTTTTTGTTTGTTTGAGAAAGATCTTCAAGGAGGAAGCTTGCTAACTCCTAAATCCAGAGAATGAACTGTTGCAGAAAGATGCCAGAAAACCTACATTACATCAAGATCAAGAATGAACCTTGGGGTGTGGTTGATTGAACTGAAGGTTGATTGAATTTATTTTGAATGTACACTCGTCTGCCAAAGGGGACTGCCCCCTAATTGGCTTTTGTCAATGAGCCCAGCAAAACATTGATTTTGTTGTCTCTCTCTATCTATCTATCTCTCCTATTTTTCCCTTATCTCTAACTATTATAATTTCATAGCTGGTTGTTTATAAGACCCATCACAGAGATTAGTCTTCCTTGGGCCACAGGGGGAATTGTGAATTTAAAAACTACTCCACCCTATTCAGACCATTCTTTAGAAGATCAGATTTAGCTATTTCCTGATCAATAACAATACAGATACTTGGAATAACAGGATCAGGTCTTGGAAACTACATTCTCCACCCTACTCAGTGTAACAAGATTCAGGAAGGGCTGCAGCAAACTCAAGATTTAATTATTTGAGAATATGGCCTTCAACAGACATGTGCAAAAAAAGGACAGACCTCTGGGCGGCCCTAGGTCAAGCTTAAGCCACCATTGGCACATGTGAGATGCAGGAAGTAAGGTAGAGAATAGTCTCTGGAGTTCTCAGGACTTCCTGGGAGGAGGGCTAGAGTTCAGTTCGAGGCTGGTGCTTGAGGTTGGAGGAGCCCCTCAGACTGCTTTCTTTCAGATTGGTCATGTGAGTGATAAAGACTGATCCCTTTCCCTGCCTTGGCTAGCCAAGGCCTTAACACCCGCTTTGGCTCAGCCTGAGCCAGAGTGGTTCTGAGTTAAACTTCTTTCCTTTGCTCCCTTTTTTTCTTCTCTCTCTCTTCTCTCTCTCTCTCTCTCTCTCTCTCTCTCTCTCTCTCTCTCTCTCTCTCTCTCTCTCTCTCTCTCTCTTTCTCTCTCTCTCCCTCTAATACTTTCTTCCTCCTGTTGTAATTAAAACACCCTAAAAATTTGACAGCTGACTTGAGTATTTCATTTAGGAATTACATAAGTGAATTCCTTGGCAACCTTAAATTAATATATATCAGTCTTTTAAAGTGATTTCAATATCACACATCCCAAGTATATTCTAGTCAAAATCCAGAAATCATGTCAAGGAGAAAATATACCAAGTAGCCAAAAAGAAACAATTTAGATATCATGAAGCAATATTCAGGATAACACAAAATTTAGTAACTTCTATATTAAAGGATTAGAGGGCCTGGAATATGATTTTCTATAGGGCAAAGTAGCTAGAACTTCAGTCAATAATCACTTACCCAAAAAAACTGAGGGTAATAGTTCAGGGGAAAATGTTATTTAATGAAATTTAGGGCTTTTAAATATTCCTGGTGAAAAGACCAGATCTAAATTGAAAATATGACTCTCAAAGACAAGATTCAAGGGGAACATGAAAATGTAAACAGGAAAGTGAAGTCAAAAGGCATTCAATATGGTTAAATTGTTTATAAATCTACATGGGAAATTATTCTTATAACTCCTAAGAAATGTATCATTATTAATACATTCAGAATTATACATAGATAGAAGGCAAGATTGCAAGCTTAATATGATGGATGATATAAAAATAAAATTGAGGAATGAGAAAGAGAAATGCATTGGGAATAAGGTAAAGGGAAAAATAGAATGGGGTAATAGGGTATATTATTGCTCATAAAAGAGCCAAGAAAAAGCTTTTACAGTGGATGATGATAATGGAAATGGGTAGGGGACCATGTAAATTTTCATTGAAATTGGCTCAATAACAGAAGAACATACACAATCAATTGGTATAGAAATATATCTTATCCTATTAGAAAATAAGAGAGGAATGGGATAAGAGGAGGGGGTGTGGCTGATAGAAAAGAGGACTAATTGGGAGAAGCAATCAGAAACTAACCTAGGGGGAAAAGGATGGAGAATAATACACAGTAACAATAATGGTTTAAAAATGTTTTACAGGCCTCTAATAAAGACTTCATTTCTTAAATACTTAGAGAAATTAGTTGAATGTTTAAGAATACAAGTCATTCCACAAATGATAAATGATGAAAAGATATGAATAGGCAGTTCTCAAAGTAAACAAAATTCTCTATAGTCATGTGAAAAATGCTCTAAATCACTATTAATTAGACAAATGCAAATTAAAATTATCTGACATACCACTACACATCTATCAGATTGGCTATTATGTGAGATAAGAAAAATTACAAAATTTGGAGAAGTTGTGGGAAAACTAAGGCACTAATACACTGTTGGAGAGTTTGTAAACTGATTCAATCATTCCAGAGAACAATTTGGACCTTTGCCTAAAGGGCTATAAACAGTATGGAACACCCTTACCCAGCAAAAATATCAAGTTTGCATACTAAATAAAATATAAAACAAAAAGGTAAAAAATTTATCAAAATATTTTGTACAGATCTTCTTGTGGGACCAAAGAATTATAAAGTGAAGAGATGAACATCATTTGGGGAATTAGCGAGTAAATTACAGTATAGGATTATAATGAAATACTACTGTGTTGCAAAATATGATGGGCATGAGATGTCAGAAAAACCTGGAAAGTTTGAATGAACTGAAGTAGAGTGAAATGATCAGAATCAGGAGAAAATTGTACACAGTGATACTCTACAAGCAGCAACTGTGAGTAACAGTTATTCTCAACAATACAACAATCCAAAACAATAAAAAATGGCTCCTGCTAAAAAATGCTGTTTCCAGAGAAAAAACCAATGAAATCAGAATGAATACCAAAAGGAAATTTTTTTCTATCTTAATTTCTTTTTTTGTTGTTAGAATTTCCTTCCACATAAGGACTAATATGGGAAAATATTTTACATGAATGCTCATGTAAAATCTATATGCAACTATTTACCACCTACTGGGTAGGATAAGGGAGAGAAATGCAACACTCAAAATTATTTTTTAAAAGTTGGAAATTGTTTTAATATATAATTAAAATTAAAATAAATTAAAATGCAAGCTAAGTGGCAAAGTGTATAGAACTCTGGATCCTGAAATCTGGCCTCACAAAAAGTCTAACTTTATAAGAGTGGGCAAGTCCCTTAGACTGTTTATGTTAGTTCCCTAGACTATAAAATGGGAGTAAAAAAAAGTACCTAACTTTCAAGATTGCTCTAAGAATTAAAATAGATAATATCTGGTATGTGTTTAGTACATTGCCTGGCACATAGGTCATATTATATAAATGCTTATTCCCTTCCCTTCCACTTACTCTCTAACTCATACCTTGCTTTCTAAGCATTCATTTTTATTGAACCTTTTAACCCTGTCAGGGGTTCAAAACTTTTTCAATCTTTCCTAAGCTTTCATTTAAGATTCTTTTCTGAATAAACCATAAAAAAAAAAACTAAAGGAGAAGCATTATGAAAATATCTTGTAATGATCTATTTTCCAGTTTCAGCCTTGCTGATTTCTTGCCTTGTGATTTTGATCAAGTAAATTCATTTCTTTGGCCTTCAATTTCCTCATCTATACAATGAGAAAGTTTGTCTAAATAAGCTGGAATTTCTATGTTACACAAGACTTGGTCCTAGTGTTCTGCAATAATCTATGTAATGTGTTAATCAACTTTAAAAAGAAAAATCATACATAATTATTATTTACTCAAATGTATTCAAAATCTATTAATTTTGCTTCTTTTTTCAAAAATAGGAATTATAATTCCTAAAAAGGGAAGAATGTGTGTGTTTGGTTGGGGGCCAGGGAAAAAGGTGTAGAGGAACATTAAATAATTAATTCACACACTCATTGTTAATGGAAAGAAACTAAGAATTTCTATATAATTGTATTTTATTTATAGATTAGCTCCCTTGCCTTAACAATACACCTTCACCATGAATTTTCATAGTCTATTAATAGCATATGTCCTAAATAAGTAATTAATTCCTATAATTCATCTTTTAATAGCATAAAACAAACTATTCATATGCTATGTTTAAAGTCTGTAGAAGGCATTTGGGTTTCCTAAGTAGCTAAGGTAACTGAAGGATTTTCTAACTTTGACTGGGAAAACTTTTGTTCCCATTTCAACTGAAGCTTTTTAGATGCTTTTTTCTTCTTTCTCTCCTCTCCTCTCCTCTCCTCTCCTCTCCTCTCCTCTCCTCTCCTGCCCTCCCCTCCCCTGCCCTCCCCTCCCCTCCTCTCCTCTCCCCTCTCCTCTCCCCTCCCCTCCCCTCCCCTCCCCTCCCCTCTCCTCTCCTCTCCTCTCCTCTCTTCTCCTCTCCTCTTGTCTTCTCTCTTCTTTTCTTTCTTTCCTTCTCAACTTCATCGTACTCCAATTATTTCAAATGCACAGTTTTGATTTCACCCAAGTACCATGAAGTCCATATCAAACTAGCCTGGATAGCATTAGTATCTTGTTTCTACAAGACAGCATGCTGTTTTTCAGATGAAAATGAACTAGAATGTGAAATTCTAGCAACCTATGAAGAGAAATCTATTGCTGCCAAATACACACCAGTGATCAATTATGTTTACTATGAGATAATTAGCCAATTTCATTTAAGAAATCATTCTTTTGGACTTCCGGTTAAGATGGCGGCTTAGAGAAAGCTGAAGTTCAGATCTCCGGAAAACCCTTCCCGACCGATCTCAAACTAGAAGCTCCTAAGGCGCCGAAATTCAAAACGATCAACAGCACAGAACCTGGGAACCCTCCTCCTGGACCTGGACCCGGTTCAAAAGGTACGGCTCCCCTTAAAAGCCAGAACCCGAGATCCCTCGGACCTCAGGGGTAGGAGCGCAGAGTCCAAGGCTCCCGGAAGCGGCAGCCGCGCCGGGCTCAGAGAGCAGGGTCTGAGGAACAACAACCCTCAGGGTCTTCTACCCAAGTCCCAGTCCGGGTGAAAGTTACTGCCTGGGGCTTCCGCTGCAAAGAGCCCGTCGGTCAAAGAGCCGGTCGGTCCGGGTGAAAGTTACTGCCTGGGGCCTCCGCTGCAAAGAGCCCGTCGGTCAAAGAGCCGGTCGGTCCGGGTGAAAGTTACTGCCTGGGGCCTCCGCTGCAGAGAGCTGGTCAAAACAACAGCAACCCTCAGGGCGGGCAAGACAGCCTCACGGGCTGGATCCTGCTATCCAAGTCTCAGTGAAAGTCTGTGCTCTCGGAGCTTGGGGAAGCGGCAGCCCATCCCCCCGCAGGCCGACGAAACAGCCTCACGGCCAGGGATTCTGAAGGCAACTTCCGGAAATCGAGCCAGGGGGAGAGTGTGGCCTCGTGGTCCGACCCTTCCATTCCAGTTCCAGTGAGGCATATTCAGTTTAACCCAGGGAACGCTCATAGAACCAACATCTGCCCAGGACTAAAGCCACTGATCACCAGACAAAGACAAGAAAAGCCAATCCTCCACGTTCAGAGATGACAAATTCCACAGAAGCACAGAAGCCCCAAAATACCAAGAAAAATAAGAAGAAAGGGGCGACTCTGGACACATTCTATGGAGCCAAAATACAAAATACAGAGCAGATAGAAGAAGATATACAAGAAAATTCTCCAAAATCTTCCAAAGGAAATAGAAACTCTCCACAAACCCATGAAGAATTTGAATCAGAAAGGACCAAAAAGATGGAAGCCCTCTGGGAGGAAAAGTGGGAAATGATGCAAAAGAAATTCACGCATCTACAAAACCAGTTTGACCAAACTGTAAAAGAAAACCAGGCTTTAAAGCAAGAACTAATAAAGCAAAGCCAAAACACCAAGAAATTAGAAGAGAACATAAAATATCTCACCGACAAGGTGATAGATCTGGAAAACAGGGGGAGAAGAGAAAATTTAAGAATAATTGGACTCCCAGAAAAGCCAGAAATAAACACCAAACTGGACATGGTGATACAAGATATAATCGAAGAAAATTGCCCAGAGATTCTAGAACAAGGGGGCAATACAGCCACTGACAGAGCTCACAGAACACCTTCTACACTAAACCCCCAAAAGACAACTCCCAGGAATGTAATTGCCAAATTCCAAAGCTATCAAACAAAAGAAAAAATCCTACAGGAAGCCAGAAAAAGACAATTTAGATATAAAGGAATGCCAATCAGGGTCACACAAGACCTTGCAAGTTCTACGCTGAATGATCGTAAGGCATGGAACATGATCTTCAGAAAGGCAAGAGAGCTGGGTCTCCAACCAAGAATCAGCTACCCAGCAAAACTGACTATATACTTCCAAGGGAAAGTATGGGCATTCAACAAAATAGAAGACTTCCAACTTTTTGCAAAGAAAAGACCAGAGCTCTGTGGAAAGTTTGATACCGAAAATCAAAGAGCAAGGAATACCTGAAAAGGTAAATATTAAGGAAAGGGGAAAAATGTTATCTTCTTTTACTCAAACTCTCTTCTATAAGGACTACATTTATATTAACCTATGTATACTAATATGTGGGGAAAATGTAATGTATAAATAGGGGGTAAAGAAAGACCAAATAGAATAATGGTTCTCACACAAAGATTCACAGGGGAAGGGGAGGGGAAGAAAACTCCTATAAGAAGGAGAGGAAGAGGGGGGGGGGGTACTTAAACCTCAATCTCAGGGAAATCAACTCTGAGAGGGAAAAACATCCAGATCCATTGGGATCTTGAATTCTATCTTACCCAACAAGGGTAAGGAGAAGGGAAAACCAAGGGGGGGAGGGGGAGAGGGAGAACAAAAAGGGAGGGAAAGAGAGGGGGGAGGGGGAGGGAACAAAAAAGGAGGGACTAAAAAGGGAAACATCAAGGGAGGGGACAAGGGGGACTGATTCAAAGTAAATCACTGGACTAAAAGGTAGAGCCGAAGAAGAAAAGGTTAGAATTAGGGAAGGCAATCAAAATGCCAGGGAGTCCACAAATGACAATCATAACTTTGAACGTGAATGGGATGAACTCACCCATAAAACGTAGACGAATAGCTGAATGGATTAGAATCCAAAACCCTACCATATGTTGTCTTCAAGAAACACACATGAGGCGGGTTGACACCCACAAGGTCAGAATTAAAGGATGGAGTAAGACCTTCTGGGCCTCAACTGATAGAAAGAAGGCAGGAGTGGTAATCATGATATCTGATAAAGCCAATGCAAAAATAGACCTGATCAAAAGGGATAGGGAAGGTAATTATATTTTGTTAAAAGGGACTCTAGACAATGAGGAAATATCATTAATCAACATGTATGCACCAAATAATATAGCACCCAAATTTCTAATGGAGAAACTAGGAGAATTGAAGGAAGAAATAGACAATAAAACCATACTAGTGGGAGACTTAAACCAACCATTATCAAATTTAGATAAATCAAATCAAAAAATAAATAAGAAAGAGGTAAAAGAAGTGAATGAAATCTTAGAAAAATTAGAATTAATAGACATATGGAGAAAAATAAATAGGGATAAAAAGGAATACACCTTCTTCTCAGCACCACATGGCACATTCACAAAAATTGACCATACATTAGGTCACAGAAACATAGCACACAAATGCAAAAAAGCAGAAATAATGAATGCAGCCTTCTCAGATCACAAGGCAATAAAAATAATGATTAGTAATGGTACATGGAAAACCAAATCTAAAACCAATTGGAAATTAAACAATATGATACTCCAAAACCGTTTAGCTAAAGAAGAAATCATAGAAACAATTAATAATTTCATCAAGGAAAATGACAATGGCGAAACATCCTTTCAAACCTTTTGGGATGCAGCCAAAGCGGTAATCAGAGGCAAATTCATATCCCTGAAAGCTCATATTAACAAACAAGGGAGAGCAGAGATCAATCAATTGGAAATGCAATTGAAAAAACTCGAAAGCGATCAAATTAAAAACCCCCAGCAGAAAACCAAATTAGAAATCCTAAAAATTAAGGGAGAAATTAATAAAATCGAAAGTGATAGAACTATTGATTTAATAAATAAGACAAGAAGCTGGTACTTTGAAAAAACAAACAAAATAGACAAAGTACTGGTCAATCTAATTAAAAAAAGGAAGGAAGAAAAGCAAATTCACAGCATTAAAGATGAAAAGGGGGACAGCACCTCCAATGAGGAGGAAATTAAGGCAATCATTAGAAATTACTTTGCCCAATTATATGGCAATAAATACACCAATTTAGGAGAAATGGATGAATATATACAAAAATACAAACTGCCTAGACTAACAGAAGAGGAAATAGAATTCTTAAATAATCCCATATCAGAAATTGAAATCCATCAAGCCATCAAAGAACTTCCTAAGAAAAAATCCCCAGGGCCTGATGGATTCACCTGTGAATTCTATCAAACATTCAGAGAACAATTAACCCCAATACTATACAAACTATTTGACATAATAAGCAAAGAGGGAGTTCTACCAAACTCCTTTTACGACACAAACATGGTACTGATTCCAAAACCAGGCAGGTCAAAAACAGAGAAAGAAAACTATAGACCAATCTCCCTAATGAATATAGATGCAAAAATTTTAAATAGGATACTAGCAAAAAGACTCCAGCAAGTGATCAGAAGGATCATTCACCATGATCAAGTAGGATTCATACCAGGGATGCAGGGCTGGTTCAACATTAGGAAAACCATCCACATAATTGACCACATCAACAAGCAAACTAGCAAGAACCACATGATTATCTCAATAGATGCAGAAAAAGCCTTTGATAAAATACAACACCCATTCCTATTAAAAACACTAGAAAGCATAGGAATAGAAGGGTCATTCCTAAAAATAATAAACAGTATATATCTAAAACCAACAGCTAATATCATCTGCAATGGGGATAAACTAGATGCATTCCCAATAAGATCAGGAGTGAAACAAGGATGCCCATTATCACCTCTACTATTCGACATTGTACTAGAAACACTAGCAGTAGCAATTAGAGAAGATAAAGAAATTGAAGGCATCAGAATAGGCAAGGAGGAGACCAAGTTATCACTCTTTGCGGATGACATGATGGTCTACTTAAAGAATCCTAGAGATTCAACCAAAAAGCTAATTGAAATAATCAACAACTTTAGCAAAGTTGCAGGATACAAAATAAACCCACATAAATCATCAGCTTTTCTATATATCTCCAACACAGCTCAGCAGCAAGAACTAGAAAGAAAAATCCCATTCAAAATCACCTTAGACAAAATAAAATACCTAGGAATCTATCTCCCAAGACAAACACAGGAACTATATGAACACAACTACAAAACACTCGCCACACAACTAAAACTAGACTTGAACAATTGGAAAAACATTAACTGCTCATGGATAGGACGAGCCAATATAATAAAAATGACCATCCTACCCAAACTTATTTATCTATTTAGTGCCATACCCATTGAACTACCAAAATACTTCTTCACTGATTTAGAAAAAACCATAACAAAGTTCATTTGGAAGAACAAAAGATCAAGGATATCCAGGGAAATAATGAAAAAAAACACATATGATGGGGGCCTTGCAGTCCCAGACCTCAAACTATATTACAAAGCAGCAGTCATCAAAACAATTTGGTACTGGCTAAGAAACAGAAAGGAAGATCAGTGGAATAGACTGGGGGAAAACGACCTCAGCAAGACAGTATACGATAAACCCAAAGATCCCAGCTTTTGGGACAAAAATCCACTATTCGATAAAAACTGCTGGGAAAATTGGAAGACAGTGTGGGAGAGACTAGGAATAGATCAACACCTCACACCCTACACCAAGATAAATTCAAAATGGGTGAGTGACTTAAACATAAAGAAGGAAACCATAAGTAAATTGGGTAAACACAGAATAGTATACATGTCAGACCTTTGGGAGGGGAAAGGCTTTAAAACCAAGCAAGATATAGAAAGAATCACAAAATGTAAAATAAATAATTTTGACTACATCAAACTAAAAAGCTTTTGTACAAACAAAACCAATATAACTAAAATCAGAAGGGAAACAACAAATTGGGAAAAAATCTTCATAGAAACCTCTGACAAAGGTTTAATTACTCATATTTATAATGAGCTAAATCAATTGTACAAAAAATCAAGCCATTCTCCAATTGATAAATGGGCAAGGGAAATGGATAGGCAGTTCTCAGATAAAGAAATCAAAACTATTAACAAGCACATGAAGAAGTGTTCCACATCTCTTATAATCAGAGAGATGCAAATCAAAACAACTCTGAGGTATCACCTCACACCTAGCAGATTGGCTAACATAACAGCAAAGGAAAGTAATGAATGCTGGAGGGGATGTGGCAAAGTAGGGACATTAATTCATTGCTGGTGGAGTTGTGAACTGATCCAACCATTCTGGAGGGCAATTTGGAACTATGCCCAAAGGGCGACAAAAGAATATCTACCCTTTGACCCAGCCATAGCACTGCTGGGTCTGTATCCCAAAGAGATAATGGACACAAAGACTTGTACAAAAATATTCATAGCTGCGCTCTTTGTGGTGGCCCAAAACTGGAAAACGAGGGGATGCCCATCAATTGGGGAATGGCTGAACAAACTGTGGTATATGTTGGTGATGGAATACTATTGTGCTCAAAGGAATAATAAAGTGGAGAAGTTCCATGGAGACTGGAACAACCTCCAGGAAGTGATGCAGAGCGAGAGGAGCAGAACCAGGAGAACATTGTACACAGAGACTAATACACTGTGGTATAATCGAACGTAATGGACTTCTCCATTAGTGGTGGTGTAATATCCCTGAACAACTTGCAGGGATCCAGGAGAAAAAAACACCATTCATAAGCAAAGGATAAACTATGGGAGTGGAAACACCGAGAAAAAGCAACTGCCTGAATACAGAGGTTGAGGGGACATGACAGAGGATAGACTTTAAATGAACACTCTAATGCAAATACTATCAACAAAGCAATGGGTTCAAATCAAGAAAACATCTAATGCCCAGTGGACTTACGCGTCGGCTATGGGGGGTGGAGGGGAGGAAAAGAAAATGATCTAAGTCTTTAACGAATAATGCTTGGAAATGATCAAATAAAATATATTAAAAAAAAAAAAAAGAAATCATTCTTTTCTGGGATTATACATGCATTATCATGCAAAACATATTTCTTTGCTATTCATTTGTAGAAGTCAAAAATCTCATAAAACCAAAATCCTAAATCATATACAAAAATAAAAGTGATGAAGCATGTTTTCAAATGAATTTCTACTCTGACAGTTCTTTCTCTTGGAGGTACATAACATTCTTTTACATGTTCCTCAGAATTTTTCTGGATCAATGTATTACTGTTAGTAGAAAAGTCTATCACATTTCATTATTCCACAATATTTCAGTTACTGTGTACAGTGTTCTAGTTCTGCTTGTTTCATTCTGCATCAGTTCATTTTGAGGTCTTTTGAGTTCTTTCTGAAATCTTGCTTATCTTTCCTTATACCATAACTGTATTCTATCACTATCATATACCACAATTTTTCAGCTTTTCCCAAAACGAGGGGCATCACTTTTATTTCCAATTTTTGCCACCCCAAAAAAGTTTAGTTATAAATATTTTTGTACAAACAGGTCCTTTCCTGTTTCTTTTTTAATCTGTTTGGGATACCTACTAGTAGTAATGCCTGCTAGTGGTATTACTGGCTCAAAAGTTATGTATTAAGAAGTCCTTTAAAATGGCCTCATGCTAGGAAATTTTTTGCATCTATTCTTCATTTTCTAGGCATAGATACCTTGCTCTCATAATAATGAAATGCAAGGAAAATCTTTCTAGTAAGTGATAAGATTATTTAACAGCATTATATTTGTAATCAGTGGATATTTTAACATCTTTACTCTGGCACTTATATAACCTTGAACAAATCCATTTAATTTCTATAATCCTCAGTTTCCTTGTCTATAAAATAAGTGATCTCAATTAGATGATTCCTAAGACCCATTATAGATTCATATCCATGACTCTGTGATTCCCAGATTGGAATTTCTTGAAGTTTAAGACTCCAAGAATTGTCTACAATTCTCATATCTAGAAGATGCTATAATTATTTTTTAATAATTTAATGTGATTTCATGGGTATATAAACTCCCTCTACCAATTCTTCTAATATTTAATTGTCATAAGAAATGGTTCTCAAAGGTGGGGTGGAGGTACAGAGGAGCTGAAATAGATAACTTTCAAGATTCCCTTCAATTTTAAATCTATGATCCTATCATTCCATCACTTACAAAGGAACAATTATGTATACTCTTAACTCAGCCACTGAGTTCATGATATTACCAAATCTGCCTCTGAAATTACCTTGGCATTCCAATCCATTGCTGTCACTTTTTCCCATCAGCTTTTGACAAGGAGCTCCTTCAAATCAGTCTGAGTAAAAAGTGTCTAACTTACTTTCATGATCTCCATGGAAAGTAATTTTCCAACTTCCTTAGCAGCCCATTGGGGTGTTTTACAACCTTTCCATCTCACATCAATTTCTCCTGCTGAAATTTAAGTCAATTTTCTATTATTCTATCTTTGGTATAAATTGTGAAGTGCCCACACAAGGTACATAATAACCTTCCCTATACTTTCTCTTGCCTTCTGTCCTACAGTTCCCCTGCTGTGCTATAAGCCAGGGAAAAGTAACTATCCTTCATCCTAAAGTGAATGAGTTCTTCCTTTTCCTGCTATATACTCTCTAGCTACAAGGGTGGTTGTGACAGGCCTTATCTCAAAAGGTAATTGAAGGGATGCTTTTGAATGCCATCATGCCAGTTATCCATGACTTAAAATCATAATTTCCCATCATAAATGATAGGGACAATGAAAGTTCTTAGGGAACACACTATGCATGACAGCGAGAGAGAGAGAGAGAGAGAGAGAGAGAGAGAGAGAGAGAGAGAGAGAGAGAGAGAGAGAGAGAGAGAGAGGCAGAGAGAGAGAGAGGCAGAGAGAGAGAGAGAGAGAGAGAGAGAGAGAGAGAGAGAGAGAGAGAGAGAGAGAGAGAGAGAGAGAGGCAGAGAGAGAGAGGCAGAGAGAGAGACCGCTAGCCCTAATATCTTCTTCTCTCTCTTCCAAATTACAGCAGCTTCAGTTTGATGCTTTGATATTCATCGATTGAGTTCATTTACATTAGACATGCATCAGCACCCAGAATATGTTCTAGCCCTTGTGCCTTTTAATTATTCAGGTATGTGTTTGTCTATAGTGGGAGTCATTAAGGTCTGAAATGTTTCTTCCAAATGACTGCTGATGATTTTCATTCCTACAACCAAATGAACTACCACAAAGAAAACCCAACAGCAGGCAGCATGGTAACCGAAGGGTGGGCAAGCACTCTCTGTGACCAGGAAAGGGCATAGTCTGTTATGGGGTGCCTGAGAGTTTTTGTTAATGTTCATCCCTAGAAATAAGAACTTCTCTTTGCAAATGTCACTGACTTCTAAGGTACAGGAAGGTTCACCAGAAAGAAAGAGGAAAAAATAGACCCTCTAGAAATAAAGGGAATTAGAAATTAAGTCTGATTGAAGAACCTTTTCCCAGGCATTGAAAATTATGGAAGCTCCTCCCTTCAAGGAACTACAAGCTGCTTCTTGTCCCTCATTTGATGTGATGCTAATTACATACCTGTCAGCCTACCTACTCCATTTAGAAGGCAAGTTGCACATTTCTCCAACAACCTACCACTTAGTTCTCTTCCACTTTTTAAATAGTGCTGACTGGTACTTTTTAATTAAGATTTGACAGTTGAAATTTGCATTCCAAAGGGAAGCTGAATTCTATGGAATTAGATTGCCTGTTACTTTGTACCACACACACATGCTTGCATATGCATACAGCAAATGCACATATAGTCATTCCTAGACTATTTTGCTGCAGAGCATAAATGTTCCAAGACCTCTTCCAGAATATAGTGTGGAGATCCTATGCTGTTTGGCCTTTCTACTACTGTGAAATGGTATTTTGCGGTTTGAATCTCTGTTAATGTAGTGTAATTAGGCATGCTGGGGAATTTGTGTAACTCCCGATAAAAACCTTACCCTTGCCCTCTCCATTTTTCATTTATATCAGCAACAAGCACATGAAATTGCTGCAGCCTGCTGGACTTTAATCTCATGACAGTTTGACTGATGCTGAGATTCTGATACATACATACATACATACAAAATGATAGAGAACACTTTGATAGATACGGAAATGACCAAATCCTAGAAGAGAAACCTAGACTTCATAAAAATAATGTCAGTGTTAGGTACTGCGTTTGATTATCACTATATTTGCAAAACAATTTGGAGTAAATTTCAACATAAGGTGTAAAGGAAAGATGTATGCTAAAGAAACTTTTGATATCAAAGTCTTACCACTACATCATAAAAGAGGTTCATTAGTATCGCCTATCAATAGTATAGAACTAAAAATTGTTTGAAAATGTACCATTAATGGGGGGCATACTAAAACTGGAAATAAATTGTTTCTATAGCATATATGAGTAAAATTGTGAAACATTCACTGGTTTACCTCAAGGTTAAAAAAAGTAATAGAAATGTCTAGAGGCAGGTATGTATAGTAAGGAGAGCTCTAGGTTTGAAGTCAGAGTACATGAGCTCAGACACCAACTCTTGTATTTATTACGTCTGTAACACTGGGTTAATCATTTAATTGTTCTGGGTCTTCACCTCCCAATCTGGAAAATAAGGGGACTATACTAGGGTCTTTCTATTATCCCTCTAAGCTCTGTTCTGTTCTATGTCAAGGATCTTAAGATGTACATGCAAAGAGAATTTCCCCCAGATGATGTATTTAACTGAGAATCAGAAAATTGTAGAACTGGAAGAACCACAAAGATCATAGGATTTAGAACTAGTAGGGACCTTAGACATTTAATCAAATCTTCCTTTTCAAAGTCTTTAAAATGAAAGGATCTTGGCTTAATAACCTCTATGTTACTTGTCATCTCTATTTCTTATGGTCTTATGGATCATCATTTTATACGTGAGGAAGCATGGTACTCCAGAGGTCAAGGGACTATGTAGTAAGGAACACCTGTATTAGGCACTAATTATGTAAAAGATGATATGCTACTACAATACAAAAGTTGGCACTATCCCTGCTTTCAAGGAGTTTGTAAATTAACTAAGGAGGGAGATCACAAGGAAAGGCGTATAAATAAGTGCATATGATACACTTAGGATGTAGGATGTGAAAGTATACATGAGAGGGTACCATAGTAGAAATAAAGCTGGATTAAGAGTAAAAAGAGATCTGGTTTGAATTTTTACTTCTCAAATTTACTAGCTGTGTAATTATTCAAGTTAATCATTCAGCCTCAGTTCTCTCTCATTTAAAATGAGAATATAAGACCAATAGCATATACTTAATAAGATTATGATGAAAGCCAAGTAATATATGACTGTGTGTACACACACATACACACACACACACATACATACACACCCCACAAGCTTTAAAGATATTCTAAAAGACAAGAAAACTTTGGTTTATTTCCTACTCAACATATATCATAAGTTGAATACTGGGCAAATAACTCAAAATCTTAATTTGTCAGTGTTCCATACAGTTTTCAAGACCAGGAACCTCTATCTGGGGTCAGTAAAATATGCATATATGTATGTATGTGTACTTGTGAATGTATAGAAATATATGTATAAATGTGTGTATATATATAATATATGTTCATGTGTATATATATTTATATAAATTTGGATGACTGTTCAAATGTAATTATTTTCCTTTGTAAATCTACCTATTTTACAGAATTACAACAGTTATTTTGAGAAAAGTTGCATGAGGGGGAAGCTAGACAGCAAAATGAATATAGAATATGGCCTCAGACATTTCTTAATTGTATGATCCTGAACAAGTCACTTAATTCCAATTGCTTAGCTCTTACCACTCTTCTGCTTTGTAATAGATTCTTTGTATCATTTCTAAAAAACTAAGGTAAGGTTTTAAAATAAACAGATGAAGAGTTGCTTCTCCAGATTGCCAAAAAGTTCCATCAAACACATACATATACACAGAAAAATAAGAATGCATATGTATATGAATATATGCACACATTTGAATATATATACTATATGTATATATATATAGAGAAAGATAAAAAGGGAAAAGCAGCTTGGCAGGTACTGGTATAGATTAATATCTCACACTGTAATCAAAATAAGCTTAAAATTTTTAAAAATTATTAACATAAAGTATAATATAATAAATTAGGAGAGAATGAGAAAA
Source organism: Monodelphis domestica (assembly GCF_027887165.1). NCBI lineage: Eukaryota > Metazoa > Chordata > Mammalia > Didelphimorphia > Didelphidae > Monodelphis > Monodelphis domestica. Next base: position 269,373,291 of record NC_077230.1, on the reverse strand, counting down.
ATATCAGATCTATAGACAGGGGAAGAGTTTATGATCAAACAAAATATAGAGAGGATCACATAAGAGACATTGTTTATTTTTGATCGCATGTTTTAAAGAAAATGATTACACTAACAAAGCCAATACAGTCAATATTAGAAGGAAATTAGTGAACTAGGGGAAGGGGAATTTATATCAAATTTCCCCAATAAGAGCCTCATTTCTCAAAGAGATAAATAACTGAGCCAAATTTATAAAGATAAGAATCATTCTGAATTTATAAATGGTTGAAAGAATATAAACAGTTTTAAAAAGAAGAAATCAGAGATATCAATAGTCATGCTCTGAATCACTATCCATTAAAGAAATGTAAAATAAAGCTTATATTGGCTAATATGACAGAAAAGAAAAATAACAGATGGTGGGGTGAATGTGAAAAAAATTAGGACAACAATGCATTTAGAGTTCTGCACTGCTCTAACCATTCAAGAAGACACTTTGGAACTATGCCCAAAGAACTATAAAATTATATATACCCTCTGACCAAGAAATAGCACTACCATGTGTATTTTCCAAGTAAATGAAAGAAAAGACAATAGGACCTACACGTAAAAAAAACAAACAAACAAAAAAAAAACATTTAGACTTCTAGGTTAAGATGGCCCCAGAATAGAAGCACGGCTCTCCCTTTCCCATCCACCAACCGAGATACAGTACCTCAAAAGGACAAAACCAAAGTCAGATAAGAGAAGGAACACTACTGCAGGGCACAGCATGGAGGGCAGGCCATGTTGGGGCATTTCCTTGTTAAAAGGGAGAGAAATTACTCCCACAAGGGGCAAGTTCATCACACCTCCCCCATTCTACATATGGTGCCAGAGTCAGAGCCAGCACTGAGTAACTTCTAGGTTCTTGGAGGGTGGTTGTATGAGGTCAAAACAAACATCCCTAAATGAAACAAGACTTGGGACCCCAGAAGGCTGAGGAAAGTTGGAGATAGACTTTTGAAGACTGGGCACAAGAGACATACAAAGACTCAAAAAATAACCTTAGGGGAAAAACATCTCTAGGGCTAAATATAGAGACTTGCCTACACTCCACACCCAGAACACTGTAGGGCAATCCTTAGGTTCTCAGGGGCTAGATTTGCCCCTAAGAACAGTGAGACTTGGGTCCCCAGGGGACTGAGGAATGGGGAGCTTAGGTGAAGAGATTCTGCAGGGCTGATCACAGTAGACATTGCCACAGAGACCCAAAAATTAACCTGAGGGCATAAACCTCTCTGGATCTGGAGCACAATGCAAAGATAGCCTACCTTCCTCACTTAGACTTCTGAACAAGAAGGAACAAGGCAATGGCCGCCAATTTCAAAGAACCACCAAAAAAACCAAGAAGAAAACCTTAACCCTCAATAATTTTTATGGAGAAAAAATCCAGACTAAAGAGGAGACAGCTAAAGATGACAAACAAGTAAATATACCAAACTTTCTAAAAAACAAAAAAAATGGAAAATTTTCACAAGATCATGAAGAGTTCAAATCTGAAATTACGAGAAAGATGGAAGAGATTTGGCAAGAAAAGTGGGAAATATTTCAAAAAGAAAATGACAGTTTAAAAGACAGAATCTCTCACTTTGGAAATGAAGCCCAGAAATAAATTAAATAATAATCTAATTGAAGACCAGAAATGACCTGCTGGAAGCCATGAAAAGCAGGATAGATCAAACCAAAAATGAAAATCAAAAGATCTGAGCTGAAAACCTGTTATTAAAATCTAGAATTGGGTATGTAGAAGCCAATGCTCTCACAAGACAGCAAGAATTAAAAAATCAAAGTCAAAGGAATGACACATCATTAGGAAACACAAAATATCTCAAGAGGGTTGTTGACTAAGAAAACAGATCTAGGAGAAACAACTTGAGAACCATGGACCTACAGAAAAACCTGGAAATAAACAGAAATATTGACATCATATTAGAAGAAATTATCCAAGAAAACTGTCCTGATGTTCTTCAACAAGAGGGATAAATAGATATTGAAAGAGCACATAGATCACTCTCTATAGTAAATTCTTATAAGACAACCCTCAGGAATGTAATTGCCAAATTCAAGAGCTTCCAAGCTAAGGGGAAAATATTTTAAAAAGGCAGAAAGAGACAATTCAGATATCAAGAAGCACCAATCAGAATTACACAGGATCTGGCAGCCTCTACACTAAAGGCCCACAGGAATTATATTAACACAACTACAAAACACTTTTCACACAATTAAAATTAGATCTAAAAAATTGGGAAAAAAACATTAATTTCCCTTGGGTGGGATGAGCTAACATAATAAAAATGAAAATCCTAACTAAAATTATTTATTCAGTGTCATACCTTTCAAACTACCAGGAAACATTTTTACTGACTTTAGGGAAAAAACTATAACAAAGTTCATTTGGAAGAACAAAAAAGCATGAATATCAAGGGAAATAATGAAAAAAAATGTTAAGAATGGGGGGGGGTGGGCTAGAAGTACCAGATCTAAAACTGTACTATAAAGCAATGGTTATTGAAATAATTTGGTACAGGTTAAGAGGCAGAAGGGAAGATCAGTGGATTAGTCTTGGGAAAATAACCTCAGCAAGGCAGTGTATGATAAACCCAAAGACCTCAGCTTTTTTGGAAAAAAATAAACTATTTGACAAAAACTGCTGCAAAAATTGGAAAACAGTTTCAGAGAGATTTGGTTTAGATCAACATCTCACACCCTACACCAAGATTAATTCAAAATGGGTGAAAGACTCAAATATAAAGAAGGAAACTATAAGTAAATTAGGTGAACATAGAATGGCTTACCTGTCAGATCTATGAGAAAAGAAAGGTTTTAAGACCAAGCAAGATTTAGAAAATATTATAAAATTTAAAATAAATAATTTTGATATCATTTAATTAAAAAGGATTTGCACAAACAAAACAAATGCTATCAAAATTAGAAGGTTAGCAACAAATTGGGAAAACCTTTATAAAAAAACCTCTGACAAAATTCTAATTACTCAGATTTATAAAGAGCTAAATCAATTGTACAAAAAGTCAAGCCATTCCCTAATTGATAAATGGGCAAGGGACAGAAATAGGAGATTTTCAGAGAAAGAAATAAAAACTATCAGTAAGTACATGAAAAAGTGTTCTAAATCTCTTATAATTAGAGAAATGCACATCAAAAGAACTCTGAGGCACTACCTCACACCTAACAGATTGGCTAAAATGACAACAAAGGAAAGTAATAAATGTTGGAGAGGATGGGACAAAATTGGGACATTAATACATTGCTGGTGGAGTTGTGAATTGATCTAACCATTCTGGATGGCAATTTGGAACTATGCTCAGAGGGCTTTCTTTGCCTTTTGATCCAGCCATTCCACTACTGGTCCCACTCTCTCGGCATTGGAAGCTTGGGTCCAGTGGCATGAAAATTTGTTATGTCTGGAGACTTCCTCAGCTGCATTGGATGACCATGTTGTCCTTTGTGCTCCAACATGCCCTAAGCACTCCACAGTGCTTTGCTGTGTTGCCCTCTCAGCCATTGAACCTTCTTATTGGTTTCTTCCATCTGTTCAACCAAAGCAGTCTTCACATGCTGAGTGAGCAAAGCCCTGGTTCACCAGGGGTCGACGACTCAATGGCTACACTCACAAGGTTTGGCGACCAAAGCACCCTTGACCAGATCCCCCAAAACCGCTCCATTGAACAACTTGACGTCCCTTCTTCAAAAGAGGAAGTCCAAAAAGCCATTAAACAAATGAGTGCAGTCAAGGTACCCAGTAAAGACGGGATCCCAACCAAGGTGTATAAGGCCTTAAATGGAAAGGCGCTCCAGGCATTCCACATAGTGCTGACCAGCATATGGGAAGAGGAAGACATGCCCCCAGAACTCAGAGATGCCTCCATCATAGCCCTATACAAGAACAAAGGCTCACGAGCAGCTTGTGACAACTACAGAGGCATCTCACTACTCTCCACTGCTGGAAAGATCCTCGCCTGTGTTATACTCAACAGACTCCTGTCATCTGTTTCAGAGCAGAACCTGCCTGAATCACAATGTGGTTTCCAAACAGATCGCAGCACCATCAACATGGTCACAGTGAGGCAAATGCAGGAAAAATGCCATCAGCAGAACCTGAGTCTCTACATTGTCTTCATAGACCTGACAAAGGCGTTCAACAGAATGAACAGGGATGCATTTTGGGTGATCCTTAGCAAGCTCGGTTGCCCAGCAAAATTTGTCAAACTGATCCAGCTCTTTCATGTCAACATGACAGGGGAAGTCCTATCTGGTGGAGAGACTTCCCATCGCTTCAACATCTCCAATGGCGTGTAACAAGGCTTTGTCCTCCCTCTGGTACTATTCAACCTATTTTTCACCCAGGTATTACTACATGCTGTGATGGATCTAGACCTCGGTGTCTACATCAAATGCCGACTGAATGGCTCACTATTTGACCTTCACAGCCTGTCTGCAAAAACAAAGGCAACAGAGAGACTCATCCTGGAAGCTCTCTTTGCAGATGACTGTGCTCTCATGGCCCACCAAGAAAATCATCTTCAAACCATTGTGGACAGGTTCTCCACCGCAACAAAACTGTTTGGCCTGACTATCAGCCTCAGCAAAACAGATGTGCTGTTGCAACCCGCCTCTGACAGAAGCAGCTGGCAAACCCACATTCACCATGCTGCCACCACCTTTGAAGATGAGCGACGTTGACGTCTTGCCGCTGCTCATGAACGCCGACACCAGGCCACAACCGCACCTCCCGTAACAACTGGCGTCCCAGGCCCCACGTGCCACACACTCTGCACCTCAGCCTTTGGACTCCAAAGCCACATGAGGGTACACCATAGATGAAACTGCACAAAGATAATTGTCATTCTCGATCACCGAGAGACTACTACTACCACTACTGGGTTTACACCCCAAGAGAAGATATAGAAAAAGACTTGTACAAGAATATTTATAGCCTCACAAAAAATTGGAAAATGAGGGAATGTCCTTTGATATGGGAATGACTGAACAAATTGTGATATCTGATGGTGATGGAATACCATTGTGCTCAAAGGAATAATGAACTGGAATAATTCCATGTGAACTGGGATGACCTCCAGGAATTGATGCAGAGTGAAAGGAGCAGAAACAGAAGAACCATACACAGAGATTGATACACTGTGGCACAATCGAATGTAATGAATTTCTCTACTAGCAGCAAAGCAATAATCCAGAACAATTCTGAGGGACTCATGAGAAAGAACATTATCAACATTCAGAAGAGGAACTGTGGAAGTAGAAACACAGAAGAAAAACAAGTACTTGATTGCATGAGTTGATGGGGACATGATTGGGGATGTAGACTCTAAGACATCATCCTAATGCAAATATTAATAATATGGAAATAGGCATTGATTAATGACATATGTAAAACCCAGTGGAATTATTCATTGGCTATAGGGCAGGTGTAGGAGGGGAGGAAAAGAGCATGAATCATGTAACCATGGATAAATATTCTAAATCAATTAATTAAGCAAAATTTTTCAATTCTTAAAAAAAGTCATTTACATCAACACTTTCTGTGCTGGCAAAGAATTGGAAATTTAACTTATGGGGAATGGCTGAACAAGCTATGGTATATAATTGTATTTGGAATTCCATTGTGCTATAAGAAATGATGGCTGAGTTGAATTCTGAAAAAAAAAACTGGAAAGACTTATATGAACTGATACCAAGTAAAGTTGACAGAACCAAGAAAACATTGTACATGCTGATAACAATACTATAATGATGATCAGTTGTGAAATACTTTGATACAATTCCAAAGGACCCATGAAGAAAAATGTTATCCACCTTCAGAAAGAGAATTAATAAACTCTAAGTGCAAATTGAAGCATACTTTTTCATTTTCCCTATTTTTCTTGCCATTTTTTCAACATGGCTAATATAGAAATATATTTTGCATTTTCACATGAATAATAGATATATTATCTGTCTTCTAAGTGACATGAGATTTATTTTCAAAGAAAGGCAAGGAAGAAGGAATGAATGAACACATGAAGGAAAGAATGAAAAAAGGAAACAAGGAATTTTTGCTTTAAAACATTACTCCTCAGATTCAGTGTTTTTTTTTTCTTTTTTACTATTCAGTCAAATGAGTCACTTAGTTTATGACAAAGATATGTTGATTAGATAGCTTAATGTGATAACTGATTTTTCCTTTAAAACTTTTTTTTTTAATTTTACGGCAAATAAAAGCACATTTGGTGAGCTGAGCGACCTTCTCTAAATAATTCTCTATTACATCTTTCATTCATCTAAATATAACTTTATCTGAGAAGATAAGATATAAAACTCTGCATGAACTATATTAGTGGAATGGTTTTTCACACAAGCAAGTGAAATGGTGAAATCACAAGTCAGCACCACAAAAATACTACAAACCACTTGTACAGAAAGAAAGAAATAAGATATGTGAGGAACAGATCAAAAGCCTTGACTTCAAGCATATTGTAATGAGTGGGGAATTCATTGATCAAGCCATCTGTTGGAGCACATTCTCTGGCTAAACCAGGACAACTAAGAATTTCTTGACTTACTGTAATGAACATTTCATTTTTCCAAAGTGGGAAAACTCAAAGAAAAGACTTTCTATTTTCACATATAATTATTACCAACAACATAGAACCAAATGATTAGGTAGAAATAAGTCAGTACTCGGTCTTAAAATTTATAGTAGAAAAGAAAAGCCAAGAATAGTGTCATCCAGACTGAAGAACTTGCTAGATCTGCTGAATTCTAAACTAATTTGATACCACCTGAACTTATTTTTATTATGTTCTTAATGCCTCATTTTAGGAAGTAGATTGACAACCTGAAGTAGGTAAAGAAAGGGGTTACTTGGAAGATTGCCATTTTGAAAACAGCAATTAGATTTTTTATTAGTTTGAAAGAGAAACGTAAGTTGTGGAAACAATATTGGAATTCAAAATTAGAGTTAATTTTAAATTAAGAAAGGACGGAACACTTTACTGAATTTTCTAGACCTCTATGTTTTTCTATTTATCTCCCAATGCTAGGAAAACTCTCCCACTGACTTCATTAGCTTCCTTTAAATTCTAACTAAAATCTCATCTTTTACATGAAGAAATTTCTATCCTCTTTTAATTCCATTGCTTTGTGTCTGTTCATTATTTCATGTTAATGCTGTATAAATCTTGCTTCATGTGTACATGTTTGCATTTCTCCTCTCCCAAAAAATTATGAGCTATTTGATGGTAATAACAATAGGACCTCCCTCCCAAGGCTTTTATGAGGAGCAAATTAGACAATAATTTTAAATAGCACTTAGCAGAGTACCAACATATAGTAGATGTTCCATAATTGCTTTTTGGTTATAATTATTATTAGTTATTTTCACCATTGAACAATGCTGAGTGATTCAGTTTATTTGCGTCAATGGAGTATCATGAAACAATTGTAAAGAGGCAATACTGGTTTCTTTAGGAAGCTCCTAATTTTAGAACCAATTTAAGATTTAGAATCAATAAATATACATTTATGAGTTCATAAATAATACTATGAAACACATAATATTTATATGTGTGTATAGACCCTCCTCCCCACATACACAAACATATCTTAACATCATGAGAATATATAGACATAGGTTATTTATTGGTTATCTCATCATTTCTAAAGGATCTTTTCTGTTGCCTTATTGTTCCCTACCTATGACATTCCATCACCTAAACCTGTGCCTTTGCATTAATTATCCTCTGTGGTTAAAATCCCCTCCCTCCTTTCTTTCACTTATTGCCTCCTTTCAGGAATTAGTTCAAATCATTCTTTGCTGGGCTCCTCTGCTTTGAGAACCTTCCTTCAGAAATTAATTTTCATTTGTACTATATATATATATATATATCTTATTTATATATAATTATTCACAAGTTTACTCCATTAAACATAAACTTCTTGATATCTGGGATCATGTTTTCAAACACTTTCTATCCTTATCATTTAACATGGAGCTGGCACATGTATTAAAAAAAAGATTAAGACTTTCAGTATTAATAAGGGAAAAGAGAGATGACCCCTCTTCTCAAAGCAGGGTTCAGGGGAGACAGCTGATGTTTAGGGTTGGCTCAGAGAGAGGAGAGGGGATTTGAAGATTTTCCCCCTTCTGCCTTCCCTTCTTAGCTAAAGCTACTCTCCCCAATTCACTCTTGTCCCTCTTGTCCCCCCTCCACTACTCAAAACCAAAGGGTCTCCCCTTGATCCATTCACTCACACTCAGCTTGGGGAACAGATAACTTTTAATGTAAACTGTAATATTTATAGGGGAATTGATAGTAATTGAAGAACAGGGGATATGGAAGGTTTTATAGCAGGGACTGGAGGAGTTGAAGGGAGAAAAGTAATATGGCTGCCATTGAGATAAAAGGAGAGAGATGCCCCCTGCCAAGAGGCTATTTTTGAAAAATGGGGTTCCTGAGAAATGGGCCACTAATGATAGATATCTTCTCTATGGATTTATGTTGCAGATACCCCAGAGCAGGTAAGCATGGACCCTCCTGAGGGACAAGCCTCCCCCCCCTAGACTTAGGCACCCAGCACGGGTCCAAGGACATTTTATAGTTGAATGGCTGAATGAATGTTCAGCTCCCTCTATGTGACCTGAAATGTTAATCCTCTTATCTAACTATGATATTCAAATAAAGATAACTTTTAATAACAAGTTGGATTGGGAGCTTATCAGGGAAGAGGGAAGAAGGATTTCCCTAGATGAGGTTTGAATCTCTCTCAGCTTTTGAGCTGAGGCCTCATAGGCTGGTGGAGGGTTACTGTTATTCCTGTCTATGTTATATCTCTGCTAGCTTTCTTAATTTCAAAAGGCTTAGAGGCAGACAGCAAGAGAAAGAAAAGTTCTGACTTTCAGAGCTGGTTGGGCCTGTCTCTTCAGGCTGACGTTGCTAAAGACCGACCTTACAGTTCAAACTGCTTCCCTTATGTCCTTTTGTCAATGACACAATCACAGGAATCCAGGGAGAGCACACAGTTGGGAAAATCAGGAAAATAGAGGCACTTCTATCCAGAGACCGGGAGAGAGCTCCTTCCACTTCCATGGCCCAGAAGGAAGTTCTTGTCACAAAACCAATTGCCACTCTCAGTTGCCCCTTCCCCCACCAACTGTCTGTCTTGTCAATGACTTCTCTCTAAAATTCCAGCTGCTGTTGTTCCAACTCAGTGGCAGAAAGTCCAGAACAAGCTTTAGTTTTCCTTTCCACACAACTCCATCTGGTAATAAAAAGGAATGAAGGGCAGGGAAGAATGGGAAAAGGAAAGTGGGGAAAGGGGATCCCTGTTTCTTTCTAAACCCTTGTCCTTGTTTGGGGGGAACTCAGACCTTGGCAGCCTGAACCCCCATGAGAGAAAGTCAGGGTGACTCATCCCTGGGCAACAGGAGCTGAGGTAAAGTCTGCTCAGGTTTCTTTTTAGAAATTCCCTTCAATTGGGAAGTGTTGGGGGGAAAGTTTTCCAGTCCCCAGCAGGAAAAGTGGGTAACTATCAGGAGAAAGGGTGAATCTTAAAAATTGCTCAGACTATACCTTAGAAGATTTGGCTAAGCTATTCCCCATTTAAACAATGGAGGTACTTGATCAGGAATGTATTGGAAATTTTAACATTACTCCACCCATACTTAGGCATACCTTAGAGGAAGATAAAGTTGTAAAGTCCTTACTGAACAATGAAAAGTCCCCAGCTCATACTTATAGTGAAGCAAAAATCCTTAAGCTATGGCTATTTTTAGATCTAATAAAAAAGGGTACTAGGTACCTATAAAGGTTAAATTAATCACTAAAAGGTCAGCAACTTACAAAGGCAAGACTAGTTAAAGACTGATTAGTCTCTTAAGGTTCAGGCCTAGGCCATTTGGCCTAGGCCCTTTCCTATTATTTCCTCTTACTCTGTCTCTCTCCCTTTCCTTAATTCCTTCATTTGTATTAATTAAAATTTCCATAAAAACCCAGCTGACTTGGGTATTTTCATATTTGGGAATTTTCCCATGGAGACCACTTATTTTTGATTCAAATTCAAGACACTAAAAATAATCTTTACAGTTTTGGCAATTCACAGTCTTAAACCATATTTTTGAGGTCATAGTTTATGGCAGACCACGTAGGTTGTAACAAAAACCCTCAAAAATTTCTGTGAAATCTCTTTCTTTTCTCTCTTTATTATTTGCTCTGTCAGTCAGTCTTTTTAAATGTGCTAACTCGGCTTCAAAACACAGCTGCAAGAGCGGTTGAGTAAAAAGAAAATTTTGATTTTTCCTTAAATTAAATAGAACATAGCTGTTTTAAATCTTAGCAACAGGGCCCTAAGATCCTGGCTAGAAAAGCTGTTTCTAAATATCCTTTCCTTTAGGGAACAACTGCCTAAATTAGGATTAATGGAAACCTGGGAAAAGCTTTTGACCTTGTCCTGCTCCCCAAGTGTTTATTTTAGAAATATGTGTATATGTGTATACAGCCAGTTCACAATGTACTTAATAACTGGCTCATCAGCTCCATGACCAAACTTGTAAAATTTGCATTCATTGTCTCTCTGAAATTGCTTATACCCTGGAGCTTATGGCAAAGTATAATTGACACACTACTCCCCCTTGATATTTTGATTATTATAGCTGTAATATTGTATTTCCTTACCAATCCCACTTAGTCAAACCAACCGAGTGTTCCTTCTACTACTCAACAAAATGCAGAAATAAATACTCGGCTTGAGCTTATAGAGGAAAGTCAGGGGGAGATCGTAGCTTTTATGAGAAACATTAAAAGAGAGTTAAGAACATTACCAGAATCTCTGTCCCACCTTGCTCTGGACACTAACCCTCCTAGCCAACCCACTGCTCCCTCTGCCAACTTGGTCTCAGAATCCCCTGCTCCTAACAAACCCACCCCTCCCCCTGCCCATGCTTCTTATCCCACACCCTCCACTCTAAGTTCACACCCCACCCATACTGACCATCCTAATGCCTCCACCTTAAGTTCACACCCTACTCATTCATCCAACCCTAACACCTCTTCATCCTTTCCCCCAGCTAAGGACCCTTCTTCCTTTGCCCCTCCTTCCCAATTTAATTCCCACATCCTTCCTACCTCTAATCCTTCTGGCACCATGGGAAAACAACAAACCCTCTCCCTCAGTGTGCCCAACCTTTCTTTTTTCTCATAACTACTCCATTGAGAATGGATTAAGAAGCATAGAAACAGAAACAGGAGTACCAAATAATTCAGTTCAGTCATTTCCTTTAAGGGAAGTACCCACTTTTAATAAAGATGGGAATTTGGTATCTGTAAGACATCACACACCTTTTAACCATAAGGATTTAAATAAATTTAAGAAAGATCTTCCATCATTTGAGGAAGAACCAATATTAATTATAAAAAAATGAGAGAACATATTCAGAACTTTTGATCCCATTTAGATGGATGTTGAGAATTTGTTAGAGACCTTTTTAGAAAGAGAGAGAAAAATAATATCATCTCTCTGGCTAATCAAAAGTGAGGTAGAAGAGGACATCATTGGCCAACTGAAGATTCACATTGGAACCCCAATGTTGAACTAGATCACACAAAACTAAACCAAGCCAGAGAAGCATTATTGACAGCCATGAGAGCATGCTCAGATAGACCTGAAAAATGGTCAAAATTTGAAAGAACCTGACAAGAAATTGATGAGACCCCCTCCCAGTTTATGCTCAGACTTATTGACATAGGAAATACATATATAGACCTTGATTTATACAGTGAAAGGTAAATTAGGCAAATACTTAGGCAATTCATTGAGAATTGTTGTTCAGTGGTAAAAGACTACTTTAAAACTAGCTGTCCTAATTGGGACTCTATGGACCTCGAAGAATTGAGGAGAGTAGCAACCTATATTTATAAGGGTAGTGTAAAAAGACCTGAGGAACACAATACATTAGTGGAAGACATAAAGAAAGAAATTGAAATGTTAAAGAGACAATTAAAAAATAAGGGAGAGACTATAGCCCCTTTGAAGGAATACACAGATAAATCAGTAACCTACCACTTCTGTGAGAAGGGCCACATAATGATAGAATGTAGAACATTTCTCAAGATTATCAGAAGGAATGCACAGTTTAAATAACACCTTTAGAAATAATAACTATAGAAATGATGATAATAATCATAGAAATTAGAATTTTAGAAATTTTAGACATTAAAATAATGACTATAGAAATAAGAACTTTAGAAACCAAAATTATAGAAATAGGAATTGGGAAAATAATGACAATGCTCCAAAAGAAGAAAATGATAATACCCAAAAATAATATATAAGAAATGGTGCTCATCCAAAAAATAGTCAAGGTGCTAATGACCCTCAGAGGGATGCCCTTCAGGGGGGTGCTCAAGGAATATCCCAAAGAAAATGAAATTGTCTGAGGGGGGCCTGGAACACAGGAATCAGAGGATACAACCTCTGATTTTCTGGACCCTGATATCCTACTACCCATTGTCCTTATCCATGGCCCTCCCCATACTAATGAACCCCATGTTACCTTAAAGGTGGGTAACACCTATTATGATTGTCTCTTAGACACTGGAGCTAACAAATCTTGATTAAAAATGTACCTGATTTAAATTGTTATTCCATTGACTCACAAAGTGTAGTGGGAGTATCAGGAATACCCCAAAGAGTTAAAAAACTTCCTCCTAGAATGGTGTCTGTAGGACGCTAGAGGTAGTACATTCCTTCCTCTTGATGCCTGATTCCCCTTTAAATTTTCTGGGGAGAGACCTTCTATGCAAACTCAGAGCCACAATAACTTGCTCCCCAGGATAGTTCCTTATCATTAGAAATACCAGAGGAATCTTTAAATTTATTTACTGTGCTTCTCTCAGAGAGCCAGGTGGCAAAAGAGCCTCCCACTTTTGAAATACCTACAGATATGCCTGAGTCTCTTTGGGCCACATCTTCTTCTAATGTAGGCTTACTTAAATCTACTGTTCCTGTGCAGATAAAAACTAAATCTAGCCCACCTCCTTCTATTCCTCAGTATCCCCTCTCAAAGGAGGCAATTGAGGGTATTACCACAGTTATTAACTTATTAATTAAACAAGGAATAATAATCCCTTGTAAATCTGAATACAACATGCCCATCCTGCCCATTAAAAAAACCAAAAAGAGGGCCTGATGGCAAACACCATTATAGACTCATACAGTATCTGAGGGCGGTGAATAACCACATTATAAAAAGACACTCCATAGTTTCAATCATAAATACTATTATTTCCTCTATTCCTAGCACAGCTACATACTTTACAGTAGTAGACTTGTGCTCAGCTTTATTTTCCATACCTATACATGAGAACTCCAGGCATATTTTTACTTTTACCTGGAAGGGCTCACATTGTACATGGAGTCGTTTGCCACAGTTTTATGTGGAAAGCTCGAGTTTATTTGTGCAAATTTTGAGCCATGACACAGATATTATAACATTTAAAAATAGTAAATTAATCAAATATGTAGATGATCTACTCTTGGCTTCAACAGATGCAGAAGCATGTCAAGAAGATAGTAAACACCTTCTTTTGGAATTGCACAAAAGAGGACATAAAATCTCAAAGGATAAAGTTCAGTGGTGTCTGCCCAAAGTGGAATATTTGGGATTCATCCTGACTGTGGGTGCTCGTTATATTTCTCCAAAACAAATTGTGAATATTCAAAATTTAAGCACTCCTATTAGAAAGAAACAGTTGAAAGCAATTTTAGGAGCAACAGGGTTTTGCAATGGATTCCTTGCTATAGGGAAATCACTAAACCCCTTATAGCACTAACAAAGGATTTGGTTCCTGAACCCTTCAAATTAGAGCCTGAACTATTGTCAGCTCTATCAGAGCTAAAAAAGGCTATCCTGTGTGCCCCTGCTCTAGGCATCCCAGATTACAACAAGCCATTTACTTTGTATGTACATGAGCAAAGAGGAGTAGCTTCAGGTGTTTTAACTCAGACTTTGGGGCCTTCTCAGTACCCAATTGCTTATTATTCTGCCCAACTGGACCCAGCAGCATCAGGAGCACCACCATGTCTTGGAGGAGTAGCTGATACAGCCTTACTAGTGACAAAAACTGTTGATCTATTATTGGGATGCCCATTAACAATTATGTGCCCATATGAGGTAGAAGTATTATTGCTAAGGCATAGAACACAGGCTTTCTCGGATCAGCGAATTACAAAATATGAAATAACCTTGTTACATAATGAAAATATTACCTTGAAAAGCTGTACAACCCGTAATCCTGACACCTTGCTTCCAGATTTACCCAAGTTCAGGAGAACCATTACACAATTGTGAAACATTAGTGTCCATGGCAGAAAAGCCTCAAGATAACCTCTTGGACACTCCCTTAGACAATGCAGATCTGATCTTATTTACTGAATGTTCCTCTTTTGTGAGGGATGGAACATGCTATACTGGATCTGCTGTAGTCTCAGAATTTGCCACTGAGTGGTCAGTTTCACTACCCTCTAACATTAATGCTCAAGGAGCAGAACTCATAGCTCTAAAGCAGCTTGTATAATTGCCAAGGATAAAAAGGCAACAGTTTATACCGATTCTAGATATGCTTTTGACATTTGTCACTAAGTCGAAATGTTATGGTTCCAGAGAGGATTTTAAACCTCAGCTGGAAAATCTATATCTAATGCTGCCTGAAGCCCTTGCTGTAGTTAATTGCTCTGCCCATACAGGTGGCACTGACCCTGTCTCTAGAGGAAATGATCAAGCAGATGTTGTTGCAAAGCTGGCAGTCATAGAAGGATATGAATTAATTTTAACATTAACAACCACTGATGACTTAAATTTTTCACTTTCCTATAATGAAAAGGAAGTGGAAAATGTAAACAAAAATTCAAAGCAAAACAGATCAATGGAGTATGGGTGTCATCTGAAGGAAAACCCCTGCTCCCTAGAAGTTTCTATCACCAAATTTGCCAATCTATTCATAAAAATGATCACTTTGGCACCCAGGGCATCTTGGATTCTGTTAAGAGAGTATGGATAGCCCCTGGTATAACTACTCTAGCCTCCAAAATGTATTCAGCCTGCTCTACCTGCCAAGCATATAACCAACATGCCTTTTGTGACAAAGCCTTTGGTGGAAGTCCTCTGCTTACACACCTTTTGAATATCTACATATAGATTTCATAACAATGCCAAAGGCTGGACATTATAAATTTTGCCTAGTCATAGGCCGGAAGCATTTCCTGCAACCCAAGCCACAGCAGTTTTTCTTGCTAAGATACTTTTAAAAGAAATTATTCCTCGCTTTGGCCTGCCAGAATATATTGATTCAGATAGAGGAAGTCATTTCACTGATTCTGTCCTAAATCATATATATTCTTGCTTGGAGATAACTCCCAAATTCCATGTTCCATATCATCCCCAGAGCTCAGGCCAAGTTGAAAGGATGAACAAAGAACTTAAAACTATGATTGGAAAATTATGTACCGAGATGCATTTAAAATGGCCTGAAATTCTCCCTCTGGCCCTATTTTATCTTAGAAGCAGGGCTAGAGGAGACCTACACATCTCACTATTTGAGATGCTTTTTGGATATCTGTGTGCCTATACAAGCTAAACATTTTCCCCCTGCATATATATCACCATTAGGGGGGAGATACTACTATTGCTTCCAATACACAGGAATTACAGCCCAAACTACGTGAACTTCATGAATCTGGAGCTTCAGTACAAGCTGGACCACTAGATTTTTCTCTTCATGACCTGAACCCTGGAGACAAAGTATATATTAAGCATTTCAAGCATACTGGAGCAACTCAGCCTTCCTGGGAAGGACCATCCCAAATATTGTTAACTACTCCAACATCTATAAAGGTTGGAGAATAGGACTCTTGGATTCATTGCTCACATGTGAAGAAAGCATCTTCTGTTGAGATTGATTGACTGTATCCTATTACATGCATTGGAGATAAAAATCCATTGACAAATGGATGCTGTTTTTCAAGAACACATTGAATTCTTGATTTTTTTCCTTATTTTTTATTGCTTTCCTTTTCTTTTGATAAGAATATTTGATTTTTTCTTTATTTTTCTCATTTCTTGTACTAAAAGTAGATATAATTCATATTATTTTTTGCAGTAATATGTCATATATATATATGTATATATATATATATATATATATATATACATATACTTGCTATAATATCAATGCATACCCAAAAGCTTTAAAGTATGGGAACCTGCCATTCATTGATAAAATATTATGGGACTGTGATTAATGTTTGTGTCTGATTCTAGAAAATGGGATAAAAAACAAGGAGCACAGATTTAACCTGAATAGTGCAAAAAAAAAAAAGCACACAGGTCAAAATGAAATGAATCTATGTGGGATTGGTGAACTTCTATGCCAATATGGAAGGAGTTGAAATTAGTGTGAGGCTCAAGGTTGCAACACTTGGCATATGTTAAGTCGTAGGACTTTCTTGTATCTACACTCTTTGCAAAGTACTCATACAAGTACAAAATTTGACTATCATGCTGGCTCCCTATATCCCTAAGAATGTCAAAAATCAGACTATGGAATGACAATCCCCTATCAAAAATAGAATTCTAGTCCCTTTCCTTCTTATATTATGGCAATTTCCTGTAGTCTTGGCTGCAAAAGTATAAGTGAAATATTACTGCATTCTGTCCTATAGACTTATGGGATAGAAACTATTTTTAAATTGAACCTATACAAGGACCTGTTAGAAATTTATCAAACACAAATAAGGGTCTATTTTTGAATTTTTTCTTATTTTTTTTGTTTTTCTCTTCTTTTGATAATTGACTCATATACCCCCATAGCTCAACATTGCATACTGAGCTGAACTGGATTTTTTTAACACCCACTTCGGGGGGGGGGGGATTTTATAATAATATGAAATCCAAGATTTTTGAATTTTTGTTCGAGATTGTATTTTAATAAAAATTCAAGATTTTGATTTTTTGTTTGAAAAAGATCTTCAAAGAAGAAGCTTTCTAACTCCTAAATCCAGAGAATGAACTGTTGCAGAAAGATGCCAGAAAACCTACACTATAGCAAGAAGATCAAGAATGAACTTTGGGTGTGGTTGATTGAACTGAAGTTTGATTGAATAATTTATTGTAAATGTACACTTTCATACCAAGGGCACTGCCCCTAATTTGGCTTTCTGTCAATGTGTCTAGCAAAACATTGGTTTTACTTTCTTTCTTTTCTATTCCTCCCTCACTACTTTAATTTCTTCTTAGAAAATTAAATTTAATATTGTATAAATCTGTAGTTAGAAGTGTGTTTAGGACTACAAGATGATTAGGTTAAATGGTCAATGGGAAGACTAGTCTCCCAATGATCATCAGGTGGGATTGTGAATCTTAAAAACTGCTCAGACTATACCTTAGAAGATTTGGTTAAGCTATTCCCCATTTAAACAATGGAGGCACTTGATCAGGAATGTATTAGAAATTTTAACATTACTCCACCCATACTTAGGCATACTTTAGGGGAAGATAAAGTTGTAAAGTCCTTACTGAACAATGAAAAGTCCCCAACTCATACTTATAGTGAAGCAAAACCCCTTAAGCTATGGGTATTTTTAGATCTAATACAAAAGGGTACTAGGTACCTATGAAGGTTAAATTAATCACTAAAAGATCAATAAACTTACAAAAGGAAAGCTTAGCAAGAGGTGTGAAGTTTTAGTCTACTCAGGGAAGGTGATAACAAAAGAAGATGTGAATTAAGAATGGACAGTCCTGTGGAAAATGTCTACTGTGATTGGTAGATGTGAAAATTTAGGGGAGGTGACATAAGAGAAATTTCTCTTTAAAAGGAGCTGTCTGAACTTAGTTCAGGGGTTTGCAGTCAAAGATGCTTGGAATGACCTTGTGATGAGTGATTAAGGACTGACTAGTCTCTTAAGGCTCAGGCCTAGGCCATTTAGCCTAGGCCCTTTCCTACTATTTCCTCTTACTCTGTCTCTCTCCCTTCCTTTAATTCCTTCATTTGTATTCATTAAAATCTCCATAAAAACCCAGCTGACTTGTGTATTTTCATGTTTGGGGATTTTCCCATGGCGACCACTTATTTTTGATTCAAAATCAAGACACTAAAAATCATCTTTACAGTTTTGGCAATCCACAGTCTTTAACCATATTTTTGCGGTCACAAAAGTCTTTATCAGCCTCTCCTGACTGAGGGTCTCACTGCTCTCTCCTACAACCAGAGACTTCTCCTCCTCAATATACCAAATTCCTCAGGCCCCTCCTCAGTTAAGGTGATCCATTTCACACACTCTTCAGTCTGGCAATTTTCTTTAGTGCCACCCTCTGTCACACACATAATAAGCATTTAATAATTTTTACATTTAATTTTCCCAATTATAAATAATAACAATTTTAAATATTAATTTTCTCAAATTATATTATTCACATTGTCTTCTTCCCTCATTTTCCTTCCCTTCCCCAGAGATGGTAAGCCATTTGATTAGAGTTATGAATGTATGATCATGCAAAATATATTTCCATATTTTTTTGTTTTGTGAGAGAGTACTCAAATAAAAGCAAAACCCCCAAATAAAAACACAAATAAACAAGAGTAAAAAATAGTATACATTGATCTGCCTTCTGACTCCATTAGTTCTTTTTCAGGAGGTAGGTCATACTCTTTGTTAGAACTCATTCAGAATTTTCCTGGATCACTGTTAGTGTTAGGAATATCTAAACATTTCACAGTTGTTCATCAAACAATATTACAATTTCTATGTAAAATATTGTCCTTGTTCTACTTACTTCACTCTGCATCAGTTCATGTAACTTTTTCCCATATTTTCTAAAATTGTTCTGTTCATTTTTTCTTATATTATAATAATATTTCATCTAAATCATATATTCATTCAACCTTTCCCCAATTGATGGACATATTCTCAATTTTTAATTCTTTGCCACCAGTGATATAAATGTTTTTTTTAATGCAAATAGGTCCTTTGCCCCCTTTTTCATCTCTTTGTGATATAAACTTAGTAGTGGCACTACAGGATCAAAGGGTATGCAGTTTTAAAGTCTTCTGGGCATGGTTCTAAATTGCCCTCCAAAATGTTTGGATCAAAAATGCATTAGTTTACAAATTTTTTCACACCCCTTCCAACATTTATTATTTTCTTTACTGTTATATTCACCAATAAGAAAGTTGTGAGATGGTGCCTCAGAGTTGTTTTAATTTGCATTTCTCTAATCAAGAGAGATTTAGAAAATTTTAATATGATTATCAATACCTTTTATTTCTTTATCTGGAAATTGCTTGTTCCTATCCTTGAACACTTTGTTGATTGAAGAATACCATATGTTCTCATGAATTTGATTTGATTCTCTATAAATTTGAGAAATGAGGCTTTTATTAGAGAAATTTGCTGTAAAAAATCCAATTTGTTTTTTCCCTTCTAATCTTGGTTATTTCACTTTTGTTTGTACAAAAACCTTTTGATTTAATATAATCAAAATTATTTTACATCTCAATAATGTTCTCTATTTCTTGTTTGGTCATAAATTCTTTTATCCATAGATCTGAAAGGTTAACTATTCCATGCTTCCATAATTTGCTTATGGTTTCACACTTTATATCTAAATCATATATCCATTTTGACATTATCTTGGTATAGGGTGTGAGAATACCCATTCATACCTAATTTCTACTATACTGTTTTCTAGTTTTTCAGTATTTTTTATTAAATAGTGAGTTCTTATCCCCAAAGATGGAATTTTAGGATTTATCAAATACTAGATTATTATTTGCCCTTGTATATTATGTACCTAATGTATTCTGTTGATTCACCATTCTATTTCTTAGCTATTACCAAAATGTTTTCATGATTACTGCTTTATAGTATAGTTTGAGATCTGTTACTGTTAGGGCACATTTCTTCTTATTTTTTTTTAAATTAATTCATTTGATATTCTCAACCTTTTGTTCTTTTAGATGAATTTTGTTCTATTTTACTATTTTTATAAAGTAGACTTTTGGTAGTTAATAAAAGTGTGTTGATAAATTTAATGATGAAATGATCAATAATTTCTTTTAAGAGCTCCTAAAATCTGTTTCTTATTCATAGTTCATTAATTTGTTGTTTGTTATGATTTAAATGTGTTATTTACATTGTAAAACAAATCATCAATTAATAAACTGGAAGATTTCTAGTACTGCTCTAACTCCAGATATGGTGATTAAAAGATGTCATGGCAGTCATGGATGAATTATTGTTTGAGATAATTAAACCACTATATATCATATATCCATTTGACCATTTACATATCATACATCTAATGTTCTGTCCCATAATAAAATGGAAACTACTATCACTGATTTGTCTTTTCCTAAATCAAGTACATTGCAGTAAACATTTTATAAGCATCTGATTCTTTCTTCTATATTCCTTTACACCTTTATATGTATCAGATAGATGGCTTAGTGAATAGAGAAAACCTGAGCCCAAATTAAGACTCAGACACTAGCTGTGTGACCCTGGGCAAGTCAGTTAACATCTGTTTGTCTCCATTTTCACATCCTTAAAATTGGGATAATAACACCTACCTCCCCTTATTATTTTGAAGATCAAATGAGATAATAATTCTAAAGCGCTTAACATAGTACCGGTTACTTAGTAAGTTTTAATAAATGTTTTTTATCTCTATTGTTTTAATATTGTGCCTCTCACAATACAAACTTTAGAACTTAAAACTATGCAAAATATATAATAAGCAATATAAAATTCAACTATGCAAACAAAATACTAATTCTTCTTTTACCATAATTAATGTCAACCTAATTACTGACTCATGTTTGATAATATCCCTCATTACTAACCTGTTTTTCATCATCCTTCTCCTAATTACCATATTATTTGCTACCTATAGTGAGACTAGTGTTTAAAGAAATGCACAGGTCAGGAGAAGTGTAAGTATCAACAGGAGGAGTGGATGGAGAAGATAAAATTGGAAAGTGAAGACATAATACAATGACTTTCTAGATTATTACCAAAAGGAATACAAAGAGCTGATTTCTAAGAAACTAAGAAGAAAGATTTGAGTTCACAGTTATGATGACAGAGATGAAGTACATGGAATATATAATAAGTAATGTAATATATTATAAGTCAAGCAACTTCTAGGACTGTATGTCTTTTTTTTTTAATTTGGAGAGTAAATTTCCAATATGGCTGAGAATCATATCTAGGATGATCCTAAGTGATGATGTTTTTCTCCATCTGACTCAACTATACCTACCAAGTCCCTGAGATCATTCTCTCTGTATACATCACAGTGATAAAATAATAGGTAAGGATATCTTTTTTAGCAATGAGGCATAGATAAAATAAATTATTCTTAATAAAATTCTATAATCTAGAGGGTTAACAGAAGAAAAAAGGAAACCATATAAAAACTAAAGATCCTCTGGTTTGATAATTTTTAAAGTTAGAGACTCAGAAACAGAAGGTTCTGGTTTCAAACATGGTCTCAGACAGGTCCTACCTTTGTGATCTAGGGCAAGTCACTTAACTCCCCCACCCCTTCCATTGCCTGCCCTGACTTCTCTTCAGTGTTAGAACCAATGCACAGTATTAAATCTAAAATGGAAGGTAAGGGTGTTTTTTTAAAGAAAGAAAGTTAGAAAGTTCTTTCTTCCTCTAAGATAGTATGAAATAGAATATGACTAATATTTTTATATCACAATAATAGCATTGAATAGCAAATTACCAACTGTTTTTTAAAAAATATCCTCACTCATTTCAGAAGCTCTCATCCTTTGTACCAAAGAGCAATGCTATTTTTGGTTTGGTTTGGTTTGAGGTTTTTTCAGTCCCTACCACCCATATAACCTCTGTCTTTTCTTATATGTAATCATTATCGAAGACATAGCTATTTTACCTTCTCAAATTCAACTTGCTATTCCTATGGCTATTTCACTAAAATACTTTTGTTACTACCCCCTGAGCTATTACAGCATGCTCTTTTACAGGTCTTACTATCTCTGTTATTCATATAACTGCAAGAAAAGCCTTCCTATATGTAAATGTAGTTATGTCTTTTCTTTTCTAAAAAAACTTCAGTGGAAATCATAAAATAACTTAGGTGAACATAGAATAGTTTACCAGTCAGATCTGTGGAAAAAGAAGGAATTTAAGACCAGGCAAGATATAGAGAACATTACAAAATGTAAAATGAATGATTGATTATATCAAATTAAAAAAGTTTTATACAAATAAAACCAATGCAACCAAAATTAGAAGGAAAGTAATAAACTGGGGAAATATTTTTGTAAGAAAACTCTTGGACAACAGTTTAATTTCCCCAAAATATAAGCACCTAAGTAAAATTTACAAAAAATGATCAAACCATTTTGAATTTCAAAACTACTCCACCCTATTCAGACCATTCTTTAGAAGATTGGATTTTGCTATTTCCTGATCAATACCAATAGAGATACTTGGAATAACAGAATCAGGCCTTGGAAACTACAATCTCCACCCTACTCAGGGTAACAAGATTAGGAAGGGCTGCAGCAAAACTCAAGATTTAATTATTTTGAGAATATGGCCTTCAACAGACACGTTCAAAAAAGGTCCTATGTCAAGCTAGAGTCACTATTGGCACTTGTGAGATGCAGGAAGTGAGGTAGTTAAGAGCCTTTGGAGTTCTTGTGACTTCTTGTGAGGAGGGCTAGAGGCAGTTGGAGGATGGTGCTTGGAGTTGAAGGAGCCTGCAGACTGTTTTTCTCCAGATTGGTCATGTGAGTGATAGGGACTGATCTCTTTCCTTTCCTTGGCTATCCAGGGCCTTAAACCCGCTTTGGCTCAGCCTGTGCAGAGTGGGTATTTAAAACCTCTTTCCTCCTCTCCCCTTTCCTTCTCTCTCTCTCTCTCTCTCTCTCTCTCTCTCTCTCTCTCTCTCTCTCTCTCTCTCTCTCTCTCTCTCTCTCTCTCTTTCTCTCTCTCTCTCTCTCTCTCTCTCTCTCTCTCTCTCTCTCTCTCTCTCTCTCTCTTTCTCTCTCTCTCTCTCTTTCTCCCTCTAATACTCTCTTCCTCCTGTTTATAATTAAAACACCATAAAAAAGTTGGCAGCTGACTTGAGTGTTTCATTTAGGAATTACATAGATGAATTCTTTGGTGACCTTAAATTAATATATATCAGTCTTTTAAAATGATTTCAATATCACACCATTCCCCAATTAACAAATGTTCAAGGGACATGAATAGGCAGTTTTCACAGGATGAAATAAAAACTATCAATAAGCACTTGAAAAAGTGTTTTAAATTCCTCTTGATTAGGGAAATGCAAATAAAAACAACTCTAAGATACCACCTTATACCTAGCACACTGGTGAATATGGCAGCAAAGGAAAGTGATGAATGTTGGAGGGGATGTGGTAAATTTGGGACCCTAATACACTGCTGCTGAGTTGTGAATTGATCCAAACATTCTGATGGGCAATTTGGAATTTTGCACAAAGGGCTTTAAAAGACTGCCTGCCCTTTGATCCAGTCATACAACTGCTGGGATTTTACCCCAAAGAGATAATAAGGAAAAAGACTTGTACAAAAATATTCATAGATATATTCTTTGTGGTGACAAGAAATTGGAAAATGAGGGGATGTCCTTCAATTGGGGAATGGCTGAACAAATAGTGGTATCTGATGGTGATGGAATACTATTGTAGAAAGGAATGATGAACTGGAGGATTTCTATGTGAACTGTGGCACAGTTACACTATGGCACAATTGAATGTAATAGACTTTTTCTACTAAGAGCAATGAAATGATCCAGGACAATCCAGAGGAACTAATGAGAAAGAATGCTATGCGCAAACCAGAGAAAGAACAGTGGGAGCAGAAACGCAGAAGAAAAACATATGTCCAGAAATGTATTTTGATGGGGATCTGATTAGGGTTTTGATGTTAAAGATTACTCTATTGAAAATATGAAAAACATGGAAATAGGTTTTGAACAATGTTATATGTATAACCCAATGGAACTGCTTGTCAGCTCCAGGAGGGGGTAAGGGAGAGGAGTGGGAAACTCATGAATCATGTAACCATGGAAAATATTCTAAAATTTAAAAAAATTAAAAAAAAACCTTCAATTTACACTTACACTCTGAGAACTGTCTATAGACCATGGTGTTTATAGATTGAAGTTTAAGACCCTTCCAGACAAACTTCATGGTTCTTCAAATTCAGACTTATCACAAGACCTTTTGTCCTTCATCCTTTCATTCATACCATTCCCTACACCTAAACACAAATAAGAAGTTTTTGTTTCTTCCCTGCCCATCCACTTTTGGCATCCAACTTCATCCTATCTCTCATCAGTGACTCAAAGAATTGAGAGCATGTGTAGTGGTCATATTATGGTAAAACGTTCTTGACAGGCAGGCTAAACTATATTGAGGGTAACTGAGACTTCAAATCCATCAGTGATTTAATGGAATGCATATTCTAAACATGAAAAATCTTCTGAGAGAATGGGTAGATGAGAACACTTAGTTACAAAGGGTCTCAGAGATGGCAGAATCACATCAGAGGGAATAATTAGGTTTTAGTCAGACATTGGAGATGCCAAGATTATTGTTGAATCCTGGGACATCACCAGTCACCCTGACTTTTATCTTGCCTCTGGAATTCAATGATTTTAGAAGAAAGATGTGAGGCTGACAATTACTGCAATTCTTTCTCACTAAATTCAATTCATGCTTAAGTCACAATATCATCCCATGATGTCACTGGACCTCTTCTAAAACAAAGAGTGAAAAATATCGCTTTATAGAGAATATGTTACTATTTCTTCCTCATGTATTAAATATATGAATTATCCTTTAAACCTCTATCAATGGCCATTATTAAACACAAAATTTTCTCTGAATTTTCTGGTCAGTAGTGACCTTCCCTTCCTATAATATTTTATTTTTGTAAAATTCCAAACTACTTAAAATCATAGCCTTCTCTGTATAGATCTTGTCACTCAACTCCACTATTATATCCTGGAATGTGGGTTCAATATTTCAACTTTTTTCTCTCTTCTAGTGTCCAAACTTTTTCTTTCCACTTAGTATGCATTTAATTAATTATTATTCATTTCTGAGTTTTATTGCATTGAAATGTTATGCTGTACAACAATTTTATTAGTAATTTTTAAGATAAGGCAGAAGAGATGAATGAGAGGAGAATGGAAGGAAAGAAGATGGAGGGGTACAGTTATATGATTTCATCAATAATCAACAACTTTAGCAAAGTTGCAGGATATATAATAAACCCGCATAAGTCATCAGCATTTATATATATGTCCAACACATTCTTGCAGTAAGAGTTAGATAGAGTAATTCTATTTAAAATCAACCTAGACAATATAATATACATAGGAATCTATCTGCCGAGACAAACACAAGAATTATATGAACACAACTACAAAACACTATCCACACAATTCAGACTAGATCTAAACAATGTGGAAAAATTAATTGCTCATGGATATAATGAGCTAACATAATAAAAATGACAATCCTATACAAATTAATTCACTTATTTGGTATCATGCCTATGTAACTACCAAGAACCATTTTTTTTTTACTGAATTAGGAGAAAAAAAA
The DNA here is from genome assembly GCF_027887165.1 of Monodelphis domestica. Taxonomy (NCBI): domain Eukaryota; kingdom Metazoa; phylum Chordata; class Mammalia; order Didelphimorphia; family Didelphidae; genus Monodelphis; species Monodelphis domestica. The sequence continues at coordinate 269,347,580 of NC_077230.1, read as the reverse complement.
ACTATAGCAATGTTCATTGGGAAGAACAAACAATCAAGAATACCAAGGGAAATAATGAAAAAAAATGTGGAGGGGGGCCTAGGAGTACAAGATCTTAAACTGTACTATAAAGCTGTGGTTATCAAAACAATATAGCACTGGTTAACAGACAGAAGGGAGGATGACAGGAATAGACTTGGGGTAAATGACTTTTGCAAGATAGTGTATGATAAACCCAAAGAGTCCAGGTAGAAAAAATATAAAATATAAAATCAATAATTTTGATTACATTAAATTAAAAGGGTTTTGCACAAACAAAATCAATGCAATCAAAATTAGAAGGGAAGTAACAAATTGGGAAAAAATCTTTTTAACAAAAACCTCTGACAAAGGTCTGATTACTCAAATTTATAAGGAGTTCAATCAATTTTACAAAAAAGCAAGCCATTCCCCAATTGATAAATGAGCAAGGGACATGAATAGGCGATTATCAAATAAAGAAATAAAAATATCAATAAGCACATGAAAAAGTGTTCTAAATCGCTATAATTAGAGAAATGCAAATCAAACTCTAAGGTACCACCTAACACCTAGCAGATTGGCTAATATTACAGCAAATTAGAAGGAATGTGGTGAAATTGGGATGTTAATGCATTGCTGGTGGAGTTGTGAATTGATCCAACCAATCTGAAAGGTTATTTGGAACTATGCCCAAGAGGCTTTAAAAGACTATCTGCCCTTGATCCAGTCATACCACTGCTGGGTTTATACCCCAATGAGATAATAAGGAAAAAGACTTGTACAAAAATATTCATAGACACACTCTTGGTGGGGATAAAAAAATTGGGAAATGAAGGAATGCCCTTTGATTGAGGAATGGATGAACAAATGGTGATATCTAATGGTGATGGAATACTATTGTGCTAAAAGAAATAATGAACTGGAGTAATTCCATGTGAACTGGGAAGGCCTCTAGAAATGGATACAAAGTGAAAGAACAAAACCAGGAGAACCATATACACAGAGACTGTGGTACAATCGATTATAATGGACTTCTCTACTCACAGCAATGCAATAACTCAGGACAATTCTGAGGGACCTATGAGAAAGAATATTATCTACATCCAGAGGAGGAACTGTGGTACTAGGAATACAGAAGAAAAACAACTGTTTGCTCATATGTGTAGATGGGGATATGATTGGGGATATAGACTCTAAGTGATCACCCTAATGCAAACATTAATAATATGGAAGTAGGTCTTGATCAATAACACATGTAAAACCCAGTGGACCTATTCATTGGCTACAGGTGTGGGGTGGGAGGAGGGAAAGGAAGGGAAAGAACATGAATCATGTACCGATGGAAAAATATTCTAAATCGATTAATTAGTGGGCAGCTGGGTGGCTCAGTAGATTGAGAATCAGACCTAGAGATGGGAGGTTCTAGGTTCAAATCTGGCCTCAGACACTTCCCAGCTGTGTGACCCTGTCAAGTCACTTAATCCTCATTGCCTAGCCCTTACCACTCTTCTGCCTTGGAGTCAATATACAGTATTGTCTCCAAGATAGAAGGTAAGGGTTTAAAAATATTTTTTAAAAAATTAATTAATTAATTAATTAAATAATTTTAAAATTAAAAAAAATCATGTGATTAGGCAGTACAAGGAAACACATGGAATATTCAAATAGCAAAGGAAAAAGCCTCTAAATTGGTGGAGTCTGAGAAGTAGTTCATTCTATTCCTATATGTTAAGGCTTTGTCCTTTAAAAAATACATAGAATTAAAAGGAAATCAATTACATGTATACATATAAGTATATGTATATATTATATATGCATTATGTACATCATACATACTCACATGTGTGTATGGATAAACGGATAGATTTTTAAAACAGATAAATGGACTTTGGATTAAGAATACTTCCTCTAATATCTCTGTCTCTACTCATAAGCCCAGCACCATAGTTACATGTCTTTCTCATCTCTCACCTGTATTATTTGAGTACTTCCTAATTTATCTTCCTGACTCCTCTGCCCAAAGTATCATTCATACAACTGAATAATTTATTTTCCTAAAGTGCAGGTCTGAATATGTCACTCTATTGATCAATAAAATCCACTAATTCCCTGCTGTTTCTGTATAATCTTTCTATTTGAATTTTAAAATACTTTGCAACTTAAATCCAAATTATTTTCCCATTATTGTTTAATACTACCTTTCTTAAACTATATGCTTATGTCAAATTGACTGTTTTTGCTTTTCTTCATCCAATGCTTCATTTTCTGATTCCACATCTTTCCAATGCTATCACACTTACCTGGAAACCATTCGATCTTCACTTCTGTATCTTAGAATTTCTTTTTCTCTAAAACTACTCCAAAGTACCTTTTTCATGAAGCATTTCCTTATCTCTCTTCATCCTCTCTTGTTAGTGGCCTTCCCTCCTAAAAATCACCTCATATTTATTGTGTGCATAATTACATAGCAGTTATTCGAGGTACACTCCAGAATTTCATATTATACACATATATAGAGGCCTCCAACCAAGAATCCTATTCTCAGAGTTTCAGGAATAGATAACTTTAAAGAGTTACATTTTCTACTATTATTATTTAAAGTCTACCACAAGTATGTTCCTCATTAGGTCTTAGTAGAGCAAACTCCATTGATTTTAGAAAACTGACTTATTGAAATGGGGTGGAGCTAAGATGGCCAAGTAAGGCAGAAACTAACCTAAACTCTCCCAAATTCACCTAAACTCTTTCCAAACAAACTCCAAAATAATACCTCAAATCTAATTCTGTAGAGACAGAACCAACAAAAGATTTAGGTGGAAAATTTTCCCACCCAAGACAACTTAGAATGTCAACCAGAAAGTTCTATCTCACTAAGGTGAAAGTAGATCCCAATCCAGGGAAAGTAACCTGGGCAAGCCAGTAGCAGACTCCCCCCCCCCCACACACACACACACATACACTAGCCAGCAGAATGATTTTGCACTCTGCCATAAGATAGGCACAAGATAGACAGAGGCCAGAAACAACTTTCCTCATCCTGGTAAGAAAAAAGAGTAATAAGCTGCATCTCACCAAATCAGTGCAGGCTTTGAGGGCAACTGAACCAGCAGCAGCAACTTCAAGGGCTCTGAACCCTTAAATTGGAAGGGGCAGAAGGAGATTATGGGGACACTTTGTTGGCACTAGGTGAAAGACTATTGTACTGTGTAAACAGGGATTGCGTCACATAGGTCACAGTCTTAGGATAAGAAATAGCACTAGCACACTAGAGCATGGGGTCACAAGGGAGTGGGGATATTCGTTATAACTTCAGGGTAAAAAAAGAGTGCTTGTGGTCACTCAGAAAGGAGAACACAAACCAGGACAGTAGTAATCACATCTCTCCTTAGAGCACACTGCCCTGGAAGAGCTGAAAATGTTTAAGTCCTCAGGAATAGCTCTGAAAATTGGAGCAGGAAAAACCAGATATTTAGGACAGTGTCCCTGCTACCCTAAGAGAAGAGCCTGACTAACTTAATGATAAAAGTCAAGAAATAGCCTAGGAAATAAACAAAACAAAGAAATAACCACAACAAATAACCTGACCATAGAATGTTAATATTGAGACAGAGAAGATCAAAACACAAACAGAAAAACTAAAAAAAAATTGTCCACAAAGAAAAATTTAAATTAGTTTCAAGTCCAAAAACAATTCCTAGAAGAGCTCAAAAAGTAGTTTTACAAATCTTATAAGACAGGTAGAAGAAAATTGGGAAAAGAAATGAGATTGATACAAGAAAATTATATAAAAACAGGCAACAGTTTGGCAAAGGAAGCACAAAAAATAGAAAAAAAAGATGAATAAAATTTCATAGAAGAAAACAATTTCCAAAAAAGTAGAGTGCATTTGTTCCTCAGTTTTCCTATATCTCTTTCAATATTTGCCATTTTACTTTTATATAATATTAGCCAATCTAACAGATGTGACATGATATCTTAGAGTTGTTTTAGTTTGCATCTCTCTAATCAATAATGACTTAGAACCTTTTAAATTTAATAATATATAGCTTTATATGGCTAGGTGGGACAGTGAGTAGAGTGCTGGGCCTGGAGCCAGGAAGATTCATCTTTCTGGGTTGAAATCTGGCCTCAAATATTTATTAGCTATATGATCTTGGGCAAATAATTTAACTCTGCTTGCCTCACTTCCTCATGTGTAAAATGAGCTGGAAAAGGGAATATAAAACCACTCTAGTATCTTTGCCAAGAATACCAAAAATGGGCTCACAGAGTTGTACATCACCAAAAATGACTGAACAGCATAGATTTGATTTCTTCATATGAAAACTAGTGAAAAAGCCTATTAGTTACTTTCCTACAATACTAAGCAGCATGACTGCCTGAATTTCAGTGTTCTCAGAGTTTTTAAAGTGAACAGGAATCTTACACTAATGGCCTTCAAACATTCATCATATTCTAATTGTTGCTTCTTGGGCTTTTAAGTGATTCATTCATAGGTGTTTTAGTGAATAGGCATTAGTTTACCTTTTCACTAAGTATTTTCCTAGACTTCTATACCAAGATAGTTTCTGTTTCTTCTTTCTCCTCTCTCCTAGTCATTGTTTTTCTATGTCACTTCTCATCACTGTCCAAGAGCCTATTCATTGAAGATTACAGCCCCAACACCAATAAAAGCAATAATAAAATAATGTTAACTATAGTAATCTACTCCAAAGAGCTATGATTCATCAGCATGGATAACTATTCCAATAATTCTTATTCCAACTGTTCCTCACTTTAGGAGAGACAATCTTTCTTAGTTGCTTTGGGGTCAAAACATTTCATGATCAGCCATTTGATAACACAGGCCTTTGAAGCAGATCTTCCAGGTTTTTGTTCCTCTGCGTTTTTGAGGGGTTTTAGTAAAATTCTTTTTTTTTCAATTACATGTAAAAATTTTAAAATTTGTTTTAAAAAATCTGAATTTCAAATTCTTCCCCTTCTCCTTCCTCCTTCCTTCCCAAGACAGTAAGCAATTAGATAAAGGTTCTACATGTCTGATCAAACACAGCAAATTTCTCTATTAATCATCTTGTTTATTGTCTCCTATCTCTCTCTCTCTCTCTCTCTCTCTCTCTCTCTCTCTCTCTCTCTCTCTCTCTCTCTCTCTCTCTCTCTCTTTCTTCTTTTCTCTTTCCTTTATCTATAAATTTTCTGTTGAATGGATCATTTCCTGAAATCTAGTTGGTATGTTTGATATGAAATAGTTGACTTTTTCATTTTACAGATAAGGAAACTGAAATACAAAGAAGTTAAGTGATTTGTCCAATATCACACAGATGATAAGAAGGAAAATCAAGATCCAAACCCGATGTTAGCAAACTAATTTCCACAGCTTCTTCTCCTTATGGCTCATGGCATCTTGGCTTTGGAATTAATAGGGTTTGGGATTTATTGTAATTGACAACTACTAAGAAGAAATTCTTCCTTATGGTTGGCAAACTGACCAATCAAATAACTTTTTCTATAATATTCATTGGGTGTTCTTCTTGGTGAGACTAATTTGCATATGCTGATATTCTTTTAGTTATCTTTGGTTTTTCAGTGGCATTGATTGAAAAATTTAATGGTTGAACTGGATAATCTCTAATATCCCTTCACATATTAGCAGTCTATGTTCATGTAAAGGAATAAAGGTGCCAAAAGTACAGATGTTTAAAAATTAAATATTACTATGCATAATCTTTTTAAAGAAGTTGTAAACTTTTAGATGAAACTGTGTCTATATCTCCACTCTGAAATAAAATAGTCAATAACCACATTATTGACTACTGAAACATATAAAATATATAAACATATACATACAAGTATAGATATAGTTATATATACATATATGTATTTAGAATAAAAAAGAATGAGTGTGGATTGTTTTTCCTTGAAGTATCTAGAAATTTTATTGAGGTCCTTATTTTACTTACTTATATATCCTTTCAGGGCAAAGAATCAACACTAAACCTTGTCCTAAGGTCATATTTGTCTTTGCCTTTTGATGTATACGAATTCAGAATACGAAATCAGAATTGAGATATTCAGTGTTTCTGGGCACATCTCTGAAAGTCAGTAACATTCAAATATAATGTTGACAATAGACTGAATTAGTTCATTTTGTCTCCAGCATGCAATCAATCCTGATGGGTCCTTCTGAATGTTTGGCAATGAATGTGAGAGTAAAACAGAGCACGCTGACATGCCCTCAGTGATACAGACATGATCTCATGGGGGTACAACTCTCCTAAAGCCAACCAGAGAAGTTGGATAGAACCCAGGAAAGGGTAATGAACACATTTAGAGAAGCCAAGCTTCAGATAGTGAGAGAGATCAAATAAACATTATTAACAGTGGAAAGAAGACAACATAGAATCATCTTGAAGAGAGTAGTACTATAAAATAAAGTGTACAAAAAAGTCACTCTGTTCTTTGTAGTAGGTCCATAACATGAGCACAAAGACATCAAGAATTTAGGGTCTGTGTTTCAATCCTGGCTCCTGATATGAAAAAGAAATTTTCCTTTATGACCTCAAAGTATTTCTCCCTCTTAACTTTAGGCCTCAGAAATTTTGCAGTATCTTGAAAAACAGTATTCACTGAGTTCACAGGCTAGAAGAGAGAGTTTTTAATTTTTTTAAATTCAGCCCACCCCTGTCCTCCCTATTATAGCATCTTTGTCCTCCTCATAGCATCCAACAAAACATATAGGTTATAATTTTTCATATTTCTACTGACAACTTCATTCTCTGGGGGTGAATATCCAAAGTTATTCTTCAAATATTAAGCATTTGGCTGTATATAATGTTATCTTGGTTCTACTCATTTTACTCTTCATTTATTTCATGTAGTTTTCTAAGTTATTTTTTTAAATTAATTTACTCATCATTGCTTACAGTGCAATACTATTACATAATAATCATGCATGACAAATTGTTTACTATTCTCCAATTATGGACATCTCTCCCCCCCCCCCCCAATTTTCAGTTCTTTGTCATCACAAAGAGAGCTACACTAAATATTTTTGAACATATAGGTTCTTTATCTTTTTCTCTGATATCTAAAGTTATACACAGTTTTATAACTCTCTGAGTGCAATAGCTCCCCATGGCTGGATCAGTTGATAGTTTGACCAAGAGTGTATTTCTGTTGAATTTTTTTCTATATCTCATTATTTTGACATTTTAGTTGTGAAGATTGGATTTGACTATCTCCTGATTATAACAATGAAGGTACTTAGCTCTTCCTTTATTGTGAAGATTGAATTGTAATCCCCAATATATTTTTAGATTTTAATTCCCAAAGTATTAACTCAGTATTTAAAGTAGATCTAACCATTTTAACCACAAAAAGTTGTAACACCCATTTCATACATTGAATGGGAGGTCTGTGACCCACATATGAAAGAATGGGCAGTCCTGGAGAGGAGTATCTTCTGTGATTGGAAGACATAACATTTAGGGGAGGTGACATAAGAGAAAAAGATCTTTAAATAGAGGAAACAGAGGCACAGAAGAGGAATTAATAGATCATTCAGTCACTTGGGGTTGGACTGGAAGACAGACATTTGAGGAGAGACTGGAAGACAGACACTCAGACTTGGAGTGAAGATACGTGGCTGTGGAACTGGACCCCCGAGGAGTTCATGCAGGAGACTTCAGACTGCTTTCCTTTTAGATGGTCACTGTGGTGAGTGAAAGGCTGACTTAGTTGCCTTGCCCTTTCTGGAGGTGTGAACTTCTATTAAGGCCTTGGAGTTTCTACCTGGCTCAGAGGAAGCTGGAGTTTTCTCTCTCTCTCTCTCTCTTCCTTAATATCTTCCCTCTATTGTAAAATAAACTACCATAAACTCCATTTTATATTACTAACTTATTTTTGGATTTAGTCATTAAATCCCTGGAGACCACCAATTAAATATATTCATGTCCAACCATAAAAATTTAACAAAGTCAATCTGATATGTATGAGGTGATGGCTTAGAATTGTTTTAGTTATAATTTTCTAATCAGTAATTATTTAGAGTATTTTTTCATGTATCTACATATGGTGTGATTTCTTCATCCCAGAAATATCAGTTCATATTTTTCCCCACTTATCATTTGGGGAATGGTGCTCATTCCCATAAATTTTACAAAATTCTCTCTATATTTTTATATGAACCTCTTTCTCACAAACTGTATATGAAAACATAATTTCCCAAAGTCCTGCTTTCTTTCTAATATTAGTAGCATTTGTACAAAAGCTATTTAATTTAATATACTCAAAATTATCCATTTTATATGTCACAATGCTTCCATTTCTTTTTTATGAGAGCTTTTAGATTACCTACTCTAATTCCTTATTTTAGAAAATCAGAAATCTGGGAGCAAAAGGGCTAAAATAACAGCCAAAGAAACTTTGTTAATCTGAAGACATGATCTACTATAGCACCCAAATAGAAAATAATGCCCCAAAATATAAATATTTAAAAACTACAATAGTCAGAATTCCATACAGTATAATGTTGTCTTATGGCACACCATCATCTGTTCACTTTCAAAAAATAAGGTTCAGGGAGAAGAATATTTCATGTTCCATATGCCTCTTATTTCAGTGAAGTCCCTATAATGAAACAAGGACATAAACAAGTGTCAACTCTCTTTGCATTCATTACTTAACTTTTGAGATAATATGTAAAAGAATTGCTAGGGATGAATGAGTTTGAGAAACATATTGTTGGAGGGCATGCCCACATCAAGGAGAACACACATTTATTGACAGTTTAACAGATTAGGAGCATTCTATCTTTTAAATAATTCTATTTTTCTGTTATCATCAAAAACATTGTTGCTATCTAAACCAAGATAATCAGCATATTCAAATATCACATTTGAATGTAAGTTACCTCTGTGTGTGTATGTGCACGTGTATGTGTGTGTGTGTGTGTGTGTGAGTGTGTGTGTGTAGGAGCATTTGAGCCTGTGGCTCATTCATTGCCTCAGGGTACATGTTTTCTCTACCCATTTTTAAACATAAAGCTTTGGTCACTGCCAGAGGCAAGATGCAAGTTGAAAAATAGATCAGGGATCTATATGTCAACTCCTATGCCCATAAATTTAGGAGCCTGAGATGAGGCCAGCTTTCTAATAAGAAATTGAAAGAGCCAAGACCATAAAACTACTGTGAGTGAACCATTCCAATGAAGAAGATGCAGAGGGAATTTTAAGAAAAAGAAAGGGCTGGAGAGAGGGAAAGTAAAGCATTTTTATTTGATTCTTCTTTGAGATGGATACACCCTTAGAGTTTAAAAAAAAGAACAGCTTGTTTAAGAGCTACATAGCACAACACATAGTCCTTAATAAGTAAATGTTTATTGAATGGAATTGAAAAATATAGATAAGATAAAGGAGAGAAGAATGAGGTCATGGAGAAATGATAGGAGGCAATAATCTGACACTGAACATAGCATATCAGGATATGTATTCAAATTGGATTCAGCCTTATTGTCATTCAGTTCAGTCCAATTCTTCATGTCAACAACAACAACAAGTGTCAACTCTCTTTACATTCATTACTTAACTGTTGAGAGGATATATAAAAAATCGCTAGGGATGAATGAGTTTGAGAAACATATTGTTGGAGGGCCATGGGCTCATGGACCAAAGCATGCCAATATTGTCCATGGGATGTCCTTGACAAAGATACTGGAGTAGTTTGTGATTTCTTTCTTCTGTGAATTCAGGCAGAGATTAATTGATTTGCCCAGGATTGTCACATGACTAGTAATTGTCTGAAACTGAATTTGAACTTAGGTCTTTCTGAATCTGGGTCTAGTGCTATATCCACTGAGCCAAGTAGTTGCTTCCAGCTTCAATGTAGTTAGTAAGTATTCGTGGTATAATTTCTCCCTTCACTAACAATAGAGAATTATGACTTTAATATCTGATATTTATGGTACTTTAAGATTTGTGCTTTAAGTTGCTTTCTATTTATTATCTCACTTGAAGTTACCAATGACCCTCAAAGTTCAACAATTTAAAGATTAATATTTACCAATGAACATTTTTGAATTCTTTATCTAAGTTATATACAAAGTAGATGCTAAGAAACAAAACATTTCATCTATCTCTAACCTGATAGTACTACTGATTTTTAAATTTTTGCATTTTCCAGATTACATAGGAAGAATTTTTAATAATTATTTTCTGAAATTTTTGTAATATGTGTTCTTTCCCTTACTCCTACCCTCTCTCTCTTCACCCAGATGGCAGTTAATATGATATGTATGTGTTATACATGCATTATTATACAATACACATTTCCATATTCATCATGTCATGAAAGAAGACACATATCATTTAAGTATCTTAGGTATCACCTTATTTAGTAATATAATCAGTTTAAGTTAATTGTTTCCCTTAATTACCTTAAGTATGTTAAGTACATTTAATATCTTCTTTCATAAATATGTTATGTAACTAGTAAACATCTTCCCATGTAGGAATGTGATCACTTTAATGTAACTGAGTCTTTATATTTTTTTTCTTGATATTGTTTTAAGCTTCTCTTGGTTATCAATTTTGATCACCAAATTTTCTTTTCAGGTCTAATTGTTTTGTCAGAAATGCTTAGAAGTGCTATATTTCATTAAATATGTACTTCTTCCTCAGGAGTATTTCACTCAGTTTCACTGATTAGTTGATGCTTGTTTATAGTCTTAGATCTTTTGCCTTGTAGAAAATGCAGTCCATTCCTTTCAGTTTTTTAATAGAGACGCTACTAGGTCCCATGTAATCCTGACTATGACCACACAATATTTGAATTGTTTTATTTTGTTCTTTTCTGGCTAGTTGTAGTATTTCATTCTTGTCTAAGAGTTATGGAATAGGAATATAATAGTTCTGGGATTTTTTAAATTGTGATCTCTTTCAGGCATTGATCAGCAGATATTTTCACTTCCTTTTTCCCTCTTATTCAACATCAGATAATTTTACCTGATGATTTCTTGCAAAATGGTGCCTAAGCTCTTTTTTTTTTTTTTGATCAGGGATTTCAGGGAATCAAATGATTCTTAGGATAGCTTTTCTGGATCTGTTTTCCAGATCAGTTGTTTTTTCAATGAGATATTTCAGATTTTCTTCTATTTTTTCATTATTTTGAAATTCTAATATTGTTTCCTACTGTCTTTTGGAGTCGCTAGCCTCCATTTGTCCAATTCTAACTTTTAGTGAGCCATTTTATTTTTGAGAATTTGAAATGCCTTTTTAAGAGAGATATCTTGTTTGAGGTTTTTGTATTTCTTTCTTTTAGGGATTTCTTTTTTAGTGATTTTTTTGCTCTAAGATGTTGACTTTTTCTATTATCTTCTTTTCCAATTTTTCTTCTAAGTCTCTCATTATTTGCTTTCAGATTCTACTTTAGAGCTCTTCCAAGGGTCCTTTTGGGCCTGCTATTATTTCATATTTGCCTTGAGGTTCACATATTTCCATTTTGGCATTGCTGTCGCTTCTGAGCTTTCATTTTGTCTTCCCTTTTGCTGAAATAACTTTACAGGGTCAGGGCTTTTCTTTGTTTTTTACTCATTTTAGGGGACAAGGGCATTTATTCGTGATCTTGTCCATATATTGAGGCTTAACTCAAATTCTGGGGTGGAGAGAGTACTGTTCCTGGATTCTCTCAGGTGCCCTATGGAATGGATTTTGCTGCATTTTACACCTTAGTTGCCAATTCCCCCTTGTATTGCAAGTGCCAGGGTTGTTTCTTCTGCTGAGGGTTCCCCAAGGTGCTTGACCTGGGTAATTCCATAGGCTCCTCAATACATGATTGAATTGGTCTGATACAAAAGCTCCTCAGCATGCATTTGCACCAGGTTATTCTTCACACTGGTGATTCCACTGCTTTCACCTCTTACTCCACCAAGGTTGGTCCTTCCTGAAGTCCTTTTGTGTTTTCTTTGTTTGAAATTCTGCTTCATGGTGAATTCTATTGATTATTTAACTCTAAAATTTGTTTTGAGGCATTTTTCTTTTGTGGTTGTTTGAAGTTGGGTTTTAGTGATTTCAGAATGTTTCTTAACATTTCTATATTTGCTATTGCAAGCTGATGTATTTTGAGTGTCTAACACATTATTTTATCCCTGCCCAATCATGCTGGTTAATCTTTTTGCACTAAGAACTGTGAACGTTTAAAGATAACTTTAAGTGTCTTTTGCAAATATTAACTTCTCAAAGAATTATTTCCTTTGAGCATTTGGTAACTGGCCTCCACTTCATAACTGTTGGAATTTTGTAATATATACTTTCTTTGTACAACATATTCAATTAAAACAGATGTCATTCTGGCCCATGATAGCTCATAGTCTAATACTATGACAACTCATAGGCAAAGAATACAAAGATAATTATCAAATATCATGGTGTCAAGAAGTTTTATCTAATAAAGGACTAGTTCCATGAAATGAATAATCAAAAACATTTATTATGTTATGGTCATTGTGCTATGCACTAGAGGTATAAATACTAAGAATGAAAAAATCACAACTCTCAACAGGCTTATATTCTATTAGGGGAAAAAATGTGTACATATGTGTAAGTATATGAAACATAAAATGTTTTAAGTATAAACTCAATAAAATATAAGAAGTATATAAAATATGTAATTGAATAATAAATACAGAATGTGTCATTAATAAGTTTTGATTTTTTTAATCATTAAGTTTTTAATGAAGCTTGAATTCATAAGATCACATTTTGACTCATGGCATCCCCATTCATGCCCAATAGTTAGTTCTAGCCACAATGTTATAGACCAGTGATAGTGAATCTTTTAGTGATTGAGTTCCCAAACTGCACCCCTCACATCTCATTTGAGCTGCCCCCTTACCCCAGAGAGGGTTGGTAGGAAGCACTCCTATTGGGCTCTTGGGCAGAGGGGTGGGTGATGTGAGAAATGGCCTCAGGCAAGATACAGAGGGGAAGAGGAATAGGCCCTATATTATTGATTCCTCAACATGTCTATAGACTTGATTTTTCCTTTGCTCTTTTATGATTCCCTGATCTCAAATGACTTTGATTTTCACAATTAATGGTATTCTAATAGACTTAGTTTGTCCTTGGTTTCTTCCTTATTATCCCTTTGAATTTAGTCTGTTTTTTTTTCTGTTCCCTACCTATTTCATTGATGCTTCATTGATCTCCTACTGATGATTCAACAAAAATTACTTTCCCAAGATAAATCCTGTACAGAACTGGACTCTGGTTGTTAAATCCATATTCAAGAGAAAAGTCATAACCTTGCTTCCATTAAGTCAAGAGAACATTTGGAGGAGCAGAGTTTTATTTTATTTTTGATACTTAATTAAGCACTTAACTAAGACTGAAAGGGATTATGATCTGTCTCAGTGGAGATAATAGCTACACAGATGAAATAAAAAATCCCTAAAGTATTATGTACTTAACTTTAAACAACAAAACCAATTAAGCATACATTCATAACTATTTACATCTTTAAAATGAATTTCAATGTACAAAATGTCCATAATATATGTAAAATGCTTTGCAACATTTAAAAGGCCATATAAATGTCAAATATTATTAATATTAGTTACTATGGCTGTGTCCTTTGCATTTTGTCTATTCACATTTGCATCTATACATTTGTTGTTCCTTTCATAGCAAATAGACACTGGGAATCCTTTCTTTGGGTTCTGTTTTCTTTCCTTTGCATCACTACAAATTAGCCTTTCCAAATTTCTTTTTATTTCTCAAATATTTCATTTTAAATTGCATTAACATACTCCATTGCATTGATGTAATACAGTTCATTAACAATTTACCAACTGTTGGATGATTAGGTTGTTTCCATTTCTTAACAATTACAAATAACAGCTACATATTCATGTGATAACACTTTTAGTGTATTCTCAGTATGGGTTTATTGAACAAAAATGTATAATTATTAATGTGTTTGCTCAAATGCAATCTCATCAAGTATTTATTAAGCATATATATCTATATATCTATATATATATTTTTGTAAGTAAAATGCTATAGGTGCTTAGGGAGATACAAAGTATATATAACAATTCCCTCATGAAGGTTATAATCTGTCAAAGCTATGATACAAGAAAATATATTATATTATATAATATTTCATGATAAATGCAGTAGAGAACTGCAAAATAAATGCAATCAGAGATCTAATGAGAAAGGTCTTTACCAAATAGATCAGGACAGGCTTCATGGGGAAGTTGTGTCTTAAGAAGGATTTTAAAGGAGAAGCAGAAATTTGACAAGTCAGGTATTCTAGTCTTGGGGTGTAAACAAAAGTACTTGATATAGGAGAGTGTAGAGTATTTTTAAGGGGACAGAAATTAGTTCAGTTTAATTGGAACAAAGACTGTCAGGGGAAATAATAGGTTTGAAAGGTAGTATGACATCAGAAGACTATTGTTCAGTCTTTTCAGTTGTGTCCAGTTGTATTTTTTTATTCCACTTGAAGTTTTCCTAACAAAGATACTAAAGTAGTTTTCCATTTCCTTCTCCAGTTTATTTGAAAAATAAAGAAATTGAAGCAAACAGGATTAAGTGACTTATCCAGGTTCACATAATAATATGGATCTGAGGCTGGATTTGAACTGAGGAACATGGCCTGGCATTCTATCTACTGTGAAACCTCACTGTCCATTTAGCATCATATTTTTGAAGACCTTAAATGTGAAGTAGAGGAACTAGAACTAAATTCAGTAGTTAATAGAGAATAACAGAATAATATGAGCAGATCTAATGATTGGAAAAGTCAATCTAGCATTGACATGAAAAATTGATATAAGGAAATCATTGAAACAGTTTGTGTATGCACAATTCTAAAATTTTGGACTTGGAAGATAGCAAATTGCAAAAGACTTTGTAGTACAACCATATCTTTATACAATTGTATAAGGGTGAAAAAATATGTTCCTGGAGTTAAGGAGTCCAAGAAATAATGTGGTTGACTTATTAAAGGGGTAGTCAATAAACATGTTAAAAATCCTGATGTTGAGGTGACTACTGTGTACAAACATTGTGCTGTATGCTAAGATATAGAGAAACCAAAAGGTAAGACTTCCTGCACTTACAGAGGATACATTCTATTGGGATAATAGACAAAAAAAAAAGACATTAAGTGTTCCAATTCCCCATTATTTATTCTATTCTGTCTGCACCCCTTCTTCCATTTATTATCCCTACATGAAATATACTTTTTTTTTGAAAAGACAATGTTAAGAGAGAACATTTAGGCTGGACAATGAGTCACTTAAAGCTTATTTACAAACTTCTGGAATTGATTTCCAGCAATGCTTAATGCTTTATTCCAGTACATTCCACCTTGGCAAGGATTTACCTTAGACACATGCCTAGAAGGGACCAATTCAAAACAGGGAAGCCTCTAAGCACTTGCTCTATTTTATTTATCCTCCATATGCAACCCCACCCCCCCCCAAAAAGGCATGTCTTCTGAGAACTTTTTTTAAAATTTTATTTAATTAGTCAATTTATAACATATTTCCTTGGTTACAAGAATCATATTCTTTCCCTCCCCTCCTTCCACCCCCTCTCATAGCCAACACACAATTCCACTGTGTTTTACATGTGTACTTGATCAAAAGCTATTTCCATGTTATTGATGTTTGCACTAGGATGATCATATAGAGTCTATATGCCCAATCAACCCATGTGATTAAGCAGTTGTTTTTCTTCTGTTTTTCTACTCCCTTAGTTCTTTCTCTGGATGTAGATAGTATTCTTTCTCAGAGGTCCCTCTGAATTGTTCTGGATCATTGCATTGCTATTAAAAGAGAATTTTTACATTTTACATTTACATTTTACATAAAGAATCCTTTACATTAGATTGTGCCATAGTGTATCAGTCTCTCTATATAATGTTCTCCTGGTTCTGCTTCTTTCAGTATACATCAATTCCTGGAGGTCATTCCAGTTCATATGGAATTCCTCCAATTCATTATTCTTTGGGCTCAATAGTATTCCTTCACCAATACATACCACAATTTGTTCAGCCATTTCGAAGTCGAAGGGCATCCCTTCATTTTCCAATTTTTTTTTGCCACCACAAATAGCTCAGCTATGGATATTCTTATACAAGTCTTTTCCCTTATTTTCTCTCTGGGGTGTAAACCCAACAGTACTATGGCTGGATCAAAGGGCAGACAGTCTTTTAATGCCCGTTGGGCATAGTTCCAAATTGCCCTCCAGAATGATCAGATCCATTCACAACTCCACCAGCAATGAGTTAATGTCCCAAATTTACCATATCCCCTCCAACATTTATTACTTTCCTTTGCTGTCATGTTAGCTAATCTGCTAGGTGTGAGGTGGTACATCAGAGTTGTTTTAATTTCATTTCTTTTTAATTTGCATTTCTCTGATTATAAAAGATTTAGAACACTTTTCAATGTGCTTATTTATAATTTTGCTTTCTTTACCCGAAAATTGCCTATTCATATCCCTAGCTCATTTATTAGTTGGGGAATGGGTTGATTTTTTTTTAATTGATTTAGCTCTTCATAAACTTGAGTAATTAGACCTTTATAAAAGGTTTCTGTTATGAAAATTATTTTCCTCCTTCTAATTTTGGTTGCATTGAATTTGATTGCTTGGACTTAAGATCTTTCCTTTTACAAAGATCTGACAAGTATACTATTCTGTTTACCTAATTTACTTATACTTTCCTTCCTTATATTCAAGTCGTTCACACATTCTGAGTTTATCTTGGTGTAGGGAGTGTGATGTTGATGTAAACCTAATCTCTCCCATACTGTTTTCCAAATTTCCCAGCAGTTTTTGCCAAATACTGGATTTTTGTCCCAAAAGTTGGGATCTTTGACTGTCTTACTGAGGTCACTTACCCCAAGTCTATTCCATGGATCCTCCTTTCTGTCTCTAGGGCAGTACAATGTTGTTTTGATGACAACTGCTTTATAGTATAGTTTTTGATTTGGTACTGGTAGGCCACCTTCCTTCAATTTTTTTTTCATTATTTCCCTTGATAAACTTGATCTTTTGTTCTTCCAAATGAATGTTGTTATGTTTTTTTCTAATTCACTAAAAAATGTTTCTTTGTAGTTTGATGCATATGACACTAAATAAGTAAAATAGTTTGGGTAGGATTATCATTTTTATCATTTTAACTCATCCTACCTATGAGCAATTAATGTTTTTCCAATTATTTAGATCTAGTTTTAATTGTATGGAAAGTGTTTTGTAGTTGGTCATACAATTATTGTGTTTGTCTTGGCATGTAGATTCCTAAATATTTTATATTGTCTAGGGTGATTTTAAATGGAATTTTTCTTTCTAATTCTTGCTGCTGAGATGTGTTGGAAATATATAGAAATGCTGATGACTTATGTCTATTTAATTTATATCCTGCAACTTTGTTAAAGTTGTTATTTCCACTAGTTTGCTTTAAGGAGACCATCATATCATCTGCAAAGAGTGCTAGCTTGGTCTCCTCATTGCCTATTTTCATATCTTGAATTTCTTTTTCTTCTCTAACTGCTACTGCTAGTGTTTCTAGTTCAATGTTAAATAATAGATGCAATAATGGGCATCCTTATTTCACTCCTGATATTATTGGGAATGTGTCTAGTTTATCCCCATTGCAGATGATATTAGCTGATGGTTTTAGATATATACTGTTTATTATTTTTAGGAATGACCCTTCTATTCCTATGCTTTCTAGTGTTTTCAATAGGAATGTGTGCTGTATTTTGTCAATGTCTTTTTCTGCATCATGTGACAAGGGAATCACTTTAAAAGACTGATATATATTAATTTAAGGTCGCCAAGGAATTCAGCTATGTAATTCCTAAATGAAAACTCAAGTTTGCAGTCAATCTTTTATGGAGTTTAATTACAATAGGAGGAAGAAAGGAATTAGAGATAGAGAGAGAGAAAAAGGGAGAGAAAGGAAGAGGGCTTAAATACCCCTTCTGTTTAGGCTGGACCAAAAGGCCCAAGCCCTTAGATAGCTGGGGCAAAGAAAGGAGATCAGTCCCTATTACTCACGTGACCAAAATGGAGAAACAGTCTCAGAGACCCCACCTTCAGCTTCCTTCAGAGCAAGCTTCTCAGAGTACACTGCCACCACTCCGATCAACTCCTCAACCCCCACGAGTCTTCAGACCCCCCTGATCTTTAAGGAAACCATCCAAGTTGCCTCCCCTCAGTTCTCACATCTACCAATCACTGTCCATCAATTTCCCTGTGCCAATGGAGGCTCTAGCTTAACCCAGGACCGCCCAGAGGCTTTGCACATGTCTGTTGAAGGTCATATTTTCAAATGATTAAATCTTTGCTCCTTTGCTACAGCCCTTTCTAAATCCTGTTAACCTGAGTAGGGTAGAGATTGGAATAATTAAATTTTGATCTAGGCTGCAGCCCTTCCTCAATCCTGTTAGGACTGAATAGGGTGGAGATTGATTCCAAATATCTCCATTGTATCAATTCTAAAATCAATCATGACTCAAAGAAATTCCTGTTCTATGCTTAAGCATAGGTCAAAGTCCTTTCCATTGTTCAGCAAAAGGTTTCTGTCCTAAAGTAATCTTAAGAAGGGAAGAGAAGGAACCTCCCGTGCCAATGGGGTTCCCATTCCAATAGACTATCAGTAAGAAATTTTCCAAGTATGAAATATCCCAATGGTGAAATTTCCAACATTTATAAGTCTAAGGAATTTTGAGGTTTACAATCAATTGAGATAATCATGTGATTTTGTTGGTTCATTTGTTAATATGGTCAATTATAGGTATGATTTTATTAATATTAAATATTGAAACATCCTTGCATTCTTGGTATAAATTCCACCTGATAATAATGAATAACCCTCATGATCATTTGCTCTATTCTTTTTATTAGTAATCTATTTAAGATTTTTGCATCTATGTTCATTAGGGAGATTGGTCTATAGTTTTCTTTCTCTGCTGTTGACCTGCCTGGCTTTGGAATCACTACTATATTTGTGCCATGAAAGGAATTTGGTAGAACTTCTTTTTTGTTTATTCTGTCAAATAGTTTATATAGTATTGGGATCAGTTGATCTTTGAATGTTTGATAGAATTCATTTGTGAATCCATCTGGTCCTGGGAATTTTTTTCTTTGGGAGTTCTTTGATGGTTTGTTCAATTTCCTTTTCTAATATGGGGTTATTTAGGTATCCTATTTCTTCTTCTGTTAATCTAGGCAATTTAAATTTTTGTAAATATTCTCTATATCACCTAGATTGTCATATTTATTGCCATATAATTGGGCATAATAGTTTTTAATGATTACTGGAATTTTCTCTTCATTAGAGGTAAGGTTTCCCTTTTCATTTGTGATATTATTATTTGGTTTTCTTATTTCCTTTTTTAAATTAGATTGTTCAGTACTTTGTCTATTTTATTTGTTTTTTTTCAAAGTACCAGCTTCTAGTCTTATTTATTAAATCAATAGGTCTTTGACTTTCAATTTTATCATTTTCTCCTTTGATTTTTAGGATCTCTAGTTTTCAACTGAGGATTTTTAATTTGTCCATTTTCTAGTGTTTTTTTTTTTTTAATTTGCATGCCCAATTCATTGACCGCTGCTCTCCTTAATTTGTTAATATATGAACTCATGGATATAAATTTCCCCCTGAGTACTTCTTTGGATGAATCCCATAGATTTTGATAGGATGTCTCATTACTGTCATTTTCTTCAAGGAAATTAATTGTTTCTATGATTTGTTCTTTAACTAACCAATTTTAGAGAATCATATAATTTAATTTAATTTCCAATAAATTTTTGGTTTGCCTCTTCATGTACTCTTACTAATTATTATTTTATTACATTAAAATATGAAAAGGTTGCATTTATTATTTCTGCTCTTTTTCACTTGTTTGCATGTTTTTATGCCCTAGTACAATCTTCATGAATGTGCCAGGTGCTGCTGAAAAGAAGGTGTATTCCTTTTTGTCCCTATTTATTTTTCTCCACATATCAATTAACTCTATTTTTTTTCTAAGATTCCATTCATATCTCTTTCCTCTTTCTTATCTGTTTTTTTATTTCATATATCTAGATCTGATTGAGGAAGGTTCAAGTCTCCCACTAGTTTAGATTTAACTTTCATCATTAAGCTCTCCTAATTTTTCCTTTAGAATTATGGATGCTATGCATTTGGTGCATACATGTTGAGTACTGATATTTTCCTCATTGTCTATACTGCCTTTTATCAGGATATAATTACCATCACTATATCTTTTGGCTAGATCTATTTTTACTTTGACTTTTTCAAATATCATGATTGTGACTCCTGCCTTTATTTTTCTCACTTGATGCCCAATAGATTTTGATCCATTCGCTTATCTTTACCCTGTGTTTGTCTACCTGCCTCATGTGTGTTTCTTGTAGGCAACATATGATAGGATTTTGTTTTCTAATCCACTCTGCTATTTGCTTGGATTTTTTTGTGTGAGTGCATTACATTCACATTCAGAGTTATGATTACTAGCTGTGTATTTCCCAGCATTTTGATTTCCACTCCTAGTCCTGCCCTTTCTTCTTTCACTGTTTCTTTCTACATCGGTGTTTTGTTTTTAATCAATCCCCATATATCCAATCCTTATTTTGCTACCCCCCCCTCTTATCCCTTTATTTTTCTTTAGTGTCTTTTTTATGCTACCCCTCACACTCTACCTCCTCATCAGTTGGTTTGTAAACATTCTACTTCTCTATAGGGCAAGAATAAATTCTCTGTTACACTGTATCTGGTTTTTCTTCCTTCTTTGACTCAATTTCAATGCATGTAAGAATTAAGTATTTCCTGTCTCCAATCTCTTTACCCTTCCAGTGTATTGGTGTTCTCCCCCATTCCTGCATGTGCTTCTTTATGTAATATTAATTTACTGCTTTGTCTACTTTCCCATTTCTCTTAGTATTGACCTCTTTATTATCTCTAGTTTTATATATGTTCATATATATATATATATATATATATATATATATATATATATATATATATATATATATGTATGTATATGTATCTTGACATTTTGTCCTATACAGTTGGTCACTATTCCTTCTAAGTATAATTCTTCTGGCTAAACAGCTGATAATAACAATTTTAAGAGTTACCAATATCAACCTTTCTTATAGTAATACAAATCATTTTAACTTTCTGTGTCTCTTAAAAAATTTTCCCCCTTTCTTAATTACCTTTTGGTGATTCTCTTGAGTTCTGTGTTTGCACTTATAATTTTCTATTTAAGTCTTGTCTTTTATTTATGAATGCTTGGATGTCTGCTATTTTATTAAATGACCATACTTTCCCCTGCAAGAATATATATATATATATATATATATATATATATATATATATATATATATATATATATACTTGATAATTGATTCTTGATTGTAGACCTAGTTCCTTTGCTTTCCAGAATATCATATTCCATGCCTTTTGGTCCTTGAGTGTAGATGCAGTCAGATCCTGTGTTATCCTAACTGTGGTTCCATAATATCTGAATGACTTCTTCTTAGCAGTTTTAAATATTTTTTTCCTTGGTCTGGAAGTTCTTGAATTTGGCTATAAAATTCCTGGGTGTTGTCCATTGAGGATTAAGTACAGAGGGTGATCTGTGGGCTCTTTCAATCTCTACTTTTACCTTTTGCTCTAGAATTTTGGGTTAGTTTACTTGGATAATTTCCTGTAGAATGATGTCCAGGCTTTTTCTTTTGTCATGATCCTCCATAGTCCAATGATTCTTAAGTTGTCCCTCCTGAACCTCTTTTCTAGGTCTTCCATTTTGTAAATGAGGTGTTTCATATTTTCCTCAATTCTTTTTAAATATCTTGATTTTGTTTAATATCTTCTTGCTGCCTTGTGAAGTCATTTGCTTTTAGTTGTTGTATTCTGGCTTTTAAACACTGAATTTCATGCCTGGCTTTTTGGTAATCCTTCTTTTCTGATCTGATTTTTTTGTAGGTCATCTTTCATCTCCTTTGCCTCACTTTCAAGCTGCTTAATTGTGGCTTTCAAGACACTATTTTCTGTTTCCAGATGACTTATTTTGTTTTTTAAGTTGTTTTCCCAGTTGTCTTCAGCCACTCTTAATTGTTTTTTTAATTGTATTTTGAGTTCTTCCAAAGTCTGTGTACAATTTGTTGGAGTTTCTGTGTTTTTGCTTGATGTTCCTTGATCTTCTCTGTTACATTTGCTTTTTGTACATTACCTGGATAGGAGCTGTCAATTGTAATTTCTTTTTTCCTTTTTTTTGTTTGCTCATATTTGCCCCTTCTTTTCCCCCTATAGTTGCCTATACTCTTGCTCCTCTCATTTTGTGTTGGATCTGTGAATTTGGGTTTTTCTGTCAGCCTTCACCCTTTGAGCTTAGCAAGGCCCTTAGAGCAGTCTGTGGGAGAGGGGTATTGGAGCTTGAGCTTCCAGGCCCTCAGAAGGCTTGATATGATTAAGCCCAACTGAGTTGAACTTGCAGAGCTAAATGTGCCCTGAGGCCAAAACCTCAGGAAGGGAGTGGGAGAAATATGGAATGTCTCCACTGCTGCCCCTAGGGTGCTTCCTCTGTGCTTCAACTCAAGCCACCTTCCTTGCTGCCTGTTTTCAGTGCCCTGACCCTGGAACAGCTGTGCCGACAAGGTACTCCCTCCAGACTAGTGCCCTTGCCTGCCCAGAGATTCCAGCCACTGCCAGAAGCTCAGCACTTTAGTTGGGATAGTGGTCCTGGGACCTTTCTTCTTCCTTCTGCTTAAACCCAAATGTTCAAGAATTGAGGCTTTGTTTTGAGGAGTGGGGGGTGTACCTTTTAAGCTGAGCCCAGCAGGAGGACTTTTTAGCTCTGTCCTGTTGTTAGATTTGGTTTTCTGTCCCCTCAAAATACTGTGTTTTTAATTGGTTTGGAAGGTTATTCAGATAGGTTTGGATTTTTGCTGTGTCTAAGCCACCATCTTGACTCCGCCTCCCTTCCTGCCCATGAATTTTTTTTCTTATGACCCCTTTGTGGGTATTAATGATCCTACTGTTCAACCTATGGATAGCAAACATGGATATCAAGTTTCACAAAGATACCACTGGGAATTAGCCCCACATCAGAGTTGTGAATAGCAGCAGCATAATAGCTGGTTGAATGTCTCTACCTTAGGGTAGTGAAAGAGAATTATAGGAAATGTCAAGAAACTTTGGCACTCTATGAATTTGTGCAACACCTTTACATTTTAGGCTTCTGATTTCTTGGCATTATCATCATCATTACTATTGTTATTGTTATTATTAGAGTTATTGTTATTATTATTATTACTAAGCTATTCCCAGTGAAGAAAAGGCAGCAAAGGCATATTACTGTACTGAGCTTTCAGTATATGAAAAAATTTCCTCCAAGGATAATTTTGGACTTTAAGTTTCCAACTTGCTGATATATTAAAAATAAAATAAACCAGGGATTTTGTATTTTAGCAATAAGAATGTTTAAGATCACAATGTGATGTCCAAAGTTATCTGTAAAAGAGACAGCACCTATATGCCAATGAATCTGATAATCTAAGTGAGATGAATGAATACTTATAAAAATATAAATTATCCGTATTAACAAAATAGGAAATGGAATAGCTAAATAATCCCATCTCAGAAAAAGAAATTAAACTAGCCATCAATGTACTCCCTAATAAAAAAGTCCATAGAGACAAATGGATACACAAATGAATTCTATTAAACATTTAAAGAATAATTAAAAATAATTAATCCCAAATTGATTCACAAGTAAATTCTATCCAACATATATGAGGAAGGCAGGGTTGGTTTAATGTTAGGAAAACCATCAGAACAACTGACCATATCAATAACCAAACTAACAGAAATTATGTGAATATCTCAAAAGATCAGAAAAAGCATTCAATAAAACACAAAACTCATCCCTATTAAGAATACTAGAAAGCAGGAGCAACTGATCCTCAGTGAATTGAGAGCTAGACCTAGAGATGGGAAGTCCTAGGCTTAAATCTGGCCCCAGATACTTCTAAGTCACTTAACCCAAATTGCCTACTGCTTACCACTCTTCTGCTTTTGAAATCAATGCATAGTATTGATTCTAAGGTGGAAGGTAAGGTTTAAAAAAAAGATTACTACAAAGCATAGGAATAAAAGGGTCATTCCTTAAAATGATAAGTAGTATCTATCTAAAACCTTTAGGAAGTATCATATGCAATGGTAATAAATTTGAATCCTTCCCAATAAGATCAAGAGTATAGCAAAAATGTCCATTAACACAACTATTATTTAATATTGTACTAAAAATGCAAGTTTCAGTAATGAGAATGAGAAATTAAATGAGTTAAAGTAGTGAATGGGGAATATAAATTATCACTCTTTGCCGATGATATGATGGTACATTTAGAGAGTGCTTGAGAATGAACTAAAGAACTAATTGAAGTAATTAATAACTTTAGAAAAAAACAAACAAACAAACAAAATAAACCCACACAAATCATCAGCATTTCTATATATTACCAACAAAGTTGGGCACCAAGAGATAGAAAAGAGAAATTATCCATAAAATAACTCTGGACAATTTAAAACACTTGGGAATACACTTCCCAAGACAAACACAGGAATTACATTCATAATTACAAAACACTTTTTAAACAAATAAAGTCATATCTTAACAATTGAAAAAATATGAATTATCTATGGATTAGGCTGAACTAATATATAATTATTTTTTATTTAATGTAACCAAAATTATTTATTATACATTTTGTAATTTTTCTAACTCTTTCTTGGTCTTAAAATCTTTCCTTTCCCAAAGATCTGACAAGTATACTATTCTGTGTTCCCTAATTTACTTATACTTTCCTTCTTTTTTTTTAATTTTAAACATTATTTTATGTGGTAATTTCCAAACATTATTCACTGGAAACAAAGATCATTTTCTTTTCCTCCCTGCCCCCCCCCCACCTTTCCCTCTCCCATAGCGGACGCACAATTCCACTGGTTATCACATGTGTTCTTGACTGGAACCTATTTCCCTGTTGTTGGTATTTTCATTAGAGTGTTCATTTAGAGTCTCTCCTCAGTCATATCCCCTCCACCCATGTAGTCAAGCAGTTGCTTTTTATTGGTGTTTTTACTCCCACAGTTTATCCTCTGCATGTGGATAGTATTTTTTAGATCCCTGCAGATTGTTCAGGGACATTGCATTGACACTAATGGAGAAGTCCATCACCTTCGATTGTACCACAATGTATCAGTTTCTGCGTACAATGTTTTCCTGGTTCTGCTCCTTTCGCTCTGCATCACTTCCTGGAGGTTGTTCCAGTCTCCATGGAATTCCTCTACTTTATTATTCCTTTTAGCACAATAGTATTCCATCACCAACATATACCACAATTTGTTCAGCCATTCCCCAATTGATGGGCATCCCCTCATTTTCCAATTTTTGGCCACCACAAAGAGTGCAGCTATGAAAATTCTTGTACAAGTCTTTTTCCTTATTATTCTTTGGGGTACAAACCCAGCAGTGCTATAGCTGGATCAAAGGGCAGACAGTCTTTTATCACCCTTTGGGCATAGTTCCAAATTGCCCTCCAGAATGGCTGGATCAATTCACAACTCCACCAGCAATGAATTAGTGTCCCCACTTTGCCACATACTCTCCAGCATTCATTACTTTCCATAGCTGTCATGTTAGCCAATCTGCTAGGTGTGAGGTGATACCTCAGAGTTGTTTTGATTTGAATCTCTCTGATTATAAGAGATGTAGAGCACTTTTTCATGTGCTTATTAATAGTTCTGATGTTTTTGGCTGAGAACTGCCTGTTCATGTCCTTTGCCCATTTATGAATTGGAGAATGGCTTGATTTTTTGTACAATTGATTTAGTTCTCGGTAAATTTGAGTAATTAAACATTTGTCAGAGGTTTTTATGAAGATTGTTTCTCAATTTGTTGCTACCCTTCTGATTTTGGTTACATTGGTTTTGTTTGTACAAAAACTTTTTAATTTGATGTATTCCAGATTATTTATTTTGCATTTTGTAACTCTTTCTAATTCTTGCTTGGTTTTGAAGACTTTCCCTTCCCAAAGGTCTGACATGTATGCTATTCTGTGTTCGCCCAATTTTCTTATAGTTTCCTTCTTTATGTTCAAGTCATTCACCCATTTTGAATTTATCTTGGTGTAGGTTGTGAGGTGTTGATCTAAACCTAATCTTTCCCACACTGTCCTCCAATTTTCTCAGCAGTTTTTATGAAATAGTGGATTTTTGTCCCAAAAGCTGGGATCTTTGGATTTGTCATATACTGTCTTGCTGAGGTAGCTTGCCCCCAGTCTATTCTGCTGATCCTCCTTTCTGTCTCTTAGCCAGTACCAGATTGTTTTGGTGACTGCTGCTTTATAATATAGACTGAGATCTGGGACTGCAAGGCCCCCTTACTTTGTATTTTTTTTCATTATTTCCCCGGATATCCTTGATCTTTTGTTCTTCCAAATGAACTTCGTTATGGTTTTTTCTAAATCAGTAAAAACATTTTTTGGAAGTTCCTTGGGTATGGCACTAAATAGATAGATGAGTTTGGGTAGGATGGTCATTTTTATTATATTGGCTCGTCCTACCCATGAGCAATTAATGTTCTTCCAATTATTCAGGTCTAGTTTTAGTTGTGTGGAAAGTGTTTTGTAGTTGTGTTCATATAGTTCCTGTGTTTGTCTTGGGAGATAGATTCCTAAGTATTTTATTTTGTCTAAGGTAATTTTGAATGGGATTTCTCTTTCTAGTTCTTGATGCTGAGCTATGTTGAAATTATATAGAAATGCTGATGACTTATGTGGGTTTATTTTGTATCCTGTAACTTTGCTAAAGTTGTTGATTATTTCGAAGAGCTTTTTGTTGAATCTCTAGGATTCTTTAAGTAGACCATCATGTCATCTGCAAAGAGCAATAATTTGGTCTCCTTATTGCCTATTTTAATGCCTTCAATTTCTTTTTCTTCTCTAATTGCTACTGGTAGTGTTTCTAATACAATGTCAAATAATAGAGTTGATAATGGACATCCTTGTTTCACTCCTGATCTTAATGGGGATGTATTTAGTTTATACCCATTCTAATATATAACTATATAATAAAATTATATTTATATCTAAAGTAATCAACTTCCTGTGCCATACCAAGTGACAAAAATTATTTTATAGAAACACAAAAAATAAACTAATGGGTGAAAAATGTGAAGGAAAGTGGTTTAGCAATACCAGATTTCAAACTATTCTATAAAGCAGTAATTATCAAAACAATCTATACTGGCTAAGAAATAAAATGGTTGACCAAGGGAATAAATTAGATACTCAATACTGAGGTGAAATTGACCTGAGCGATTAATCTATTGTTTGATAAACCCAAATACCCCAGTTTTGGGGATAAGAACTCACTGACAAAATGTATTTAAAAACGTAAAAAAACAGTATGGCAAAAACTGGGTATAGACCAATATCTCATGCCTTATGCAAAGATATGATCAAAATGAGTATATGATTTAGGTATAAAGTATGACCATGATTAAATTAGGGTCATATTAGTTTATCTTTCAGATCTATAGAGAAAGGAAAAGTTTATGACCAAACAATAAATAGAGAACAGTTCAAGATGTAAAATTGATAATTTGGTTTATGTTAAATTTAAAAGATGGGCAAACAAAACCAATGTAACCAAGATTAAAAGAGAAACAGAAAATTAGAGGGTAAGGAAGTTTCAAAGTAAATTTCTTGGATTAAAGTTCAGTTTCTCAAATTTTTAGAGAAGTAATTCAAATGTTTAACAAGTCATTCCCCAATTGACAAATGGTCAAAGAATATGAACAAACATTTTTCAAATTAATAAATCAAAGCTATCTATAATGGAATGTAAAATATTTTAAGTCACTTGATTTGAGAAAGGCAAATTAAAGCAATTCACATTTATCTGATTGGCTAATATAACAATAATAGAAAAGAGTAAGTTTTGGAAGTCATGTGGTAAAATTGGGACATTAATCCATTGTTGGTAATCATGAACTCATCCAACCCTTCTGGAGAGCAATTTGTAGTTATGTTTCTGCATACCTTTAGACACTGTAATCACTACTATCTCTGTATAAAAAAGAGATAAAAAAAAGTGGGTGGGGGGAGACCTTTTTGTACAAAAACAAATTGTAGCAGCTCTTTTTGTCATGGCAAAGAATTGGAAATTGAGGGGATGTCCATTAATTG
Source organism: Monodelphis domestica (assembly GCF_027887165.1). Classification (NCBI taxonomy): domain Eukaryota; kingdom Metazoa; phylum Chordata; class Mammalia; order Didelphimorphia; family Didelphidae; genus Monodelphis; species Monodelphis domestica. The sequence continues at coordinate 269,319,309 of NC_077230.1, read as the reverse complement.
AGGAATGACTGAATATTCTTACAATAGCAATGGAATACTGTTGAACTACAAGAAACTATAAGCAGGATGATTTCAGTAAAAGCTGGAAAGATCTACACAAAGTGATGCAAATGAAAATAATCAGTAGTAGGAGAAAATTGTACACAGTAACAAAAATATTGTGGTATTACCAGTTGTGAAAGACTCAGTTACCCTTAACAATATAATAATCCAAGACAATTCTGAATTATTTATTACAAAGACTGTTATCCATCTCCAGAGAAAGAACTTTTGGAGTCAGAATGCAGATCAAAGTATACTATGTTTCACATTAGTTTATGTTTTAATTTGGAGATTTTGGTTTTATACGAGTATTGTCTTACAACAATGATCAATATGGAAGTATATTTTGCATTATACTACATGTATAACCAGATCAAATTGCTTACCATCTGTGAGAAGGCGGAGAGAAGAGAGGGAGAGAGACAATCTGGATCTTATAATTTTGGAAAACATATGTTGAAAATTGTTATTACCTCTATTTGGGAAAATAAAATATCTTTTTTTTAAAAAGAGAGACAGCAAAGGGCTAGGTCATAGTATTAGTCATCATGTGAATACTTGGCAGTATACTACATAACATAGAGTAGGAATTTTCAAAATTTTTGAAGCTATATAACCTTTTTACAAATTTTGTGGTGCAAAAGATCTTAGGGTGTGTTGGAGCACAAAGGACAACACAGCCATCCAATGCAGCTGAGGAAGTCTCCAGGTATAACGACTTTTCGTGCCACTGGACTCCGGCTTCCAACGCTGAGAGAGTGGGACTGTCTCTGTGCATCGACTTTTCCACTTAAATCTCCTTCACACACAAGTGTCTTTGTGCACACTCATGTATACACCATAGATGAAAATGCACAAAGACAATCATCATCCTCGGTTACCAAGAGACCACTACTACTACTATATAACTTAGTAGACATCTTTTAGAGAGTTTTCTTGGAAGTAATAAATTATATGGCCCAAAATCACACATAGAAAAAGTGGTAAAGGTAGTATTCGAACCCACATCTTCCTGATTCCAAGTCCAACATCTTCTGTATTGCGCAACACTACTTCTTACAGATTTGGCCATAGTGGTGCATGCCTATAATCCCTGCTATTGGGCAGGATGAAGCTCATGAATAGCTTGAGCTGATGTGTTCTAAACTATAGAAGACTAAGTCAATTGGGCATCTACACTAAGTCTACCACAAACCTGATGTGTACCTAGGACATGGGTACCAACCAATTGTTGAAGAAGAGATGGACAGGCCTATGTCAGAAAAATGGAGCAGATTAAACCCTCATGATGATCAATAATGGGATCAAATTCATGAAAGGCCACTTTGAATCTGGGTGATAAGAGATACTAAGTTTCCAAAAAATGTCTGACCCATAGCTTGAAAAGGCAAATAGTAATAAAGCATAATCTAAATCTATGAGCACCCATTAATGTTAACAAGAATGATATTAAATATAAAGATTAGCCTTATTGTTAGTAATAATAATAATAATAATAAAAGAGAAGGAAAAGATGAAAATTAGTTTATTATTGTTGGGAATGGAGACTTAGATTATTCTTTGATAATTTTCTCTTTTTTCTGTGTTATGGTGTCCCTTATCTAAGTCACAGTAAAACAACTGACAGGTGGAATATATTTTCACCCTGCCTTATATAGCACTATTTCATAAAATCGACAAAATGTTAAGGTCAAAGGGGACCATAGCAATCATCTACTCTCAATTCTCACTTGTATTTTTTGAAAACAAAAAGATCAGTGCAATGTATGAAGATGATAGTTTAACTTGGAAATAATTAGGCACAGAGATAGATAGATAGATAGATAGATAGATAGATAGATAGACCAATAGATGATAGATTCAAATGCCAAAATAATATTCGCAAGGAAACAAAATATAAAAACTTTCATAAAAATGTTGGAAGTTCATCTTCAGTTATCAAATATGCCACCAAATCATACCTTTTCTATAAAACCCTAGATGTCAGAAAAGAGATTGGAAAAAATGTTTAAGATTTGGAGTTAGTGACCAAGCAGCAAATAAAAAATTCCAAATTACTTTACACAAGAATATGAAGGCCAGCAACAGAATTTTCATTAAGTAAGAAATTCATAAAGAAGGACATAGAGCTATTTATGATTTATTTTTAATTCAAGTAACTAATATAATGTATATGAGACATATTTTAAAGGAGAAGAAATGTTAGACGACAATCTCAGGAAGAATTAACATTTATTCATTCATTCATTTTTCATTCAATAAGCATTTCTAATATAACTATTATTGAATATTTATTACATATTCTTTGTGAAGTACTTTATTCAATACACTAAGCTAAACAACACATAATGTAGTATTAATTTAATCTCTTTGGTATTGAAACCAAGATGAGATAATGTACAAAAAACATCACAGGATAGAAAGAGCTTGAACACTAGCTAAGCATTATGGGAAATGTAGTTCAATAGCTATGGGGAACTGTTGTGTGGTTGAAATCATCTGGCAAGCTTTTGTGGTCTGGAATGTTTGATGAGGTCTACAAGAAAGGTCACAGCAGAACTGAGAGGTGAACCACAGTAACTGTGGCTTAATGGAATCTTCAGAACCCAGGCTTTACTAAGACAGATAGCATCATCTTTTTGATGGGTTGAAGAAGCAGGTATAATAATAATTACCAGAATGGAAAATACCATCTGACCATTAATGTCTACTCTCCTTCCAGGAATTTATCCTCTCTCCTTTTACTCTCTTCCCCTAACTCCTTTCAAAAATAACTGAAATGAAAACCCAAAGCTTGTTTTTCTTTTATGTGTGTTTTATTGTTTCAATGGTAGTTTTAAGTGAATAATGAGATATTTTAATTGTTTTATATTTATTATATTGAAATAATAAATATATTAATAGATGTATATTTTTAATTGAACTCAGAGTTAAAGTGGGAAAGCTTTGTCTGTTCTTGCTATGTAAAGATTAAGTGGTTAGAAAGTACCCTCTCCCACTTGTGGCTAGGTGCTGCCTGGGGGTATAATAAGCTATTTAATTTTGAATGTTATTAATAGCTTTATAAACTCCCAGAAAAGAGCAAAAAAAGCATTAGAATGCATCTCCCACTATTGCCTCTGGAAATGAAATTATTTTTCTTATAAGTAAGAGTTCCTTAGAATAAACTCCTTTCTAACTGCTTCATAGAAAAGGAATTTTTTTAATGTAAAGAGGAAGGAGGGCAGACACAGCCAGAGGACCTGCCTCTGAGACATCTTTCATATATATCCCCTTCTCTTCATCCACACAACCACCACCCTTTTTCAGACCATCATCACTTCCTGTCTAGATGATTACAATAGCCTTCTGATCAGTACCTGTCTCAAGTCTCTTTCCTCCTTAATCCAACCCTCATATACCTACTAAATAGATTTTCTTGCAATCTAAGTCTGATCATGTCATCTGTATATTCAATAAAACTTAGTCCTTTCCTTTTATCTCTAGAATCATAAATAAAATTCTTAGTTTGGTATTTACATTTTCACATACTATTCTTTTCTTTGTTTTAGTCAACTCTCAGAACTCTGTCTATACTGGCCAGCCTACTGTTCTTCCTAGAGAAGATAGCATCTCTCATCTCCATGTATTACACTGTCCACTCCAACCTTCCAAATACCCTCTCTCTTCATCTTTATCGCATAGGTCTTTAGCTTCCTTCAACACAAGTTCAGATGCTACCATCTTCAAAAGATCATTTCTGTTTCCCCCAAATTTTGGAGCCCTCCCATCTTAGATTACCATTCACCTACTCTGTATGTATGTATTTTGTATATGTCTGTTTATTTACAAGTCACTGTCACTTATAGAATATAAGCTTCTTGAGGACAGGTGCTATTTTTGTCTTTTTCATCTATAATGTTTACTATTTGTAATCACATAATAAGAATCTAATAGGTGTTTGGTGTCTGACTGATTAGTCATATAGAGCTGTGTTTTTTTCCCCTAAATATTTTAGCATTCAGCAATTATATGATTTTTAAGTTCACTTCAAAAAGTGTTATCAACCATGACTTATACCTAGCATGAAGACTGAATTTTAAGTGAAATTAATGAAGGTACATGATTGGCCCAAATCTCTAAGACAATAGAATATTAGACGCAGATTGACACTAGTTCTTCAGTTATTTTAGAACTTGATGTCACAGTAATATCACATGGTGAATTTAAAGACCTATTGGCTCTTTTCGTTAATTTTTATCAGTTCAATCTAACTAGAAAATAATTGATAATATGCTTTCCAAGGTGGAAAAAAAAACAACATTGTGTTCTCTGGGTGCTCCATGGGACATAACAAACAATAAGCATTTACCTTAAATGTCTTTCTTCAGACACATTAGAGTAAATATATTCATTGTTTATTGGAATTATCAGATTTGAAATCTTTTCTCAATCTACCCAAATGCCAGGTCTGAGGAACATACCCAACTTTTGACTTCTAACATTGTTCATCCAAAGGGAAAATTTCAGGTCTTCTAGAATTTTCTTTTGTTTTTAAATAAGATTTTAAATGATATATTGTGCTTTTACACTGCCTACATTTCCCCTTGTATTACTGTCATTTTCCTTTCCCAAAGATCTATTCCATATAGCAAAAATAAAGAGGAAAAGAGAAAAAGACCAGCAAAATTAATCAAAGCATCAGAAATATTTGAACATATATGCAATGTCTGATATCAATAGATATTTCTTTTCTGAAAAATAATGGAGAATATCTCTTCATTTCTCTTCCTTGGGACTATGTTTGTTCTTAGTACATTTGCATCATTCCTTTTTGATTCTATTGTGATGGTTATTCTTTCCATTTACATTATTGTATTCATCAGATATATTGTTTTCTTAGCTCTACTTATTTTGTTCTACATCATTTCATGTAAGACTTTATTTTCTTAGGTTTTCATCATTTTTTCTCAAAGTAGAGTGATGTTTTATTACATTCATATACCATAATTTGGTAAGCCATTCCTCATAAGAGAGGCATCCACTTTATCTCCATGTCTTTGTTACCATTGATATTGCTATCAAAAAGTAATGCTATAATATTTTATTATACATGGAGACTTGCTTTAAATCAGTTACCTCCTTGGAACAATTACTATTTTCTGATTGTGCAAAACATCTAGATGGTAAAGTGGATACAGCATTGGTTAACCCTAAAATCAGGAAGACTCAAGTTCAAATTTGCCCTCAGACATTTGTCAGTTGTATAACCCTTGGCAAGTCATTTAATCTCTCTCAGTCTCAGTTTTCTCTACTGTTAAATAGGAATAGCATAGAACTCACATGGTTGTTGTAAAAATCAAATGCTAGTTTTTAATAATCCGAGAAGGACTTTAACATTCCTGAATTATTCAATTTAGAACTGCTCTGATCATGAAAAATAATGTAATATTTGAATGCACTTGCCACATTCAGATACTTTAATATAATCTTAAAATGTTTTAGTCGGTGCTTTTATGAGAAAGCTAAGTAGTAACTATGGATATTTAACTTGTATTTTAAGCACTTGCAAAGGTCATTACAATATTTTATCTTGAATAATTTTTGTCCTTATCTCCAATAATCTACCCTTGACAAAGTTGGTCATAGGTCAAGGAAAAAGAGGCAGTTGTCTCTGTGTGTGTAGGTGTGTGTAGGAGAGAGAGAGAAAGAGAGAGAGAGAGAGAGAGAGAGAGAGAGAGAGAGAGAGAGAGAGAGAGAGAGAGAGAGAGAGAGAAAGAGAGAGAGAGAGAGAGAGAGAGAGAGAGAGAGAGAGAGAGAGAGAGAGAGAGAGAGAGAGAGAGAGAGAGAGATGGGGGAGAGAGAGAGATGGGGGAGAGAGATAATGGGGAGGGAGAGAGGAAGGAAGGAGAGTGGGAGGAAGGGATGGAGGAGTAGGGAGAGGGGGAAATAGGAAAGGAAAGGAAATGTATTCTGTATTACAAAATATCTTACTCAGTAAACTTCTTTAGTGGTTGAATTTCTATCATTTGTTATTCTATTGTGTTAAAATTTGTTATATTAAATTATTTCACTGGTTTTGGAGTCAAGAAGCCAGAGTTTTAGTCTTAACTATTCCATTAACTACTTGCAAATCATTTGATCCATCTATATCATAGTTTCTTCATCTATAAAACCAAGAGATTGTACAAAACTGTGATCATACTGATCTCTCAGATTTTTATTAATCAAATGCTATGTGTTCAATATTCACTTCTTCCTCTGTCATGAAAACAGACATTAATGTATATATAAATATATATGATCTTAAGTTTAAGCCTCCTAACATCTGTATGATATAGGCTTGATATATGTATATAAATAAATGGTATATACATATGATAAATGTGCATATACATAATTATATGCATGTATAGTTTGAAAGAGAAAATTTGCAAAAGAGAGGAAGATGCAAAGGAAGGAAATCTGATCCAGTAAAGCAAGAAGCAGCCCAGGTGGGGAAGGGCAGAAAGGAGGGAACCCAGAATCCCAAAGGGAACAAGAGCAGAGAGAACTGAGAAACTGCCACTTCAACTCGGATTCCTTCATCTGAAAGCCTGACAAGAGGATCTCAAAGGCTAGAGGTTTCCCTTTGGACACCAATGGCTTCCCAATTATCCCTGGAAATCTTTTGCTCATGTCAACATAGTAGATTGGACTTTAGAAGATGCCATTTACTGAGGAAATCCTCTCCAAGGATTTTCTCCAACTATCTATCCCCCAATCTGTCCTGAACTCCAGCAATCCCCCAATCTGTCCTGAACTCCAGCAATAACCAAATTAGCTCAGGAATAGGGACAACCACCAGAAGAGGGGTCAAAGCTTAGAACCTGGCCCCCTTGAAATTTGGGGGGTCAGTCTGTCAGTCTTTAGGGACTCCTGCTAACCACTTTACTTACTCAGCCCTCCTATTTCCCCTTCCCGGGGTGATTTTCGATTAAAGTGTTATTATATAGGCCAGGTCTTCCTGCTTTCTGATACCAAAGAACAGAACTGTATGAGAATCACATCTCTTCCCAAGAAGTGGGATTAGCTCAAAACTAGGGTTGGGGAATGAACCCAGATCTCAAAGGGAAAGTGGTAGTTGGGGTATTGGAAGGATGCATAGGCAGGGAAATCTGTCGTTCCTCTCAACAACAGCTGAGATCAAGAAGGGAGGCAGTGGGTCATTTCTCCAAAGCCCTTTCCTCCAGTCCTTACCTCCCAAACCAGATCTCTGAGGAGACATACTCTGTCCCTCAGGGAAACAAACTCAGGTTGTCTTCACCAAGGGGAAGAGAGGGGAATATCAACCTCTTCTCCCCTCTCATTTTCTCAATCACTTCTCTCCCTCTCCCCTGATCCGCATTGTAAAGAGATGTAACCTCCCTTACTGGCCTATATTACAATTTGTAACTTTTTTTTACATGAGGAAATTGGCTCTGACAAAGTCAAACATGATCAGATAGCTTGTTAAGAGTCAGCGGAAAGATTTTAATATAAGCATTCCTAATTCCAAGTCTAACACACCAGGAACTGAGACACAATAAAGCTTTATCAAACATTAACATTTTAACGTGGATTATTTTATCAAGTACTTACCACAAATTTTACTTATAGTGAATGGACTACTAGAGAAATGTTCAGATGGGGAAGAGAAAGAGAGGTTGAGTTTTCAAGTGAGTCACCATAATATGTGTCTCTGAGTAGATGAAGAGTAACATTATGCATCCTTTACTAGGATAGGGAGGGATATCAGCAGTTCAGAGATGGATGTAGAAAGGGTTAAGTGGAAGAACATCTAAAAGAAATATCACAATTGTGCAGATAGTTTTGTTTTGTTTTGTTTTGTGAAGAAATGAGCCTTTCTTTTCTGTTAGTGGGTGGAGGCATGCTAAGATGAAAGATTTGAAGGGCCTGCGGTGAGCCTTCATGTACTGAGTATCTTTCCTGCATAGAGTCTCCTCTTGGTTGACTCTGCTCTCTATTCAGAATCTCCCACCTTCTCAAGGTTATATTTAATCATGCAAGAGATTACCTCAAAAGACAGACTTATGACAAAAAATGGGGTTCTGAGAAAGCTATGGGATATATTTGGAGAAATGAAATGCCACTAGAAGGTTCTGAAAACTGAAAGGGTAAGAAAAAATATATAAGTGTCTCTTCAGAGATGTGGAAATATAATAGAATGATTTCTATGAAATCTGTATCTCCACTTTTAACAACTTTAAACCCAAATGCTAGGCCTGAGTTTGCATTCTTATGCTGAGATGGACTATAGAGATACACACACAGCAGGAGAACATTTTTAACTCAAGTTAGCTCTTCAGCTGAAGTGTTTTAAACAATCATTTTGCAAATTTCCCCCCCTTAATCTGAACTTCTTTCATGCCCCTGTCACCCTCATTCAAAGCAATAAAAGTTGACTCAGCTATAGGAGAAATGTGCAGGCACTGCATTCTTTACTGAAGACAATGAACTTCTTTTCTTGCTAAAATCCCATAATGTGATACCCATTGAAAGGAAGACAGACTCTTTTATGTCTCTGCCCCCACTTTGCCAGGGAAGGGAAGGTGGGAAAGAAGCTTGTACTGTTTTCTTATAGTAAGATGGCTCTGTCTAGGCTTGATATAATGTCAACAACTCCTTCCTTTCATACAATTTTCTACATTGTTTCCCTTCTTTCTGTCTCTAGGATGGAAATGGAAAAGGTGCACTGAAGAAGAAAAGTATATGGCATCCTAGCTCTCTAATGGTAGGCTCACTATAGTTTAGGTAAGATCCCGATTTAGTGTGGTTATGCTGGGAGTGCACCCAAAGAAGTGAATGCCACAATTGCTTAGAAGTAAACTGCAAACTTAGCAACTGATTTCGATCAAATGAGGGGAAGAGAAGATGATTTAAGGAAACTGAGGAGTCAAGGATAACTCTTGGGTTGGGAGACTCAGTGATGGAAGAATGAAAAAATCAAGGAAGTAAGGAGGGGAAGTTTATTTTTTTTATTTTAAATATTATTTTTATATTTGGTCAATTTCAAACATTATTCATTGAATACAAAAATCATTTTTCCTTCCTCCCCTCCTGCCACCCCTCCCTTAGCCAATGCAGGATTCCACTGGGAACCACATGTGTCCTTGTCCCGAACCCATTTCCATGTTCTTGGTATTTGCACTAGGATGTTAATTTAGAGTCTACATCCCCAATTATATCCCCTCGAACCCTGTGGTCAAACAGTTGCCTTTATTCTGTGTTTTTGTTCCCAAAGTTTGTCCTCTGCTTGTGGATAGTGTTTTTTCTCATAGATCCCTGTAGGTTGTTCAGGGACAGTGCATTGACTAATGTAGAAGTCCATTACGTTTGATTGTACCACAGTGTATCAGTCTCTGTGTATAATGTTCTCCTGGCTCTGATCCTTTCGCTATGCATCACTTCCTGGAGGTTGTTCCAGTCAGTCCCCATGAAATTCCTCCACTTTATTATTCCTTTGAGCACAACAGTATTCCATCACAAACATATACCATAATTTTTTCAGCCATTCCCCAATTGTAGGGCATCCCCCTATTTTCCAGTTTTTTTTTTTGGTACAAACCCAGAAGTGCTATGGCTGTGTCAAAAGTTAGGCAGTATCTTAGTGACCTTAGGGCATATTCCAAACTGCCCTCCAGAATGGTTGGATCAGTTCACAACTCCACCAGCAATGAATTAATGTCCCTACTTTGCCACATCCCCTCCAGCATTCATTACTTTCCATAGCTGTCATGTTAGCCAATCTTCTAGGTGTGAAGTGGAACTTCAGAGATGTTTTGATTTGCATATCTCTGATTATCAGAGATTTAGAAGACTTTTTCATGTGCTTATTAATAGTTTTGATTTCTTTAACTGAAAACTGCCTGTCCCTTGACCATTTATAAATTGGAAAATGGCTTGATTTTTCGTATAATTGGTTTAGCTCTTTGTATATTAGAGTAATTAAACGTTTGTCAGAGGTTTTTGTTATGAAGATTGTTTCCCATTTTGTTGTTTCCCTTCTAATTTTAGTTACATTGGTTTTGTTTGTACAAAACCTTTTTAATTTGATGTAGTCAAAATTATTTATTTTACATTTTCTGACTCTAAGTCTTGCTTGATTTTAAAATCTTTCCCTTCCCAAAGGTCTGACATGTATACTATTCTGTGTTCACATAATTTACTTATTGTTTCCTTCTTTACGTTCAAGTCGTTCACCCATTCTGAGTTCATCTTGGTCTAGTGTGTGAGGTGTTGCTCCAAACCTAATCTCTCCCACACTGTCTTTCAATTTTCTCAGCAGTTTTTATCAAATAGTGCATTTTTGTCCGAAAAGCTGGGGTCTTTGGGTTTGTCATATACTGTCTTGCTGAGGTCACTTACCCCATCTATTCCACTGATCCTCCTTTCTGTCTCTTAGCCAGTACCAAATTGTTCTGATGACCACTGTTTTATAATATAGTTTGAAATCTGGGACTGCAAGGCCCCCATCATTTGTGTTTATTTTCATTATTTCCCTGGATATTCTTGATCTTTTGTTCTTCCAAGTGAACTTTGTTATGTTTTTTTTTTTTCTAGTTCAGTAAAAATGGTTTTTGTAAGTTCAATGGGTATGGCACTAAATAGATAAGTTTGGGCAGGATGGTCATTTTTATTATATTAACTCATCCTACCCATGAGCAGTTAATGTTTTTCCAATTGCTCAAATCTAGTTTTAGTTGTGTGGAAAGTGTTTTATAGTTGTGTTCATATAGTTTCTGCATTTGTCTTGGCAGATAGATTCCTAAGTATTTTATATTGTTTAAGGTGATTTTGAATGGAATTTCTCTTTCTAATTCTTGCTGTTAAGATGTGTTGGATACATAGCGAAATGTTGATGACTTAAGTGGGTTTATTTTGTATCCTGCAACTTTGCTAAAGTTGTTGATTATTTCCACTAGTTTTTTAGTTGATTTTCTAGGATTCATTAAGTAGACTATCATGTCATCCGCAAAAATGGTCTCCTCATTGCCAACTTTATTAACTTCAATTTCTTTTTCTTCTCTTATTGCTACTGCTAGTGTTTCTAGTACAATGTTGAATAAAAAAGGTGATAATGGGCATCCTTGTTTCACTCCTGAACTTATTGGGAATGCATTTACTTTATCCCCATTGCAGATGATGTTGGCTGATGGTTTTCGATAGATACTGTTTATTATTTTTAGGAAATATCCTTCTATTCCTATACTTTCTAGTGTTTCCAATAGGAATGCGTGTTGTATTTTGTGAAAGGCTTTTTTTTTTGCGTCTATTGAGATAATCATTTGATTTTTGTTGGTTTTCTTGTTGATATGGTCAATTATGTGGATGGATTTCCTGATATTGAACCATCCTTGCATTCCTGATATGAATCCCACCTGATCAAAGTGAATAACCGTTGTGATGACTTGCTGGAGTCTTTATGCTAGTATCCTGTTTAAGATTATGTTCATTAAGGAGATTGATCTGTAGTTTTTTTTTCTCTGTTTTTGACCTGCCTAACTTTGGGATCAGTACCATATTTGTGTCGTTAAATGAATTTGGTAGAACTCGCTCTTTGCTTTTTATGTCAAATAGTTTGTTTAGTATTGGGATTGTCTGTTCTTTGCATGTCTGATAGAATTCCTTGTGACAGCATCAGGCCCTGGGGATTTTTTTGGGGGGGATTCTTTGATGACCTGTTCAATTTCTTTTTCTGTTATGGGATTGTTTAAGAATTCTGTTTCTTCTTCTGTTAATCTAAGCAATTTATATTTTTTGTAAATATTCATTCTTATCAACTAGATTGGTATATTTATTGCCATATAATTGGGCAAAATAGTTTTTAATGATTGCCTTAATTTCCTCTTCATTGGAGGTGAGTTCTCCCTTTTCATTCCTAATACTGTTAATTTGATTTTCTTCTTTACTCTTTTTTTATTAGATTGACCAATATTTTGTCTATTTTGTTAATTTTTTAAAAATACCAGCTTCTAGTATTATTTATTTGTTCAATAGTTCTATCACTTTCAATTTTATTAATTTTCCCTTAATTTTTAGGATCTCTAATTTGGTTTTCTTCTGGGGGTATTTAATTTGTTTGTTTTCAAGTTTTTGATTTACATGTCCAGTTTATTGATCTCTGCCCTTTCTAATTTGTTAATATATGAACTCAAGGATATAAATTTACCTCTGAGTAATGCTTTGGCTACATCCCATAGAGTTTGAAAGGATGTCTCATCATTGTCATTTCCTTCAATGAAATTATTGTTTCTATGATTTGTTCCCTGACTAGTCAGTTTTGAAGAATCATATTATTAAATTACCAATTAGTTTTTGATTTAGCTCTCCATGTACCCTTACTGATCATTATTTTTATTGCCTCATGATCTAAAAAGGTTGCATTTATTATTTCTGCTTTTCTGCTATTGTAAGCCATGTTTTTATGACCTAGTACATGGTTAATCTTTGTGACTGTGCCATGTGCTGCTGAAAAGAAAGTGTATTCCTTTTTGTCCCTATTTATTTTTCTCCACATGTCTACTAACTCTAATTTTTCTAATATTCCATTCACCTCTTTTACCTCTTTCTTATTTATTTTTTTATTTGATTAATCTAAATTTGATAGTGGTAGGTTCAGGTCTCCCACTAGTATAGTTTATAGGGGGAAAGTATCAAGCCAAGTTCCCAGTCTCTTGTGGAAGGTGAGGATGAAGAGAAGGACCAGAAGACAATTGCAGTCAATCCTGCCCATATGGGGAAGGCATTCAAGGTTATAATTGAACTGCAGAGGTACTTTTCCCATTTCACATACATTCTTCCCAGTGAAATTTATCCTCTTGGAACTGCTTGGAATACCAGCAGGGCCTACCATTTCATTTCCATATGAGTTGTTCAAAAGACCAAGTCTTGGGTGGGGTTAGAATAGCACCCCTGTGTTATGTCTCTTCCCTCCCACACTAGGAAATTAACTTGGTTTGATTTTTTCCCCTATTTTTTCCCCTATTTTAAATTAAATTAATGGAGAAGTCTTGTGTAAATTGAAACCACCCTCTCCCTTACTCTTTCTCTCTTCATATTTCTGAAGAGTCTATTGCCTTAGTATTCAAACATCACAAAAAGATTCTTTATGAATACAGCAGGTCTATTCATAAACTTGGTTTCCAATCAAGCCAGCTGCTTGAAGACCAATAATAGAATGATTGAGATACCTACTCACAATTGCAGATTAAATATTCTAAATGCCAATGTACATCTTCCATTGTCCTTATATTCAGACAGAGCTTGTTCCTCAGACTGAACTTAGTTTGGAAAGAGCCCTGCAGAAGTAGATAAGATGATTTATCTATATCCCTGAATAAAGCAGACACTTTCTTGAACCAGGGAGGGGGTGATTGGGCATTTATTTCATGGGACAAGTATATCTATGTTTTTCTTTACTTGTGCACAAGAGAGTTTGAGGGCATACATGTATGCTTAGCTTTTGTGAACAAAAAGAAAGGCATTAACTTTTGTCTCTGTCCTAAGGCTTTAACGTAAGCTTTAAGCATGTTCTACTTGCTGCTTTGTGTTTCCTTTCTGTGCAGGGTCCAGAGTTACAGAGAGGCTTTGAAAAATTCTTTTAAATTAAAAAAATTTTCATTCCTTTTTATCCCTATTCAATTTTTCCAGATATCTATTAACTCTAATTTTTCTAATATTTTATTCACTTCCCTTCTTATTTATTTTTTTTTGGATTGATTCATCTAGTTCTGATAGGGGAAGGTTGAGGTCCCCCACTAGCATGATTTTATTATCTATTTCCTCCTTAAATTCCTCTGATTTCTCCTTTAAAAATCTGGATGCTATACCTTTTAGCAAGATATAATAATTCCTCCCTTATCTCTTTTAATCAGATCAATTTTTACTTTAGCTTTGTCTGATATCATCATTGCTAGTCCTGCTTCCCCCTAAAGTAGGTGATGCATAATAAATTCTGCTGCAACGTTTTACTGTTACTCTGTGTGTGTCACCTTGCCTCAAATGTGTTTCTTGTAAACAGCATATAGTAGGATTCTGGTTTTTAATGCACTCTGCTATCCACTTCCATTTTATGGGTGAGTTCATCTCATTCACATTCAGAGTTATGATTATTAACTGTGTATTGCCCTCCTTGCTCAACCTTGTGAGGGTAGCCATTGGGTCATAGAACCCTGGTGAACTAAGCTTTGCTCAACCAGCAAGTGAAGACTGCTTTGGCCAAACAGTCGGAAGAAACCAATAAGAAGGTTCAATGGCTGACAGGGCAACACAGCAAAGCACTGTGGAGTGCTTAGGGTGTGTTGGAGCACAAAAGACAACATGGTCATCCAATGCAGCTGAGGAAGTCTCCAGGTGTAATGATTTATTTTTGTGTGCCAATGGACCCAGGCTTCCAACACCGAGAGAGTGGGACTGTCTCTGTGCATTGACTTTTCCACTTAAATCTCCTTCATGCACAAGTGTTTTTTGTGCACACTCATCTATATCACAGATGAAAGCACACAAAGACAATCGTCATCCTCGATTACTGAGAGACTACTACTACTATTGTTCTGTGAACTCTTTCAATGTCTATTTTCCCCCTTGTTCAAGAACTTCAGGGCAGTTTTCTTGGATGATCTCTTGTAGTATGGTGTCAAGGTTTCTGTTAATTTCTGGATTTTCAGGTAGACCAATGATTCTCAAATTGTCTCTCCTTCCTCTGTTTCCCTGTTCTGTCATCTTGTCAGTGAGATATTTTATGCTTTTTTCTATTTTGTCAGTCTTTTGACTTTGCTTCATTAATTCTTGCTGTTTTGCAAGATCATTGGTTTCCAGTTGCTCAATTCTGGTCCTTAGGGCCTAGTATTCTGTTATAATCTTTAGGTTTTCTGCTTTAATCTTTTGTTATTCAGCTATGATTTCTTCATTTTCTTAACCATTTCCAACTTCTCTTTCCAGAAGGCTTCCATCTTTTTGATAAGCTCCATTTGATATTCTTCCAGGTTTTGTGGACAATTTCTGTTTGTTTGTTTTTTGTTGTTGTTGTTGTTTTTGTTTGTTTTTGTTTTGCCTTTGTTTGCGTTTCATCCATTATTTCCTCTGTAGCCTGGGTTTTTCCTCCTTAAAAATTCTCTAGGGTCACAGCCTTCTTTTGAGGTTTTTTGGAAGGATTTTGAAGCTCCTGTGCATGATTAGCCATATTTTTTTTTATGTTTTCCTTTCCCTCTTTAGTCAGAAATCTGAGTCAATTGGTCAGGTTTTCTGTATATGGAGTTAAGGAGCAAGAATTTTGCCTGGGGCAGGCTCACAATTCTCCACAGTCCTTTGTAATTCTTCTCGGTACCACCCTCCCAGGGGCACTCAGGGTTTGCGCTCTTCTGCCCATCTGGGTTTCTGGTCTAGCTGCTTTCAGGGGGTAAGACCCTGGGGGATTCTAGTCAGCTCCCAAGGACCCACAAGTGCCCCCCTGCTAGTTCCAGGAGCACCCCTCGCTCACTCCCTGGCTCCAGCAGGCATGCTGGCTCTGGGCACCTAAGGTCTGTGCTCTCTTGCTTGCTGGGGTTTTCCACCTAGTTGCCTTCAGGGGTGGGTCTCCTGCAGTTCTTATCAGTTCCCAAGGACCCAGAGGTGCCCCCTACTCACTCCAGAGGCTCCCCTTTCTCATTCATCACTGGCTCTGGTTCTGTAGGTGGGGTTGCGGGAGGGTGGATCAGCTTATGTTTGGGTGGAAGCCCTTTCACCCTTTTATAAACTGGGAAAGCCCCAATCCCATGCACCTTCAATGCTGTGCCCCACTTTACAGTTCCTCTGCTCCTCTGAAAATGATTCTTAAGGTCTTTTGGGGGGTAGTCCTTGTTGGTGTATGCTGGGGAGAGTAATTAAGCTGAGTTTTGATTGCCACCATGCTTATCCAAAAGTCAGAAGGGGAAGTTTAGATTGATGATATAATGAATTCAGTATTGAATAGATCTGGGCTGCAAATCTAGGTTAAGATGTCTGATAGGCATTTGAGATGCAAAATTGGAGCTCAAGAGATAAAGTTTAAATGTGTAGTTCTAGGAAATGAAAACTTAGTCCATAGAAAGAGTTATAAAACTGAAATGCAGCTACTTTGGCATAATCATCCCAAAGATTGTCCTCAGCAAGGAATTCTGTTTAATTTTGTTTTATTATCATGTAGACAGATCTGATTGTTGCCCTTCCTTTGGGGATTTCCCCTTAGCCAAAGGAAAGATCCTGAGATGTGACTTCTTTTTTCCCTTAAGCTAACTGAAGAGGATTTAAGAGAGGTCAGGGATCCCTGGAAACTTAAGTTTTAAGAAGCTACTAAAACCACAGATTCACCTGAGATGGAGGGATGGTGTTAATGAGTTTTCAAAGCTGAGATTCTCAGGGATTTGGATAACAAGGCTAAATTAAAGGATGATGTAGGTGCCTTGGACAACCTTTGGATAATTTAATAGAAATTCCCCAGAGAAAGGACATTTAAGTATTTTGATGCCATGTAGAAGGTTCTTCAGGCTATATGGAGTTTTTGATAAACCTACTCTATACAAATGGGATCAGTACTATTGAGTTTCTCAGAAGGAGAAAGAAAAATTCAATCCTGAAAGGGGAGTTTTATGTAATTCTGTTAATCTACAATCTTGAATGAATCTCTATGTAGATTAAATTGGACCATATAAACAGCCTCAAGAAAGATAAAGCCTTCAGTTGTAACTAGAGGCTGATTAAAAGAATTCTTTTCTTTAATGTTGTGTTTGTTTTCACATGATAGTCATATCCAAATACTCCCCTACCAACTTCACTCCATGAAGAAAAAAAATGTAGTTGAGCAGAACCAAATAACTCAGAAATACATCTGAAAGTATACATAATATTCAGTACCGATAGTGTCTCATATTTCTCTAAAGATCCTGGATTTGAGCTAGAAGACCTCAGAAGTCATCTAATCCAATTGCCTAATTTAAATGAGAGAAAACTGAGACTGGACTTGAGCTAGAAGATCTCAGAAGTCATCTAATCCAATTGCCTAATTTAAATGAGAGAAAACTGAGACTTAGAAAAAGTAATTGAACTTTTCCCAATATTGTACAAAATGATGGGCATTAGCAGCAAGATCTGAACCCATTTATGCCTCTTTCTCAGAATCTGATAATAAATCAGTTACCATTGAAAAAGTGAAGGGTCTTCAATCTATTACTCTATGTTTCTACTCAGAATTCCTGATTTCGAGTCCCAGGTATCCCAAGGTGGAGTTCACTTCCTTACCTTTTATTCTCTTACCCAACATATCCATCTAAGCCCCATCTGATACTATTATATTTTATCATGTCATTGTGTTCTCTTGAGATCTCATTCTTTAGTTAACAAATTCCCCAAGATATTCCTTTGGATATTTTTGCATTTGATTTATACCTATTATTCCACCATCACTACCACCTTAGAAAGTAAACTCTTTGAGAAAAGGAAATGCTTCATTTGTGTCTTCTGTGAAACCAGTATCTATCATAATGCCTGACACATCAAAGATATTTAATAAATGCTGATTGAATTGAATGACATCCCCAAAGGGAAACCTGGGCACCTAGTGCCATAGGTACACTTGAAACATTATGGGTTCATAGACTTAAGAGTTAGAAAGTACCTTAGAGAGTACCTAATTCAAACTCATTTTACATTTGGGTAAACTAAAGGCTATGAACATTCTAGTAAAAGCAATGTAAAGTTAACTTTAATAAATATCAGTGGTGGGATTTGAAAACAGGTACTTTGACTCTAAATTTAGTACCCTTCACAATGTGCCATACTGTCATCAGAAAATACTATTGTATTTTTACATTTCCCCCTATTTCTGTTTAGTTTTACTTCCTCTCCCTTTGCATTCCTCTTCTGATTCCATCTTCCACATAAGGTGGATGGAGGGGAAAGCCATTACCCACACCTACCTCAATCATCCCTATTTCAATCCTGCTCTCCCTATTTTAGACAGGCTGAGTATACTTTACCAACAATATTATAAAGGGAGGCAGCACAATTGCCTTCTTAAGAAACTTTCCCCCTTAGAATAAGATCATCTCACACACAAGGAGAGAAGTTAAAGTGAAGAGTTCTGTTTTAAAAACCCCATTCACTCTTAGATTTTAAAGAATGTCAAAAAAGTTTTCATGGAGGGAAGGAAAGAAGAGAGAACAAGACCCTTTCATTAAAAAATAGAGAATATCTGGTTACATAAAGCCATTCAAGAAACCACTATACTAGGACTTCCGGTTAAGATGGCGGCTTAGAGAAAGCTGAAGTTCAGATCTCTGGAAAACCCTTCCCGACCGATCTCAAACTAGAAGCTCCTAAGGCGCCGAAATTCAAAACGATCAACAGCACAGACCCTGGGAACCCTCCTCCTGGACCTGGACCCGGTTCAAAAGGTACGGCTCCCCTTAAAAGCCAGAACCGGAGATCCCTCGGACCTCAGGGGTAGGAGCGCAGAGTCCAAGGCTCCCGGAAGCGGCAGCCGCGCCGGGCTCAGAGAGCAGGGTCTGAGGAACAACAACCCTCAGGGTCTTCTACCCAAGTCCCAGTCCGGGTGAAAGTTACTGCCTGGGGCTTCCGCTGCAAAGAGCTGGTCGGTCCGGGTGAAAGTTACTGCCTGGGGCCTCTGCTGCAGAGAGCTGGTCAAAACAACAGCAACCCTCAGGGCGGGCAAGACAGCCTCACGGGCTGGATCCTGCTATCCAAGTCTCAGTGAAAGTCTGTGCTCTCCGAGCTTGGGGAAGCGGCAGCCCATCCCCCCGCAGGCCGACGAAACAGCCTCACGGCCAGGGATTCTGAAGGCAACTTCCGGAAATCGAGCCAGGGGGAGAGTGTGGCCTCGTGGTCCGACCCTTCCATTCCAGTTCCAGTGAGGCATATTCAGTTTAACCCAGGGAACGCTCATAGAACCAACATCTGCCCAGGACTAAAGCCTCTGATCACCAGACAAAAACAAGAAAAGCCAATCCTCCATGTTCAGAGATGACAAATTCCACAGAAGCACAGAAGCCCCAAAATACCAAGAAAAATAAGAAGAAAGGGGCGACTCTGGACACATTCTATGGAGCCAAAATACAAAATACAGAGCAGATAGAAGAAGATATACAAGAAAATTCTCCAAAATCTTCCAAAGGAAATAGAAACTCTCCACAAACCCATGAATAATTTGAATCAGAAAGGACCAAAAAGATGGAAGCCCTCTGGGAGGAAAAGTGGGAAATGATGCAAAAGAAATTCACGCATCTACAAAACCAGTTTGACCAAACTGTAAAAGAAAACCAGGCTTTAAAGCAAGAACTAATAAAGCAAAGCCAAAACACCAAAAAATTAGAAGAGAACATAAAATATCTCACCGACAAGGTGATAGATCTGGAAAACAGGGGGAGAAGAGAAAATTTAAGAATAATTGGACTCCCAGAAAAGCCAGAAATAAACACCAAACTGGACATGGTGATACAAGATATAATCAAAGAAAATTGCCCAGAGATTCTAGAACAAGGGGGCAATACAGCCACTGACAGAGCTCACAGAACACCTTCTACACTAAACCCCCAAAAGACAACTCCCAGGAATGTAATTGCCAAATTCCAAAGCTATCAAACAAAAGAAAAAATCCTACAGGAAGCCAGAAAAAGACAATTTAGATATAAAGGAATGCCAATCAGGGTCACACAAGACCTTGCAAGTTCTACGCTGAATGATCGTAAGGCATGGAACATGATCTTCAGAAAGGCAAGAGAGCTGGGTCTCCAACCAAGAATCAGCTACCCAGCAAAACTGACTATATACTTCCAAGGGAAAGTATGGGCATTCAACAAAATAGAAGACTTCCAACTTTTTGCAAAGAAAAGACCAGAGCTCTGTGGAAAGTTTGATACCGAAAATCAAAGAGCAAGGAATACCTGAAAAGGTAAATATTAAGGAAAGGGGAAAAATGTTATCTTCTTTTACTCAAACTCTCTTCTATAAGGACTACATTTATATCAACCTATGTATACTAATATGTGGGGAAAATGTAATGTATAAATAGGGGGTAAAGAAAGACCAAATAGAATAATGGTTCTCACACAAAGATTCACAGGGGAAGGGGAGGGGAAGAAAACTCCTATAAGAAGGAGAGGAAGAGAGGGGGGGGGGGGTTTACTTAAACCTCAATCTCAGGGAAATCAACTCTGAGAGGGAAAAACATCCAGATCCATTGGGATCTTGAATTCTATCTTACCCAACAAGGGTAAGGAGAAGGGAAAACCAAGGGGGGGAGGGGGAGAGGGAGAACAAAAAGGGAGGGAAAGAGAGGGGGGAGGGGGAGGGAACAAAAAGGGAGGGACTAAAAAGGGAAACATCAAGGGAGGGGACAAGGGGGACTGATTCAAAGTAAATCACTGGACTAAAAGGTAGAGCCGAAGAAGAAAAGGTTAGAATTAGGGAAGGCAATCAAAATGCCAGGGAGTCCACAAATGACAATCATAACTTTGAACGTGAATGGGATGAACTCACCCATAAAACGTAGACGAATAGCTGAATGGGTTAGAATCCAAAACCCTACCATATGTTGTCTTCAAGAAACACATGTGAGGCGGGTTGACACCCACAAGGTCAGAATTAAAGGATGGAGTAAGACCTTCTGGGCCTCAACTGATAGAAAGAAGGCAGGAGGGGTAATCATGATATCTGATAAAGCCAATGCAAAAATAGACCTGATCAAAAGGGATAGGGAAGGTAATTATATTTTGTTAAAAGGGACTCTAGACAATGAGGAAATATCATTAATCAACATGTATGCACCAAATAATATAGCACCCAAATTTCTAATGGAGAAACTAGGAGAATTGAAGGAAGAAATAGACAATAAAACCATACTAGTGGGAGACTTAAACCAACCATTATCAAATTTAGATAAATCAAATCAAAAAATAAATAAGAAAGAGGTAAAAGAAGTGAATGAAATCTTAGAAAAATTAGAATTAATAGACATATGGAGAAAAATAAATAGGGATAAAAAGGAATACACCTTCTTCTCAGCACCACATGGCACATTCACAAAAATTGACCATACATTAGGTCACAGAAACATAGCACACAAATGCAAAAAAGCAGAAATAATGAATGCAGCCTTCTCAGATCACAAGGCAATAAAAATAATGATTAGTAATGGTACATGGAAAACCAAATCTAAAACCAATTGGAAATTAAACAATATGATACTCCAAAACCGTTTAGCTAAAGAAGAAATCATAGAAACAATTAATAATTTCATCAAGGAAAATGACAATGGCAAAACATCCTTTCAAACCTTTTGGGATGCAGCCAAAGCGGTAATCAGAGGCAAATTCATATCCCTGAAAGCTCATATTAACAAACAAGGGAGAGCAGAGATCAATCAATTGGAAATGCAATTGAAAAAACTCGAAAGCGATCAAATTAAAAACCCCCAGCAGAAAACCAAATTAGAAATCCTAAAAATTAAGGGAGAAATTAATAAAATCAAAAGTGATAGAACTATTGATTTAATAAATAAGACAAGAAGCTGGTACTTTGAAAAAACAAACAAAATAGACAAAGTACTGGTCAATCTAATTAAAAAAAGGAAGGAAGAAAAGCAAATTCACAGCATTAAAGATGAAAAGGGGGACAGCACCTCCAATGAGGAGGAAATTAAGGCAATCATTAGAAATTACTTTGCCCAATTATATGGCAATAAATACACCAATTTAGGAGAAATGGATGAATATATACAAAAATACAAACTGCCTAGACTAACAGAAGAGGAAATAGAATTCTTAAATAATCCCATATCAGAAATTGAAATCCATCAAGCCATCAAAGAACTTCCTAAGAAAAAATCCCCAGGGCCTGATGGATTCACCTGTGAATTCTATCAAACATTCAGAGAACAATTAACCCCAATACTATACAAACTATTTGACATAATAAGCAAAGAGGGAGTTCTACCAAACTCCTTTTACGACACAAACATGGTACTGATTCCAAAACCAGGCAGGTCAAAAACAGAGAAAGAAAACTATAGACCAATCTCCCTAATGAATATAGATGCAAAAATTTTAAATAGGATACTAGCAAAAAGACTCCAGCAAGTGATCAGAAGGATCATTCACCATGATCAAGTAGGATTCATACCAGGGATGCAGGGCTGGTTCAACATTAGGAAAACCATCCACATAATTGACCACATCAACAAGCAAACTAGCAAGAACCACATGATTATCTCAATAGATGCAGAAAAAGCCTTTGATAAAATACAACACCCATTCCTATTAAAAACACTAGAAAGCATAGGAATAGAAGGGTCATTCCTAAAAATAATAAACAGTATATATCTAAAACCAACAGCTAATATCATCTGCAATGGGGATAAACTAGATGCATTCCCAATAAGATCAGGAGTGAAACAAGGATGCCCATTATCACCTCTACTATTTGACATTGTACTAGAAACACTAGCAGTAGCAATTAGAGAAGATAAAGAAATTGAAGGCATCAGAATAGGCAAGGAGGAGACCAAGTTATCACTCTTTGCGGATGACATGATGGTCTACTTAAAGAATCCTAGAGATTCAACCAAAAAGCTAATTGAAATAATCAACAACTTTAGCAAAGTTGCAGGATACAAAATAAACCCACATAAATCATCAGCTTTTCTATATATCTCCAACACAGCTCAGCAGCAAGAACTAGAAAGAGAAATCCCATTCAAAATCACCTTAGACAAAATAAAATACCTAGGAATCTATCTCCCAAGACAAACACAGGAACTATATGAACACAACTACAAAACACTCGCCACACAACTAAAACTAGACTTGAACAATTGGAAAAACATTAACTGCTCATGGATAGGACGAGCCAATATAATAAAAATGACCATCCTACCCAAACTTATTTATCTATTTAGTGCCATACCCATTGAACTACCAAAATACTTCTTCACTGATTTAGAAAAAACCATAACAAAGTTCATTTGGAAGAACAAAAGATCAAGGATATCCAGGGAAATAATGAAAAAAAACACATATGATGGGGGCCTTGCAGTCCCAGACCTCAAACTATATTACAAAGCAGCAGTCATCAAAACAATTTGGTACTGGCTAAGAAACAGAAAGGAAGATCAGTGGAATAGACTGGGGGAAAACGACCTCAGCAAGACAGTATACGATAAACCCAAAGATCCCAGCTTTTGGGACAAAAATCCACTATTCGATAAAAACTGCTGGGAAAATTGGAAGACAGTGTGGGAGAGACTAGGAATAGATCAACACCTCACACCCTACACCAAAATAAATTCAAAATGGGTGAGTGACTTAAACATAAAGAAGGAAACCATAAGTAAATTGGGTAAACACAGAATAGTATACATGTCAGACCTTTGGGAGGGGAAAGGCTTTAAAACCAAGCAAGATATAGAAAGAATCACAAAATGTAAAATAAATAATTTTGACTACATCAAACTAAAAAGCTTTTGTACAAACAAAACCAATATAACTAAAATCAGAAGGGAAACAACAAATTGGGAAAAAATCTTCATAGAAACCTCTGACAAAGGTTTAATTACTCATATTTATAATGAGCTAAATCAATTGTACAAAAAATCAAGCCATTCTCCAATTGATAAATGGGCAAGGGAAATGGATAGGCAGTTCTCAGATAAAGAAATCAAAACTATTAACAAGCACATGAAGAAGTGTTCTACATCTCTTATAATCAGAGAGATGCAAATCAAAACAACTCTGAGGTATCACCTCACACCTAGCAGATTGGCTAACATAACAGCAAAGGAAAGTAATGAATGCTGGAGGGGATGTGGCAAAGTAGGGACATTAATTCATTGCTGGTGGAGTTGTGAACTGATCCAACCATTCTGGAGGGCAATTTGGAACTATGCCCAAAGGGCGACAAAAGAATATCTACCCTTTGACCCAGCCATAGCACTGCTGGGTCTGTATCCCAAAGAGATAATGGACACAAAGACTTGTACAAAAATATTCATAGCTGCGCTCTTTGTGGTGGCCCAAAACTGGAAAATGAGGGGATGCCCTTCAATTGGGGAATGGCTGAACAAACTGTGGTATATGTTGGTGATGGAATACTATTGTGCTCAAAGGAATAATAAAGTGGAGGAGTTCCATGGAGACTGGAACAACCTCCAGGAAGTGATGCAGAGCGAGAGGAGCAGAACCAGGAGAACATTGTACACAGAGACTAATACACTGTGGTATAATCGAACGTAATGGACTTCTCCATTAGGGGCGGTGTAATGTCCCTGAACAACTTTCAGGGATCCAGGAGAAAAAAAACACCATTCATAAGCAAAGGATAAACTATGGGAGTGGAAACACCGAGAAAAAGCAACTGCCTGAATACAGAGGTTGAGGGGACATGACAGAGGATAGACTTTAAATGAACACTCTAATGCAAATACTACCAACAAAGCAATGGGTTCAAATCAAGAAAACATCTAATGCCCAGTGGACTTACGCGTCGGCTATGGGGGGTGGGGGGGGGAGGAAAAGAAAATGATCTATGTCTTTAACGAATAATGCTTGGAAATGATCAAATAAAATATATTAAAAAATTAAAAAAAAAAAAGAAACCACTATACTGTAAAGATATGAGATCATAGACAAATTAAATGATGTGACATACATTGAAAGGATAGTTAAAACCAACGTTGGGTTACCTCTTGGCAAACCAAGAAATTTTAAAATGAGACAAATGAGGTAGGGTTTTGGCAAGGTTACATAGATTTTGGTATTTTTTCAAGTGTGAAAGATGTTAATGGAGAATTCTCTTTTGCACACATACATACACATGTGTGTATGTACCTTCACTTATATTTATATATGAATGTGTACATTTATATATATATATATGAATAGCATTTTAAACATAAAAAGACAATTCAGCCTCATAAAATTTTAACAATACAAAAAACACTAACCATATATTTAATTCCTATGCACTTATTTTATCAAACTTGAAAAGTACAAACATATTTTATGCTTTGCTTACTCAAGTTCCTTTTCCTAACAGTGATTTACTTTATCAATCAGCATAATCAGATCAATCCAGATGCACTGGAGTACATAAATATCTGAGCAAATTATGCCTTCTAAATTATAAGTACTTAATCCAGTGGATTAATAGAAAAAAAAAACTTTTTTGTTTTATTAATAATCATTTGAGCTATATTCTCTCATCTTCAGGACCTCTGCACATTATCTGGCATATAAAAGGCCCCTAATTTTTGCTAGCTGACTGATGAACTGACCAAGTTTAGTCATTACAATTATCATTATTATGATGATGATATGATGATAATGATATAGTACTCGCTTTTGAATATTGTTGTTATTGTAGTTCTTCCCATTTACATTGCCATGATCAAGTATATTGCTTTCTTGATTCTTTTCTCTGATTCAGTTCATATATCATTTCATTATTTTATAAATTCTTCATATTCGTAATGTGTTGTATTCACTAATATTCCATTATTTTAATCTATCACAATTTACTTACACAAGCTACCAATGATGGACTATTTTATTTCTTATTCTTTTCAACTATAATGTTTAGTACTATAAATATTTTACTATATATGGGATTTTCTTTTCATCTTTAACCTCTGTTATATATTCCTACCATTAGAATTTTTGGATCACTGTGTAGAAACTTTAGTTAGTCCTTTAGTTAGTATAACTCCAAATTGCTTTCCAGAATGTTTGAATCAATTCATAGCTTCATTAAAAATATATATTATCATTAAAGTTAGTTAACTTATCTTTTGTTGTAACATCTTTACCTTGCTTGGTTAAGAATTTTCTACCTAGAAAAGGCAATGAAGGGCATATAAGATCTGGTCATCTTATCTAATTATTTTTTTAATTTATGATTTAACCTTTGATATTCATGTGGCATTTCTATTTTGAGTTTGGTGTCCAATATCATGTGTCGGTACAAATCAGTAGTGTCAAACTTAAATAGACAAAAAGAACATTAAACTATAAATGAGGATCCCTATTGGCCACATACTGACTTAGTAAAACACATATTAAAGTTATATGTTCTGTTATAATTGTATTTATTTTGTTAAATATTGTCTAATTACATTTTATTCTGATTTGGTCTTACTTGGAGCCACATTGGGCAGGAAGGGCATGTGTTTGACATTTCTGTTTTGAACTTATTTTCTTTCAAAGTACATTCCTATGTTTCCAGTTTTCAACAAATTTTCTGCCAATTGATGTTCTCCAGTTAATCAAATATTGAGTCACAGAGTTTAATATTTCCCAATTCTACCTCATCTAGACTGCTTCATTGATCTATCTTTCCATTTTTAAGAAATTCCAAATATTTTAATGACTACTCTTTGTAATATAATTTGAGGTCCAGGAGAGCTATTCCCTTTTCATTGCTACTTTATTTTCCCCATAGGAATCCTTGAGTTCCTGAACCTTTTGTTCTTCCCAGTGAATCTTACTACTATTTAGCCTAGCTCTATATAATATTCCTTTGACAGTTTGATTGGTATAGCACTAAGTATGTAAATTAGTTTAAGTAGTATTGCCCTTTATATCATTTTGTCATAGCCATACCATAAGCAATGAATATACCTCCAATTATTAGATTCTCCTTTATTTACTTATGTACATATAATATATAAAATATAATTTTAAAAAATTAATTATATTTATATTGAGGAATTCCTTGTGTTTGGTGTAAATAAATAAAATAAAAGAAAGAATAATAAATAATAATTAAAAGTTAGAGTGCTAGAGATCAATTCCGGATTAAGACCTACTAACAATATGCTGATGGTAAGTCAATTCACTTCAATGAGTCTCACATATTAAATAGGGAAAATAACTCATTCACACTTGTGACCTGAGGTTGTCATCAGGAAAGTTCTCATTGAACTTTAAAGCACTGTGGAAATACTACTATAAATCTACATCAATTAATAGCATTTCTAATTAGCAATAACAAAATCCAGGAGAAAATAAGAATAAGGGGAAAATTAAACAGAACAAAAGATGCAAATATATTTGTATATATGTATGTTTTTTCACATAGTAGATACTTAATACCTGCTGGTTGAATAAAAGGCTGAGAGTAAATTTTTTTTTTCATTTTTTTCATTTCCATTTATTTATTCGTTTGTTTGTTTGTTTAGGCCAAACACAAGGAATGTTCTGTCCTGGAACTTTGCTTTTCTCTCCATATTCTCTCTCTTGATGACCTCTTCAAAGTCTATGGGTCTGATTATTATCTCTATGTAGCTAATTTGAACATTTAAATACAGTCTTAGTTTGTCTTCTGAGCTTCAGTCCCATGTCACCAATTGTGCTTTTAACATTTTAAATAGGATATTTGATGAGTTAAGCATCTCAATTTCACTATATTTAAAACTGAACTCATCTTTCACTCTTAATCCACTCTTCTAAATCTCTATTGAATGCAGCATTATTCTTCCATTCACCTAGATTTGCAGCCTCAGAGTTTTGAAACTTCAGTTCCCAATCTCCCTCATTTCATATATGAAATCAGTTGCTAAATTAAGTCCATTTAAATTCTGTAAGTATATTTAAAATACCCCTCTGTACCATCTCTCCACTCCTCAGCCTTAGTTCAGGCTGTCATCACCCCATTACTGGCCTATTTCAATAGTTTCATAATTGCTCTCCCTGCCTTAACTCTCTCTGCTCTCTAATTTATTCTGCACACATCTACCAAAGTTGTTTTCTTTTTTAAAATAATATTTTATTTGATCATTTCCAAGCATTATTCATTAAAGACAAAGATCATTTTCTTTTCTTCCCCCCAACCCCCATAGCCGACGCGTGATTCCACTGGGTGTCACGTGTTCTTGATTCGAACCCATTGCCATGTTTTTAATATTTGCATTAGAGTTTCATTTAGAGTCTCTCCTCTGTCATGTCCCCTCAACCACTGTAGTCAGGCAGTTGTTTTTCCTCGGTGTTTCTACTCCCAAAGTTGTTTTCCTAAGTGACCATATCTCCCAAATACTGAGTATATTCCAGTAACTTTCTATTAGCCCTATACAATCCTCTATAGAATCATATATAAACTCCATTTGATATTTAAAGTTTTTTTTTTTCCAAACTGCAAACATTCTTCCTTTATATCTTTATTATACATTATTTTTCTCTATGTATTCTGTAGTCTAACCAAACTGTTCTCTCTATTCCTCAAACAAATAGACAAATCAGAAAAAAATATTTCCTTTGGGCTTGCTCCTTACCCTCAAGGAAAATAATTCTCCATAACTAATCTCTTTACCTTTGCACAGCTGTTCTCCCTACCAAGAATATATTCCCTCCCAAACCCTATCTCTTGGATCACTGGTTTCCTTCAAGACTCCTCAAGTACCATCTTTTACATAAAGCTTTTCCTAGTTCTCCCAGGTACTGATACCTTTCCCTGACATACATGCTCCACTCCATGATGTTATATGTGTGTATATTGTATATTTTTTATTTATATCTAAATATGTAAATATTATTTCCTATCATTATATGTAAGCTCCTTAAAGGCAAGAACCTTACCAGTTTGGTCTAGTTATTCCCAATAACTAGCACTCTGCTAGGCACATAATAACTAAATGATTTCCAGAATTGTTAGACCAATTCACATCTCCAAGAGTAAAGTGCTTATGGACTGACTGAGTGATTAATTGGAAGGTTGTGACTTCCACTTTATTTTTGTCTCCTTAGCACCAGGCAGAACCTGTAAAGAGCAAGAAATCAATGAGTATTTGTCAATGATTACAATGGTTGGCATGTTTTCTGTCAAACAAATATTCTATGCACTGCCTATTATAATCCACAATGGTGAGGTGGAGAGCTAATTTAGCTTCCTTATACTTGGTGTTCACCAAACCATGGATGACAAATGCCTTTCTCTCAAATCTCATATTCTTATGATTCAAAGCCACCTTTGGAAAAATAAAACATTTTCCCTTCTGCCTCTTTCTATATTTCCATTCCTATCTTAGCTGTGACCCTTCCAAAATCTATTCTTTCTCTGTTCCTACTTTCCACTATGAATTCTCTATTGTTAAAATATTCCCCATTATCCTATATCTTTTCATCTTACATTCCCTCCACCTTCATGTATTCACAGAATCCTATCCTGGCTTTCTTGTAAAAATAAATCTCTTAGTATCCACTTTTCCTTCTCTTGCGCCTCTTAACAACACAGGACCAGAACTATGCTCCTTGTATACCCCTGTAAATTTCAGATTCTTTTTCTGCATCCATCACTTAGTAACCATCTCTCTAATTTTGAAACTCACTATAGTCTTCCCCATCTCATTATTAGTTATTATTCTGTAGGCCATTTGTTTTTCCTCTGTTCCAATAAGTTTAGTGACTGTCTCCTAGGTCCCTTTTTTACCCACTTCTACTCTAGTTTGAACACAGTAGTCTCCCACTTTATAGACTGCCTTCACTGATGTTAACCTTGACCTATACCCTTCATAACCTGTTCCTTCCTACTTTCTACTTTCTACTTTTCTTCCTTTCCTCCATATAGGGTAAGATTCAGTGATACTGGTCTCCATATCATTTTTTACACAGAATAGTACATCTCCCAACTCTCTGCATGCCCACTGTCCCACATACCTGGAATGCTTTTCCTCCTTATTCCCTAGTTTCCTACAATTCCATTTTCTTCTAGAAGCTTTTCCCTAAATCTCTTAGTGCTAGTACTTTCCTTCTGGTATTACTTTCATGGTACCTGATACATATCATATATATATATATATGTATGTATATATATGTATATGTATAAATACAAATATTTATATGAATATAGTCTTCCCTATTAAATTGTGATCTCATTGAGGGTAGAAATTATTTTTACCTTAATTTGTATTCTCAATACAGTACTTATCACTGTAGCTTGTACACAGTAAGTGCTTCACAAATACTTCTGTCAGATAGAAGTGTTATATTTTGAAATGATATTTCCACTCTGTGATAATCAATTAAATTTGTCCTGTGTCAAAATTCATTTTTTTTAGCTCTTGTTGGATAGTCACTGACAAAATCATTGCATTTGAATTTTATTCTTCACCATACCATTGCCCTAACTTAATGAATCAGGCTACAAGTTTGTAGCTAGACAAGTTTCTATTTCAAGTTTGTAACTAGACAAGGAGGTATGTAGCAGTTACAGATGGACTTAAAATCATGAGGGCTGGATTTAAATCTTGCCTTAGCGACTGCTCGTCTAAACTGAATGATATAATAGCAAAATTCTAATCTGGCCTATAGTAGCTAGGGTGTTAATCCTGCATCTGTCACTTAGTCCTCTTGTGACCATGAACAAGCATCTTTCCCTGTTTGGTCCTTCATAGGTAAAATGATAGCTTTGGTTTAACTGGTCCTATAGGATTTGTAGTTTTAGTCATTTTTAATGTTCCTTGGTGTCTCAGATCAGGAATCCCTAACAGGACTGAGTATCATAGAACAGATAACATTCATATTCCCTTGTGAAACAGATAAAGATTACATATAATAAGGACCAATTTACAGTTGAAAATTAGAGGAAATGTAATGTTTATCTAAGATATGAGTTTGAAACAGATAATTAGAATGATCATTAATGTGTGTATATACATATAAAAATAAGATCTTTAAAACATAAAAAGTGCTTTAAATGCATCATCTTATTGAGCTTAAAAGAAAATCAGATGTTCCTCCATCACAAGATCCCTTAGTAGATTCTCATAGTCATTTATGACACTATGGGAAAATTGAATTTAGAGTTGTGAAGGACTTTAAAGATTAGTCTCCTCATTTTAGAGAATAAAAACAAAGTCCAAATAAAGAAAGAGATTTTCCCAAGGCCATGCAGAAAATAAGTACCAGAGTCAAGATGTAAATCCAGCTTCTCTGATACCAAATCCTTTGCTTTTCTACCTATGTGACCTTGGTCAGTGAGTAACAAATCTGGGATTCAGATC
Source organism: Monodelphis domestica (assembly GCF_027887165.1). Classification (NCBI taxonomy): domain Eukaryota; kingdom Metazoa; phylum Chordata; class Mammalia; order Didelphimorphia; family Didelphidae; genus Monodelphis; species Monodelphis domestica. The sequence goes on along the minus strand of NC_077230.1, from coordinate 269,288,231 downwards.
TAGGTCTTTGGACTCCAAATTCAGAACTCCTTCCACTGAACATGCTGCCTCCCCTAGGCTAACTAGGGATTATATTTAACCCATTTATCTGTCAATTCACATAGACTTTTGAAGATCTCTGCTTTCTAACTCTGTGTTTTTAACCTCTGAAACCACAGTTCCCACCTGAGGGGAAAAACTATTTCAGTCTCTACTCTGGAATAATTCTGCTAGCTAAGGGAACCAGAGGCAACTTGAGATTTACTGATTGACTTGACTTCATAAAGAATGTATTAGGTGCCTCCTCCTGCTTTTCAGCCTGATTACACTTAACTAGTACTTGCCAATGGAATGCTATTTTCACTACAAAGTGTGGCTTCTTAAATAAACGCCTTATAAAATTCTATTTTTGAGAAGCCTTTTCATTTTTCATGGACTTCAATTCACTAGATTATGAGGATAGATAGATGAAAAAAATAGTTCCTGATTTCAAAGAGGGTCCATTCTACTGGGGAGTGATGGAGTTGGGGGACTGGAGTGGATAGGGAACACATTATATACACAGATGTAGGTAGAAGGATGCAAGGAAAGTTAAAAAGGAACAATAAACATTGACAACTAAGAAAATCATTTAATGCTAACATATGTCCAGTGTTATACACTCTTCTGTTTAACTTTTATAGTATCATGGCAATATTTCTTTTTCTTAAACTAATATTGTTTATATACGAAGTTATTTTAAAAATGCCAAATTTCCCATTGAAACATTGTCTTTTTAATAACAACATTCTTCTGGCAATGTTTCATGATTGTCAGTCTAGGAACTCTAGAGTTTCAGAAGAATTAAAGTTAAGGATAACCCATGGCAATTCCATCCCCAAATTAGAGAGGAGAAAGATGAGATTCAAAGAAGTTAAGGGTGTTGATCAAGACCATAAGCAGAGGGGTTAGGGAATCAGAAGCACAGGTCTTCTTAAACAAAAAACAGTTAATTTGCCTTCCTAATTCTATAATACTATCTCTAGTATTAGGTGGCTTAGTTCAATTATTTCAATATTTCAAAATAGAAATTAAAAACATTTTTAGCTAAGTTTCCCAATTTCTTTAAGTTGATTAGCACTATGGAGTATCCCAAAGTAACAAATTTGGGAGTAGAAGGGACCTTGACTATATTTGACCCATATGCTGAAGGAAAAAAAAAATCTTTTCTATGATACAAATGACAAATACTTTTCTAATTTCCATAGAAAAAGGAAATAGGAATCATTTTATTTTGCAATGGTCCTAATTTTTAGGAAATTGTTGTTATTTGCTATAACATTATATCTAACTTTACTCCTACAATTCAAACTCAAAATAGCCTATGTTAACTACTAGTGGCTTATTACTAGTCCTGTTTTCTAAAACCAAAAAAAATGGGTTTAATACCGTTTTATCACTTTATTGACTGCACTAAGAATTATAGCTGGTAGGGAACTATATATGTATGAATATACATGTAAATGTATATATCTAAACACATACATGTCCATAAACATACAAACATATATACATATGCTATATGTATACATATATACATCTATATATTAATGAAATATAAAAACACATAGATTATGTATATACCTATATGTGTATATGAAATGTCCTGCTTCAATAAATCTGTGATTTCTTCCATGTATCCCTGTAATCAATAGATAGCCATCCCTTAGAGCCTTCATCAAGAACTAAAAGTGAACTATTTGATCATCTACTCCAATCCCTTCATTTTACATGAAAGAAAATTCTGACTGAGGAAAATTAAGTGACTTGACGCATATGATCGTGTGGTGACTTGACTTAAAGTCTTTCTGTAGCAAGTATCAGCAACATTATTTGAAACTATGTCCTGTTTCCTGAACCAATGTTCTTCTCCTTATGCTCTATTCTTTCGTGAGTTGTTATAACCAAAGGAACTCATCACCTTCTGATGATGAGACTCTCCTGGATTAGTCCTTGGCTACTCTACTCCCCAGAGCCTCTATTGGATAGTTTTTGCCCTAGAAACTACCAATTATTGCTGATAGTATCTTGATTCAATATTTGGAAATACAGGTTCATTTCTATGACAAGATGAGGTATTAGAGAAGAAATATAATAAAAAGGGTCTCAGAGATCAGACCTACATAAATTCACCCAAAGACATGGATTCTGAGTAATTAGACTCTTCTCCCCAGCTTTTTTTTTCTCTTTCCCAGCTTCCCATTTTTGATCTTACATTACGGGCTTATACTTTGAAGATAAATTTGTGGGTATAGCTCCTCCCTCCCTCTCAGCTCCTTGGAAGGCAGTTGTGGAGTCTGGCAGGTGAGAGCCAGGCAGGAGAATTTTACTCATGTGTTTTTATTTAGGCTTTATACTTGTGTTCTTTTATTCTATTTCAAGTGATCAATAATGAACTTTATAAAATATAATTCTTGGAGTTATTGAACATTAATTTAAATTTAGCATTTTATTATATATATATATATATATACTTTCTGAAAAGTTATATTTTCAAGTGATCTAAACTCATTTAATCTCATTTCTTACATACACAATAAGACAGGCCTCATAACAAAGTGGAGCAATGTTCATAATCCTTCTCTAAGAAGTAATGGAAAAGCCCTGTTGACTGCTGTAATGCTTTGGAAAGTACAGGCAATATGGCAGAACCATAAAATCATATAGCCAAAGCCAGAAAATCTTAGAAGACATCTAGTCCAATATCATTTTTAAGATGAGGAAACTGGAGCACAGAAATTTTAAGTGACTGTGCCTAAGTTCCCCCAGGTAGCAAGTGGGAGATTTGAACCTAACTTCCCTGACTCTAAACCCCAAGCCCTTTCCACTCTATCACATTTTTTTTCATTTATTATATGGGATCAAAAGATATGGATCAAAATTCCAACTCTACTACTTATTACCTGTATGGCCTTATATAAATCACAGAAACTTTCTGGACCTGAATTTCTCATCTGTATATTAAAGGAAATGAAATGAAACAATTATAAGCAACAGTAGACCTATGATTATATTAAAAATATTTTTCTCAAATGCCTTCCCCAGTACTGCCTGAAATCTCTGCTCCGTCAGATTCAGCCCTTTGGGAAAACAAATATTCCTGATTGATTAACAGCTTAAATTAGTTGCTACTCATGTGTTAATCTCTTGTAACCCTCCTTGCTTTCAAAAGGTGTATTTTTGTATCTTAATGTAAGTTAGTACTTCTAAAAGGAGAAGAGTTAAGGGAAGAGAAGAAAAAGCTAAAAAGAGAGGGAAAGATAGAAAGATCTCAAGTATACCAAAACATTTTCAAATTTGTATATGTGTGTGAGAGAGAGAGAGAAATTGGGAAATAAAATGGGCACCTATTGATTCAGAAATAATGGTATATAAAAAGAATGTTCTATGTTCATACTGTAAGAAAAAAATTTAAACAGGTATTGAGGAAAACACTGGCAATATGTACAAAATAATACAGAAAGAAGAAAACAGAATCAGGAGAACAATATATACAACAGTGAAAACAAATGAAAGGAATATAACACTTAATAAGTAGCTAAACTCTATTAAATGGAACTACCCATCTTGATCATAGAAAACAGATGAAAACTATATTGTTCACTTCTAACAGAGAAAAGAGGGGACTATATATGGCAAATTGAATAAAAGATTAGATGCCATTAGCAGTGTTTGTCAACTTTGATAAACTATGTTTTGGCACAAGGTGGAAACCTGGTGGAAATGGAGGATACATTTGAAAATGATGTTTTTTTAGGTTTTGATATTTTAAGCATCAACAAAAAAGGAAATACATTGTAAAAATAAATTAAAGAGTAAAATGGGTCAAAAAAATCAAAGGAGTATAAATAACCCTAAAGGGGAAGATTACAATTTTGTATAGAGTTGGCCTCCAAGCAAGATAATTAAGCAATTCCTGTAGTTATAGACCCACAAATTTAGCCATAGAATATATAACTTCTCTGAATTTACCCGCCTTGTTGCATTATTTAAAACTTTATTTTGTTCCTCCCTTCTTGAAATATAGTTATCAAAAATATTTGAAAACTAAAGGACACTAGGGAAAAGTGTGAAGCTGATAAAGTTTTCTAGCCTGACTTTAGCCTCTTTCTAGCAAATCTCAAAGAAATTTATTATGTTAGCCTCCTGGGAGGTTAACTCTAGCAAGAAGATGACAGAACACTGAATGTGGTTATCTGACAGGTATTGAGATTAATTATACAAAATTCAAAGCTGTTTGTTTCTTGGCCAATAAGCTTTCTACTAGCAAATGTTTATTTTCTACCAAACTGGAAAGGTTCTCATGGTCTCCAGTTTCAGTCTGGTCTTTCATGTGTATTTACAAAATTAATAATGATATATAGTTCTAAAATCACTTTTTAGTATATGAGAATTTTCCAGAGTCACTCAGTTAATACACATTACTTTTTAAAAAAATAGCTTCTTTGTAGATTTTTTAGGGTTTTTTTCTAACCACTATGATAATTATTTTGCTTTCCTTTTATAATAGCTCATCACTTCCCATCTTATCAGCAATGTAATTATTGCAACTTGAAGGAGCTTTTGAATTCATTTATGAAGACACTCTTTTGAAAAAGACGCTATTTTTTAATAAATACATCATATATTTAGGAGCCATGAACTCTAAATTTTCAGCCAGGTCGTTTATTCTCTGAACATACAAGCAGAGCTGCTTTGGTATTCATTTTCACCATTCTTATCAAAATGAAAGGATTATTCTCTGGTCAGCTTAATTACTGCATTTTGTTCTCAAGAGAAAATTATCCAATTTCTACTTTTGATGGTGAACCATCAAAGTCAGACACCAGCTTTAATCAGATTGTCTGCTCTTGCTGTCCTTCCTTCTCACAAATCCACTAATGGAATGCTCATAAGAAAATTAATTCAACCTCCATTCCTTTCTCCAATGTGTTCTGCCCAGTCTTTTGGCTGCAAGAGTGGAGGTAGTAGGACCTATATGCATCCATATTGTTCCTGTTACAGATAAGAAAAAGTCTGTTTTAGTTCCAGGAACAACACAAAATTTCAGATCTTCTCTCTGGTGTGTTCATTCATAAGTCTTCCTAATTCTGAGTTGGCCCTTGAATTAACTGGTTCTTTGGGATACAGTAAACTTTCTATTAGCTCAGTGATATACATGGCAAACAAAATCTCCTAAATACATGCTAGAATAGAACAAAACTGGGTGTTCAGATCCAGGCCAAAATGAGAAGTGCTCTTGACTATGTATGTTTGTTACTAAGTTTTTGCTTTTCTTTTTTTCCTTTTTTTCCCAAATGGAAGAGGATAGTAAGAAATAAATTAAAAAATGAACTTTTTAAAAAAACAAAAATGTCATAAAAACAAAAATATTAGTGCAGTTTTACCATATCAAGAATAAAGCAAGTAGAGGCTAGTGTAGGAGTACAAACAGAACTTCTTCAGTAACTTCTTTCCTAGCTTAGTCAACCTCCCCATGTGAAAATAGTTCCTGGTTCCTCTGTAAGTTTTCATCACTTCCATTCATTTTTCTTCCCTTTTTCACTCAAACCTCAGTAGAGCTTTCATATTGTGTGACCAAGCTACATATAATCAGAATCATCCCCAAGACCTTCCCTTCCTGGAATTGCTCTCCCTTATTTTCCATACCCCTTGCTTTTGAATTCAAAGGGTTCCTTCAGACTTGAGATTAGAAAGTTTAAGCTTAGACTCTGTTATACTGTGGGAGATTTCTCCCTACAAAATAGCTTTGCAGATGCAGCATAAACCCAATTTATGTATATGATAGGTGTCATATCAAGACATAGTGCCACTAACTCTCTTGCCCAAATAGTTTAGGATGCCCCTATTGTGGTTGATTTCTAAGGCCCTCTCCCTCATTAAACACAATTTGCTAGTGTTTGTCTTATCTTATTACTTTTAAACCATGTATTTCTTAAGAAATAAACTTTTCCTATTCTTTCTCCATTCACAGTGATGCTTGTAATACCTTCAAAATTAGTATCATCTGTGAATCAAATTATCATTCTCCTCACCTCCCTACTTCACAATGATAACTGAGGCACTGAGGTGGTCAAACAAAATCAGACAGTAATGCTGATCTCTGAAGTTCTTCCTTTAAGCTCCATCCCCAAATCCAATGCCTCCCATTTCCCATTATGTTCTGATTCACATCTTTTAGACAGTTCCCCATCCTTCTGACAGCCCCCATAGAAAGCCAGTTTGCATTATTTTTTTCTGCACTGTGTTCTCATGAATTTGGAAAGAGGGACACTATGGAAACAATGCAACAAGATGCAGAGACAGAACAAATCTACAGAAAGCAACAGTATTAAGGTCAGGGAAATATTTAGAGTTTAAGGATGTGAGTGGCAAACAGTATATTTTTCCAGTTTGCCTAGGGCAAAGAAACCCCAGGGACTGTGCTATCTACAGAGATCAGCAAAGATCATTGAGAGGAGCACTGGCCCAGCTTACTATTAGGAAACCCTTTCTGAGCTCTTCTGTAAAAAAAAGGCAGCAGTGTAACATGGAATATAGTTTTCCTCCCTGCCTTAAATTTCCCTCTTTCCCTTCAGTTGTTTTCCATTTAGCCATGAATGGGAGCAGTCATTTCCATCTGAAAACAAAGAAGATTGGTATTGTGCCTGTTTGGGAGAGATGGTCCTTTGCATCTTGCCAACATTCATTTTCAAATCCTCTTACTGTTAGAGCTTAAATAATTTATTTTGATTTAATCTGTGATTTTATCCTCCCTTTCTCCCCGATACAAACTCATACTTCCAGGCACAAGGGCCTGCTCATTATTTCCTCAATGTGCCAAGTGGGTTTTTCTATGAGGCTATTGCTATTATCTTTAACCTGGATACCTTCTCCTTCTTTCTCTCAATCTCACTCTTCCTGCTGGACTCACCTTATTTAGTGGCCTGCAGCCTTCTCTGATAACACTAGCTGATAACAGCCAAAATAAGTTCACCAACTACTCCACTAAACTACATAAAGTAGTTAGCTTTTGATACTTGGATCCTTTTTTTCCTTTGTGTGAGCCCCTCAGATCCAGGTCTATTATCTTACATTTCTTTGGATTCACTCTGGATATCAGATAGTAGGAATTCAATTAATGTTGGTGTATAAAAAGTATAATTTTATGCAATATGTATTTTTACAAATAAAAATAAAAAATCAAGGAAACCACAAAAGTCCAAGGACATTGGCCAAGCCATTTATTTTTTCTGTTTCCTCCTGAGCTTAGCTAAATGAAACTCCAAAAGTGTATACTTATTGGTGACAGTCTCTTTACAGATTGTATTCCTAAAAATTCAAGAAAGGCAGTGTTTCTTCTTTTTTAAGTTAAATTTTAATTAACTAATCAAGTCATCCTAATCTGGTCAAACGATTATCTCAAAAATCAAAAGTCTCCAAATCTGCTAGCCCAAACACCTATATCCACTTCTTAGGAGCACATTACTCAGGTCCTCCTTTGAACATTCCAGTAGCTCATTAGGAGTTTGTCCATCAAACTCCCAAACCATAGAGTGATTTAGGCAAGGTAGGCAGGGATAGAATCCTTGTCTCTCTTTTTCTATTAACTAAATTTTGTTAAAAAGTAAGACATGCCTTAGAATTTCTAAGTATAAATACATGCAAAAAGCAGTAGACTGGATAGAGTCTCTGGCCAAAGTCTCAGACACAAGAATACACATGGATTCTCTCTAGTCCACACTCTGATATAGACATTAAAATATGGAAAACAAATTCACACAGGGTAGTACTTATGCATAGTAAACAAAAATACTCAAAAAGGTATTATAACCCCAAAGCTACAAAGGATCTTTACATATCAAAGGTAATTTTCCCATGGCAAGAACATAATGCAAATAAATGTCCTATAATGGGATCAACTGGGTTCAAATTCAAGGTGACCCACAGGGCCTTAAAATTCTACTTTATGTGTGGTTTGGAGGAAAGTCAGCTAATGATGGCTCAGCTTTAGGCCATTTTCCTTTGGAAAGCTAAGATGATAATGGCATGAGATAATACGGCTAAAGGAAGAACATCATATGCAGTGGTTGTTCTTTATTTCTTTAAAAGTTATTTCTTTATTATTGAGTGGTTTTTTAATTGACTAATTTCCTTTTTCAAAAATAGCTTATTCAGAGAGATTATTTTTTAATAAAATTTTTGTTCCTAGGATAAAATTAATATCAAGTTTTCATGGGAAAAAAAATGAATTAACACCAGCAAATGTCGCATGTTATTCAGGCCTTCATCGAAACTAGTTGCTTAAAGGTCCAGAAGGAGTTTTAACTTATTTATTGGGAGTATTTTTGTTATTAGTGCTTTCAACTATGTATGAATTTCTGGCCCTATTTCAGGCTTTCTGGGCTGAAATACAAAAGTAGTTTGCCATTTCCTTCTCCAGTCATGACAAAAGATGAGGAAACTGGGGTAAACAAGGTTAAATGACACTTGTCTGATATCATGTAGCTGCTAAGTGTCTGAGGCCAAATTTGAACTCAGAAAAATGAGCCTTCCTGACTTTCATTTTATATCTATCTATCTTTCTATCTATCTATCTATCTATCTATAGCTGTATACTTATATACACATTACATATATATATAATGTATATAATATATAATGTAAAATGCATTGCTGATGGAGTTGTGAATTGATATAACCATTCTAGAGGGAAATTTGGAACTATGCTCAACAGGCACCAAAAGACTATCTTCCCTTTGATCCAGTGATAGCACTGCTGGGTTTATACCCCACAGAGATGATAGGGGAAAAGATTTGTACAAAAATATTCATAGCTGCGCTCTTTGTGGTGGCAAAATAATTGGAAAATGAGGGGATGCCCTTCAATTGGAGAAGAGCTGAACAAATTGTAGTATATGTTGGTGATGGAAAACGATTGTGCTCAAAGGAATAACAAACAGGAGGAATTCCATGTGAGCTGGAATGACCTCCAGGAACTGATGCAGAGTGGAAGGAACAGAACTGGGAGAACAATGTACACTGTAGTACAATCAAATGTAATGGACTTCTCTACTAGCAGCAATGCAATGATCCAGAAGAATTCTGAGGGACATATGAGAAAGAACTATATCCATATTCAGAGGAAGAACTGTGGGAATAGAAACACAGAAGAAAAACAATTGCTTAATCACAGGGGTTGATGGGGAAGTTGGGTTGGGGGTATGTAGACTCTAAATGATCACCCTATTGCAATTATCAATAATATGGAAATAGGTCTTGATCAATGACACAAGTAAAACCCAGTGGAATTGTGTACTGGCTTCAATGGGAAGAGGTGGGAAAGAACATGAATCATGTAATCATAAAAAAGTCTAAAGTAATTAATTAATTAAAATTTTCATTTAAAATAATACATGATATATGTAAAACAATTGTAAGAGTTTAAATTTAGGGTTTTGACTAAATATGAGAATTCTAACATAATATTGTGGTTGCCAATTTAAAAATATTATAACTTAAGTCAAAAATGACTTTTAACAGCTTTATTTACAAAGAGGTGGAAAGAGTGAATGTGGAAAAATATAAGAAGAAAGTAGAGAATTTTCTAGTCTACCATCCTAAGTGCTAATCCAGTACTCAGCTAAGCCCTGGCAGGGTTTCCCTAAGTCTGATCTCCACATGAATTTCCCAGTAATCCACAGCCAGAGATCCTGGTAGTGTCTTCAGTAAGATTTCCACGAACCCAGGCTCCTCCAAAATCAAAACAGGAATCTTGGCTACTTACCCAGAAAGCCAGGACAGGATCCAGGGAAAAGGTCTCCTCCAAGCCAAGGCAGGGATCTCAGCCACTTATTCCAAATGCCAGGAATTCCAGAATCAATCTCTCCAGAAGCCAGGAAAGCAATGCCTCTAGACCATGCTAATCTCTTCATTTTATGCTTCCTTTTTCCACATCACTTCTTGTCACTTCTTGTCTTTCCCCCTTCTTCACAGGAACCAATGGCAGACATTCAATTTGCCCAACATTGACCTATGTGGGAGGCAATAGCCTTTTGGAGGTGTGAGCTTACTCTCATAATTGTCTAATGAATGCTCTTAATTAGTGTTAAGTAGGGGTACTTTAAGTTCTTGATTTGATTAGCTAAAATAGATATGGGGAGAGTTAATCCTATTTTCACATAATATATTATTATAATATAACAACATATAATTAATACAACATAACATAATTAATATAATGTAACATATTATATATGTACATTGTTTAACTCTCATTTACCCTAGCCCTAGGCCTTTGAAGTTCATTTTTGTTCCACAACTCTTTCTCTGCCAAGAAAAAAAAAGTAATCGAAGGTAAGTTATAGAAGAATATAAACAAAGGTCTGGTTGATGGACAACCTTGAGTAAATACCTCTAGGATACTGAGTGAGGTTGAGCAATTTCAAATAAATGATAGCAAGGGAGTATACTCAATAAAAGATCTGGGGAACCAAAGAAGACATTAAATTATATTTCGGATGGAAGGGAAAACAGAGTAACAAGGATCAGAGAATATTCAAATCTGGAAGTTGGTTTGTTCCATACAAAAAATATTCTGGGCTTGTTAAAATATATTGTGTGGAAGGGGTTCAACGACATTATACTACCTATTCTCAGCCTCAGTTTGATTACTTCTAAGGCTAAAAAATTTATTCTGATTCCTGGAAACATACAGACACAGATACACAGACACACACACACACACACACGCACACATACACTTCTGTATGATGTATGAAAGTGCTTTTTAAGTATACTCTCTTTTCAATATAGCAATTCAATAATTATTATTAAAATATAATTGTTGCTATTATAAACATTTTACAAACACAGCATCACTATATATAAATATAGTAGTGTAAATATATATAGCATATATATTTATAATATACATATAAATATATATAGTATATATAAATATAGTAGTGTAAAAAGTGTAAAGCTTATACATGTATGAGCACTTGTGGGCATGCATACACATATGTATCCATATTTATGTGTGCTGGTGAGAGTGTGTATGTATGCATGTTCATGAATCCATGTAATTTTGAATGCATGCATCACTGTCTCAGGTGCTGGGGCAAGGAACAGAACAAATAGAGTGGAAGCAACAACCAGAAACTTTACTTTGTTTGCTGAACCCCAGAGACTGCATCCCTCAATATATCATTGGAATCTGCAGGTAAAGGGTACTAAGAATGGCTATGTCTGCTGTGACCTCAGGTTTAGAGACCAAAGGCTCCACTCTGTTTGTTCACAGGAGGAGATGGAAGGAGAGAATGTCACAGACTCCACAGTCACCAGACACTAAGTGCAGAAACTCACCCCTCACTGCTAAAAAACAAGTGACTTTGGAGGTCTGAGGAACTCATACTAGGTACCTGTTCCATCCTAGATTGTGGAAGTTGGAGAGAAGGAGTAAGGAAGAATTACACACTGGTGAGTGTGATTTCAGAGGAACTGGGTTCCCTGTAACTGTGGTGATGCCCAAGAGAGAAAAGTCCCTGTTGTTGATACAGAGGGAGGTGTATTGGCTACTTGCAGTTGCAGTGGCAGAACTGTCCACAGACTCTAGATTGAACACCTGAAGTAAATCATGGACTGGAGTTTGAGTGGGGGATTGGAAGTACATCTGACCCTGGACTATAAAAATGCAAATAACTAAATATAATCCAGGTAAAAGGAAACATATACATACAAAAAATGCTGAAACTTGTAGTGATATTCCCCAGCACAATACAAAAATTAATTCTATTTGCCTGGTCACAAAAATAAAAAAAAATAGATTAAATGAAAATGAATAAGGAAAGGAGAAAGAACACAACAACTGGTCATTATGATGAGGACAGAAAAAAATCTTGACTCAAACTCAGAGGACAGTGAGGCAAAAACACTTTAAAAACAACAAAGAAATACAGTAAAGGGTCAAAAGTTCAAAAGAAGTGCTTTTGGAAGATCTTTTAAAAAATAAAAAAAAATGAGAGAAGTTGAGGAAAAGTTGGAATAAGAGTAATGTAAGAAAACCAAGAAAAACATGAAAGGAAGATCACCAAATGGTAGAGCATATCCAGAAATTCACAGAGGAAAATAATCTATTAAAAACTAGAATTGAACAAGGGGAAGATAATGATTCCCTAAGTCAAGAAGAAATAATAAAGCAAACTCAAAAGGCTGGAATAATAAATGAAAACGTATAACATCTTATCTTGAAAACAACTAACCTGGAAAATAAATCAAGAAGGGACAGTATAAAAAATATTGGATTCACAGAAGGTTATGATGAAAAAGAGTTTAGACACAATACTCCAAGAAATATTCAGGAAAACTGACCAGAAATTCTAGAATCAGAGGGTGAAATAGACATGGAAAGAATTCTCTGATTACCAGCTCAAAGAGGCACAATGATTAAAATGCACAGGATCATAATAGCTTTGTTCCATAGGTCTCAGGTTAAAGAGTACATACTATAAGCATTAAGGGAAAAATACTGTGGAGCTACAGTCAGAAAAACACAAGACTCAGCAGTAGCCCCAACATTAAAAGAACACAGGTCTTAGAAAGAACAAGGCTTTCAACCATGAGTAATATATCCAGAAAGGATGAGCATAAGTATAAAAAGGTAAGAAATGAACACTTATGGACAGAAGGAGTTTCAACTATTTCTGGGGGGAAACCAAAAACTAAAGGAAATTTTTAATCTATAAAAATAAAGTGTATTAAAAACTAATCATAAGAAACCCAAAAAGTCAAAATTTTTATTCCTATATAGGAAAACCTCATCTATGGCTCTTGGGAATAGCATCATTGCTTGGCTATTTTGAATGTACATATATGGATCGAAGACTTGAGGTGGAGATGATTGCAGTGAATTGAACTGAATTAGTAGTGGAATAAACCCAGTGGAACTGGGATGGAATGAATATCTCATATGGAAGAGGAATGAGTGAAGGAACTACCACAGAGAAGGAGAGAAATGTGAAGGAAGGAGAAGAGGTCTGGAAGTATGAAAAACATATTCTCATCATGAAGAAAGAAAAACATACACAATTAGAAGGGTAAACATTTTCTTAATGTAGAAAGAAACATGAAGGTAGTTGGATGGGATAAGGGAGGGACTCAAAGTCCCCTTGGGTGACTGAGGGAATAAAAGAAGGATTAGCTAATAGAAAGGAGGGCAAAGGTATAAGAAAAGAAAGGGAAGGGAAGGATTCCTAGAGGGGAGTACATCACAATAGGCAGGGGGTAAGGTGAGCAGATAAGGGAAGGACTCTTAGGACAAGAAAGGAAAGAGATTTTTAGAAGCAAAATCATATAAAGAAGTAGGAAAGCATAACTTGGTGGCTGATAAGGAAGAGACTATTGGAAAGGTGGATAGAATAAGAATTAAAAGATAATGGGGAAAGGACAAGGTAAGGACCTTTGGATATGTAAGCCAATTTGGAACTAAGGGGGCAAACAGAGCATAAGGGAAGATTTTGGAAGGAGGATTATTTGGAGAGGTATTGGTTGAAGAAAATTGTCATCTAAGGAGAGATAAGGCAGAAAGAAAGGAAGAAGGGCTGAAAAATAAGGAGGAATAGAGTAGATAGAAATACACAGCTAGTAGCCATGAGATTGGGTGTAAATGGAATTAATTCACCCATAGGAAGAAAATAGATAGGAGAAAGGATGAAAAAGCAGTACCTAAACAGTGTGCTATCTTCAAGAAACAACCTTAAAATAAGAGATATACATAGAGTGAAGGTGGTGAGTTATAATAGAATATACTATGCTTCAGCTAATCCAGAGAAGGCAGGGATAACAATCATGATCTTTGACAAAGATGGGGAAAAATGGATATAATTGGAATAGATGAACATGACAAATGCATTATGTTGGAGGACCACTAAAAACAATGAAGTATTTTCAAAATCAGACCTCTATGAAATAAGAATACAGATTTTTATAGCATCCAGATTAAAAAAAAACAAACTAAAACTAAATGAGATACAAATGAAATTGATAACAAAGTAATGATAGCAGTGGACATTAATTTTCTTCTCTCAGAACAAGATTAATCTAACCAAAATATTAAGAAAGAAGTTAAGAAGATGAATAAAAACTTAGATTAGTTAAATATGATCGTTATCTGGAGAGGTCCTACACATTTGTGTGAGGCTAGTAGTCAATTTAAGCCTGAACATACCAGTAAACAAAGTAGTTCATGATGGGACAACAATAGTTTAGAGAGCAAAACTATTCTACAAAAGTCTTGCTTTAACACTCTTTTTCTTACTGCAGAGGTAATCCTGTATTCCTGAGGAGTTGTGATTGTGTAATTAGAAATCTGTTACCCTAAAAACTATGATTCCTAGGAGTCCACTGACTTCCAGTCATTATGTACTGACTTAGACAGGAGATAAATTGGGTGGGGTTCCTGATCTAGCTCTCTTCTCTTCCTGTCTTGCTCTTCCTGTGGACGCAGTCTTTTATTTGACCAGGTAGAAAAATTTAGTCATGTAGTTCCATGTTGTTAGATAATAAACTTTGTAACATATAATACTTGGAGTTATTGTATATTAATGGTTAAGCTTACAATTTGGTGACCAAAAACAGACAGAATTGTACAGAGTTAAGAAAGTGTTGGAGAAAATGTTAATACCCATTTTGGTCTACATTTTTGGAGTGCTGGGTATGATTAAACTGAAAAGATTTGATTTTGGAAAGAGTATGGTCTTGACAACAGATAGCTCTGTGATCTTAGAGACCAATCTAACTAAATATCATCCTGGTAATATATATTAATTGAGAACCAGATAGCATAAATTGTTCCAATTAATTGCTGATAGGAACATGGAAATGCAGGCTTAATATTACATTATTAGATCAGTTGTGGATTGCTTTTTAGAAAACAAGATGGAAATATAAATTAATAGGCCTAAAGTTGTCTTTCCCACTGCTGGGATGAGGCTGTAAAGCTATTATTGAAAGGGTAAAAAGTTCCAAATGTATGAAGATATTCATGAAAGCTTTGTTTGTAATGACAAAATAACTGGAAATAACACAAATGCAATGATAGACAGAAATGACTGAATAGTTTGTGATATTTGAATGTAATGGACTATATTATTTTACTAGAAATGAAAACATTGGAAATACAAAAAAGGAAAACATATGAAGATATGAAAAGAAAACAAAAGTGAGTAAGAATAATATATACTACAATTTTACATACATGTATATATATATATATATATATATTTAAAATAGCCACAAAATCAAGAGAAAAAGTAACAAAAAAAATCCAAATGGAACTCAAAAGTAGAGATGTTTATGTTAGCACACATATATAATTTTCATATTTTAAACAAATTGCAAACAATGTGATGTTTTTGGTTTTGTACATAATTTTTATGCATTTGTTTATTTAAATGTTTTTGGTGGTGGTGGTGGTAGTGATGGGTACTTGGTATATAAAATGGGGAAAAAAACAGAATAATCTATTGAAACTGTGATTGCAAATACATAGATATTTATATTACTCCTTCAAGATCATATGCTACATGATTGGAGGGACCATATTTCATTCAATCTCTGTATCTCAACCAGTAGACAGGCTCTGCACATGGTAAGTTTTAAAAATTCTATTAACAAAGAGTATTTGTTCAATTTAATTCAATTGATTTATTTAAACCCTTCCTTTCTGTCAGTATCAATTATTAGACAGAAGAGAAAAAAGGGCTGGGCAATAGGGATTCTCATGACTAGGAAATGACTAAGGTCAAATTTGAACACAGCTCTGAACTCCAAACCTGGTCCTCTATCCACTGTGCTACCTAGCTACTACAAATCAATTTCTTTTTAAATAAAGGAAAATAAAGAAACATGTCCACCCAATTAGAGCTGTATAAAAATGAAATTTGCTTCCATTCCCCATCACTAAGGCAACTCCTTAAAAGAATCCTGGCCGGTTACCAGTCTATGGTTTTGCTAAAGGTGATTCATTTACAGTTAGTTTATTTTTTATTATCTCTAATGTTCCTTCCTACTCTAAAATCCTGTGATCATCAAACAGCATAATCAAAAGGTTTAGATTATATTTAATTACAGAAAAACTTCATTAGAAACTTTATCAGAAAAGCTTTATAAAGTAAACTTTCAGAAAGAGGGTCACTCTACTCACTTCAATCCTTAGTGATGGAAAGAACTTAACTTTATTATACCTATTGGCTACTGTTCTAAAGCAGACAAAAACATGTGCTTGTTTTATTTTTAATGCTGTTTTTATGATGTCTAAAGTATTCATTTTTACCTATGATTAAATACTCTATAATAATTCATTTTCCATCCTCTATGATGTCTCTATTATCAAATAGAAAGAATTTTTTTCAGCTGTGTAAATAATTTAGAAGTTGATGTTTAAAATCCTTAAGAAAAGTTTGAAATATATTTTTGTTCTTTTCCCTATTGGTGGTCTTCTGTACATTTTCTTTATTTTGCCCCTACTTATGAGGATTCATTCAATTAAATATTTATTTATTGCTGCTATTGCTGTTGCTGCTGATATGAAGTGCAATTTAAACACAATATAATAATAGTCTGTCACCAGAAACATCAGAAGAATAATGTTTCCACTTATTCCAAAGTTCTCTTGTCACCAATAGGTAACACATACTTATTCATACTTACCATGTGCTAGAACTCTGCTAAACAAAACATACAAATAACAGCATAAAGAAAGACAATCTATATCCTCAGGTAGCTTTTGTTCTAGAGAGAAGACGGCAATGCATAAAGAAACAAGTAGTGGCATATGATTGTGATGGAATACTATTGGGTCATAAAAAATGAATAGGATAATTTTAGAAAAAAACATGAAAAAATGGAGAGTACAATGAGCAGAGTCAAGAAAACATATACAGTAACAGAATTATTGTTTGAATAATGACTTGCATATGTCTACTTCTACAGAATAAAAAAGCATGACAGTTTTATATATACATAGATTTTTTTTGACAAATGTTGCTTTCTCTAATGGGGGAGAGGAAGGAGGAAGGAATTTAACTGTGTTTTATTTTAACAAACAGAAAATAAATTTATTTTTTAATGGAACTGAAAAGGTAAGGTGGGGTAACCAAAGTGGCCCATATTGGAGAATGAGGACAAAGTCTAGAGAATCTGATGTACAGAAGTAATATTAAACTCTTCACAAAATGGACATACTAGAAAGTACTGAAAAATGGAAGAGGGGATAAGCCTGGAAGAGAATACTTTTACCTACAGAGGCTTCAGTTATTGAGGGAAGTTCTAATCAAGAATTGCTAAAGGTTGGTGCCAAGATGGCAGAGGAGGTATAGATCCTCATTTGATCTTTACCAAATTACCCTCCAAAAAACCTGTAGCAGTATAAACCACAAAAAGACATAATGGAGTAATTTCCACTAAAACAACTTAGAAGGCTGGCATGGTGCACACCGAAGGCAGGCCCAATAACAGCAAAGGCCTCTGGAGCTTTCAACCACAGGGGTACAGATGGGATGGGAGTCAGACAATTGTTCAGAAGATTACAAGGGCCTCTTTGCTAGCTCTGGGTACAAGAGTCATCACATTGCCCATACACAGAACCAGGTCATAATCTGGAGCATGATCTCAGGGTGAAAAGAAGCACTGACAGATACCAGTGTTTATTGCTACAAAGGACCAAGGGACCTTAGTCACAGTTTCAAGGGAGAAAAGAGTGCTTGTGGTTATTCACAGAACAGAGCATGGGCTAGGAGAGTATTAAAAGCATCTCTCCTTACATAATGCCTCCATGGAAGCACTGAAAGCTGATAGGTCTTAAGAACTAGATTTGAAGGCAGGTGCACAAAAAAACCTGAATTTTAGAATAATACTCCTTTAACCAAATGTACAGAGGTCAAATATAACATTCTTTTTAAATAAAAGAAGAGGGAAAAGGCTGAAAAATGAAGGAAAAGCAGAAAAAAAACCTCAACATAGAAATTTATTTTGGTGATAAAGAAAACTTCCACTTGTTCAATTCTAATTTTTAAGGCATGATTTTCTTGAGTGAGCTTTTGTACCTGCTTTTCTATTGGGTCACTTCTACTTTGTAGAGTGAATATAGCTAGCTAGATATGATATAGATATAAATAGGTATATAGATAGATATATAGATAGAGAAAAAGATAGAGATAGAGATATAGGTATAGGTATGGATATAGATATAGATATAGATATAGATACAGATACAGATACAGATACAGATACAGATACAGATAGAGACAGAGATATAGAGATAGAGATATAGGTATAGGTATGGATATAGATATAGATATAGATATAGATACAGATACAGATACAGATACAGATATAGATATAGAGATATAGAGATATATATAGATATAGATATAGATATAGATATAGGTATAGATATAGATATAGATATAGATATAGATATAGATATAGATATAGATATAGATATAGATATAGATATAGATATAGATATAGATATAGATATAGATATAGATATAGATATGAATTGTTCTCAAGCCCCAAAAGAATTAATGGAAATGCTCTAAAAAGTTTTTTTTTTAATCAAATAAGTAAAAAGTAGAATAAAATTAGAGGACAAAAGAATGAAAATCATGGGGAAAAAAAGAGTCAATGATTTGATAGAGACAAAAAATATACTGAACAAATTAATACTATAAAAATAGGCCAATTGGTAAAGGAAGCACAAAAATCCAAAGAAGTGTTTAACTTTCTAAAAAGCAGAATTGGAAAAATGGAAAAAAGGTATGCGAACATGAACTACAAAGGATTTCTTAAAAGACAAAATTGGCCATATAGAAGATAAAAATACACAAATTCACTGAGGAAAAGGGCTCTTTGCAAACAGAAATAGCCCAATAGAAAAGGAGAAACAAAAGCTCATTCAAGAAAAGTATGTCTTAAAGATTAGAATTGAACAAGTGGAAACCAATGATTCTATGAGACACCAAGAAACAAGCAAATAAAGTCAGGAGAATAAAAAAAAATAGATGAAAACGTGAAATATCAAACTGGAAAAGCAAATGATATGGAAAATAAATCCAGGGAAGATAATGTAAGAATTATTAGATTACCTAAAAGCAAGTTTCAAAAAAAAAAAGAGCTTAGACATTATCTTTCAAGAAATTATGGAGTAAAATTGCCTAGATATTTTAGAAACAGAGGGGATAATAAAAATTGAAAGACATCCATCAATTATCCCCTGAAAGAAATCTGAAAAGCATAATTCCCAGGAATAGTATAGTCAAAATCCAGAACTCCCATGTAAAGGAGAAAATACTTTAAGTAGCCAAAAAACAATTAAATTTCATGGAGAAACATTCTTGATAAGAGAAATTTTAGTAGTTTCTATATTAACAGATTATAGATAATATGGAATGTGATATTCTAGAGGACAAAGGAGCTAAGACTTAAACTAAGAATAACTTACCCAGAAAACGTAAGCATAATCTTTCAGAGCAAAAAATAAAAAGACTATTCAATGAAAAAGAGGACTTTTAAGCATTCCTGATGAAATGATCAGAGCTGAATTTAAAATATGACTTTCTAATGTAATACTCAAGAAAGGCATAAAAAATTAAATAGGAAAGAGGAATCAGATATTCAATAAGATTAAACTGTGTAACTCCCTAGCTGAGGAGATGATTCTATAACTCCAAAGAACTTTGTCATTATTAGGGCAGTTAGAAGAAATATAAACAGATGGAGGGCAAGAGTGTGAATTTAATATTATGGACTAATATAAATACAATAAAATTAAGACATGACAATGAGGAATGCATCGGAAAAAGGGAGAAGAGAAAAATAAAATATGCTAAATTATTATACATAAAAAAGTCATGAAAGAGCTTTTACAGTGATGGGGAAAATAGAAGGGGTTGCAGAAGCATGTGAACTTTACTCTTATTGTAATTAGTTCAATTGGGGAAGAACATTCATGAACAATTAGGTAGAGAGAGAAATCTATCTGACCTTATAGTAAAGTAGGAGAGAAAGGTATTTAGAGTAGGGGAATGGAGCTGATAAAAACAAAAAAAAAGGGGGGGCAGCTGGGTAGCTCAGTGGATTGAGAGCCAGTCCTAGAGACGTGAGGTCCTAGGTTCAAATCTGACCTCAGCCACTTCCCAGCTGTGTGACCCTGGGCAAGTCATTTGACCCCCATTGCCTAGCCCTTACCACTCTTCTGCCTTGGAGCCAATACACAGTATTGACTCCAAGATGGAAGGTAAGGGTTTAAAAAAAAAAAAAGAAAAATTTGGAGAGGCAGATATAAGTACCTAAACAGGGGTAATTAGATAGAGAGTAATACACAATAAACATAATGATGCTAAGTTGTTTCACAAGTCTCTCTAATAATGATGTCATTACTCAAATACATAGAGAAATGATTTGAATATATAAGAATAAAAGTCATTCTACTATTGATAAATGGTCAGAGAATACAAACAAGCAATTCTCAAAGAAATTAAAGCTCTCCCTAGTCATGCACAAGTGCTATCAATCACTATTAGAGAAATGCAAATTAAAAAAAAAAACTCTGAAATACCACCCCACACCTATCAGATTTGCTATTATGCCAGAAAAAGAAAATGACAAAACTCAGAAGTCTTTTGGGAAAGTTGAGACACTAATATTGTGAACTGATTCAACTATTCTGGAGAGCAACTTGAACCTATTCAAAAAAGGATATAACAGTATATACCTTTTGACCCAAGAATAACATTACTGGGTTTGTATCCCAAAGAGGTTTGTTTGTTTGTTTTAATGGGAAGGATTTATACACACAAAAATATTTAAAGCAACTTTCTTGAGGGGGAAGTAGAATTTGAAAGTGAATGAATATCCATCAATTTGTGGAATGACTGAGTAAGTTATGGTATATTACTGTAATAAAATACTATTATACTATAAGAAATGACAAGCAGGAGGAAATCAGGAAAAAATGAAATCTTGAACTGAAACAGAGTGTAAGTGAAGCAGGCAACAGGAAAACATTGAAAACAGGGGCGAGAGTATTATATAATGAGCCACTCTTTGTAGTGCCAAAAATCAGAAAATGAGTGGATGTCTTTCGAATGGTGAATGGCTGAACAAACTGCAGTATCTGATGGTGATGGAATCCTATTGTATTGAAAGGTACAATGAACTGGAGGAATTCCATGTGAACTGGAAACACCCCCAAGAATTGATGCAAAGGGTAATGAGCAGAACCAGGAGAACATTGTACACAGAGAATGATACACTGGCACAACTGAATGTAATGTACTTCTCTACTAGTAGTAATGCAATGATCTAGGACAATGTAGAGAAATATATGAGAAAGAATGCTATCCACAGCCAGAGAAAGAACTGTGGGAGCAGAAATACAGAAGAAAAACATGATTAATTACATGGTTGGATGGCAATATGATTAAGGTATTGGCATTAAAGGATCGATCTACTGCAAATATGACTAAAATGAAAATAGGTTTTGAACAATGATACGTGTATAATCCGGGGGAATTACTTGTCAGCTCCAGGAAGGGGGAAGAAATCGGGGGGTGAGGGGGAGGCACTGAGGAGAGGAGGATCATGAATCATGTAAGCATGGAAAAATATTCTAAATAATAAAAAAGAATATTATGTAATGAACAACTGAAAATAACAGCTATCCTCAACAATTCAATGATCTAAAACCATCCCAAAGGTTTCATCTTTAAAATGTCATCTGCTTCTAGAGAAAAAGAACTGATACAGTATTAATCTATACTGTGATTTTTAAATTGCCTCCATCTTGCTTGGTTTAGCACCCAAAAATGTGCACACCCACACTACATGGGCATGTGCTAGTTAATGACAAATCAGAAATAACTAACTGACCCCTGGGCTATCCTAAGCCAAGCTTGAGCCACCATTGGCACATGTGAGGAGAAGGAAGTGAGGTAGAGAACAGCCTCTGGAGTTCGCTCACTTCCTGTGGACTGGACTAGATGTCAGTTTGTTCTAGGAGCTCAAGCAGGGAGGAGGCCCACAGGCAGCTTTCCTTCAGATTGGTCACGTGAGTGAAAGGACTGATTCCCTTCCCTGCCAGAAGGTCAAGTTAACCTCTTTCCTTCTCCCCTTCTTTCCTTCTCTCCCTCTCCTTCTTTCTTACTCCCCTTATAATTAAATTACCATAAAACTCCATTCTGACTTGAGTGTTTCATTTAGGAATTTCATAAATAAATTCCTTGGCAACCTTGAATTAATATATATATATATATATATATATATATATATCAGTCTTTTAAAGTGATTTCAATATCACAATACTAAAGCAAACTTTTTTTCACTTTTTTCTAATTTTTTTTAGTTTCCTTCCATGAAAGGCTAAATAGTGGAAAATATTTTTAATTGTACATTTAAAATGGTTATAAAATTGCTTTCCATCTTAATATAGGTGAGGGGGTTAAGGGGAAAGGAGGAAGGGATAAAATTAGTGACAAAGTTCTTTGAAAATGATTGAAAACTTGTTACATTTAATTGGGGGGCTTAATGGATTTTTAAATAAAAGAGTGTAGCTAGAGCATTATGGAGGATTTGATCATGTCATAGATGGGCAAAAGTGAAATAATCACAACATATATAATAAAGTGCTTTGACATAGGGAGACAGTGAGAATTGAACTCTGAAGCTACAACTAGATCATCAGGTAAGGAAGGGGAAAATAAAAACATTTAAGGATATTGCAGAAAGAGACCTCATGATATAAGGTTACCAAATTAAAAAAGTTAATCATATTTCCAACATTGAGTCTCCACAGTATAGAGAACAGTAGAGAGAAAGTCTAAGACATGACCAGGTCACTACAATACTCAATCAGTTTTTCATCCCAACCTCTCTCCAGCAGCAGTCTAGTTAAGTTCGAACTGTTTCTGTTTTCCTCCTCCTTTTCCTGAAGAGGACCAGGAGGAATAAAGCTGATCTTATATTAGAGAATCTGGGTAACAAAAGCAGACTGCTTATTATTATGTTAATCAAGAGAGAATCATCCAGTCCTGAATTTGAAATAAATATAACACTTGTTAAACACATAGTATATGGGATATAACTAAAAGGAGAGCAAAGGGATAAGATAAGGGAGGAAATATTAGAGAAAGTCAAAGGGATAAGTCAAAGGGAGGAAATCTTAAAAAGGTAAATAGATTAAGAACTAGCAGGGTAAAAGGAGAGAGGGAACCTTAAAAGGGTATGTTGATTTAGTAACTAAATGGGGGGTTGAGAAAATAAAGGAGAGGATCAGAAGATCTTTTGATTAGAAGAAAATTAGATTTCTAAGGAGGAATAGGACAAAAAGGGAGAGCAATGAGGAAAGACATTGAGGAAAATATATTACTATAAATTATAATTTTCAATGAGAATGAAATGAATTCACCAACAAAATAGAAACAGCAGAGTTGATTGAAAGCAAAAACTAAACAACATAATGCTCATGAAAAACATGTGGCAGATAATGATAATGACAATGCTATCTAGCCTTTACGTATTACTGTAAAATTTGCAAACCACTTCATAAATATTATCTTATTTTAACTTCACACCATCCCTAGGAGTCAGATGATATTGTTTTGCCCATTTTAAACAGAAAAAACAGGATTGGAGGTCAAGCAATTTTCCCAGGGTCTTGTAGGGAGTAAGTTTCTAAGGCATAATTTAATTCAGATATTCCTGCCTCCAGGTCCTGTGTTTTATCCATTGTGACACGTGGCTACATCTAATTCCTTTTCATATAGTAACTCATTTGAGCTTCACAAATTACTCTGAAAAGTAGGTATTGTTATTATCATCCTCATTTTAAAGATGGAAAGTTTGGGATTGAATGTATAGCTTTCTTCTCTTTTGATACTAATAAAAAATTAAACATCAGTAAAAAGATTTTATTCTCTCTCTGACACAGCCCCTCATTTAAGAAGTTTACAGTATTTTGTTGAATAGAAAGAAGCAAGAGTTTGGAGAGGAATAAATGATTTAGTTCACTAAGCATATAAACTTCAAGCTACATGACGCACAGCAACTTCAAACAGTCACTTATAAACATTAGGGTTCTAAATCTGATTACCTTAAGTTCTTATCAATTGCTTTCTCCTTTCTTTGAGGCACATTTAGCTCATTACATTTCTATTTAAATTTTATCATTTTTAAAATATTCTTCTTTTTACATAGATATTTAATGCTATATGTTTTCAATGTAAAAGTCTGAGGAAACATTTTATTTCTTTGTTGTCAGTTTTCTCAGCTCTTCTTCGATCATTTGAGATATCAACTTTGCATTTTATTCTAATATCTCTCAGAAAATTCTTATATGTCAGCTCTATTAAAAATAGTATCATCTCATTTGAGCCTCAAAACAACCTTATTTGATATGTGCTTTTATCTTCTTCATTAAGGAAATAAAGGATACTGAGTCACACAGAGTTTAAGTGACTTGTCCAGGCACTCTCACAGCTAGTCAGTATCAGGGCCATGATTTGATTTCAGATTTCACTGACACTAGGCCTAGGGCTCTGTTCATTGTGTTATGTGACTATTGTGGAAAGCAAAAGTAAAGCAAGTTGTGGACTTTCTGCCACTGAGTTGGAACCAACAGCAGTTGGACTTTTAGAGAAAAGATATTGACAAAACTGACAATCTATGGAAAGAAGTGCCTCTATTCCTGAATTTCCCAACTGTGTACCAAACCTGGATCCCTGTGATCACATTTGTCAGACAAAAGGACTTAAGGGAAGCAGTTTGGACTATAAGGCCAGTCTTTAGGGGTGTCAGCCCGAAGAGACAGGCCCAACCAGGTCTAAAGGGCAGAACTTTCTTCTTCTTGCTGTCTACTGCTAAGACTTTAAATTTAAGAAAACTAGCACATATTAGCATAGACAGGAACAAAGGAAACCCTCCACCAGCCTGTGAGGCCTGGCCTCAGCTCACAAGCTGAGAGAGACTCAAAACCTCATCTAGGGAAATCCCTCTTCCCTCTTCCCTGATACCTCCCCAATCCAAACTTGTTATTAAAATTTATCTTTATTTGAATATCACAGTCAGATAAGAGGACTAACATTTCAGGGGACATAGAGGGAGCTGAACCTCAGGACAGCAAGTCAACTATAAACAGTCATTATTGGACCCCTGCTGGGTGACCATGGTCCGGGGGGAGGCTTGTCCCTAAGGAGGGTTCATGCTTACCTGCTCTGGGATATCTTAGGCATCATTCTGTAGAGAAGGTGTCCCCTAAGGCTATATCATAGGTGGTTCGTTTCTCAGGAACCTCAATTTTCAAAATATAGCCTCTTGGCAGGGGGCATCTCTCTCCTTTTACCTCACTGGCAGCCATATTCCCTCTCTCCCTTCAACTCCTCATTTCCCTGTTATAAAACATTCAGTATCCCCTGTTCTTCAATCTACCCATTTGCCCCTATAAATATTACATTATCAAATAATACCTACAAAACATTTATATTTGCAAAATACATTAACTAAAAAGCTTATTAATCACTAAATTGATAGTCTATTCTTTTCTCTTCCCTTTCCATACAGAGGGATAAATCCGCATTGATAGAGGGAATTCTCACATCGGGAGATGCTTTCTCTGTCTGAAATTCACACATACTATCACAATCCAAAAAGAGTAGATAAGATATAGTCCAGAACAAGTTTTTATTATATCTCAAAAATGATCAAATGAAGGGATAGGAAATAGGATATTTGCTTTGCAAAATCATGCATTAGAATTTTTTATTCAATAAAATAGCCCCTTAGAGACACGAAATGTTGTTCAATTTACCAAAAAATGATTACTTACATTCAATTTTTCATGAATACCACTGCTGAATAAAGAAAGGTAATATTATTCCAATGCTTTTGCAAGAAATTCCCTGTTTCAGGCAGAACTATTGCAGAGTAGTGAGTTTTATCTCTTCCTTTCATTTTCTTGTCTTTTCTAGGTGGCATAGTGTATAGGAAGATGGACCTAGAGACAGGAAGACGAGCTCAAATCTAGCCTCAGTCACTTCCCAGTTTTCTAGATTTTTTATTTGTTAAATGAGAATAATTGTAACACCTCAGGTTTGTTTATAGAATAAAATAAGATAATATTTGTAAAGGCTTTTCAAATCTTAAACCAATATAAAAATGCTAGATATTATTATCATCTATATGAATCTTATTATTATTAATTAGACTTTGGCTTAAAGATACTAATATCAGCAGGACAGCCAGCCTTGCCTGGTAAACTGATACAAAGACACAAAAAGAAAGAATATCTGTTGTCAGAATAAAGTAGAACAAATACATTCTGGCCAAGACCTAGTGAATTTAAACACTAGATTCTTTAGTTTCATAGGAAAGGTTGTGGTTTCATTGATCTAAACAGAAAAACAGTAGACTTCCTGCAATGTTCCATTGTTACTATTTACTCCATAGTCAACTCAACACCATCTAAGTGGAAAGAAAATATTGAGGGTAATTATAAGCATTTGGGATTTTCCCAGTGGGTCACAGTTATAGAAATATCTGGGAGAAAGTAGTTGTTTTTTTTCTGATTCACTGTGATAAGAAACTCAAGGGCCCTCCACAAGCTTCATTCCTTTCCAAATAAGTGGTGTAATGGTCTTCTAGTGGGTACAGAATGAAATATGAATGAAATATTCAATAAAGATTTCTAAAAGTGATTGTTTTTAAGGAAATACTGCTTGTTGAGAACACCTGGGCTTCTTAACTTCATAATATTTCTTTTATATGTGTTTTTTTTATTATTTTTAAGAAGGAAAAGAGTGGCAATATGGGGATAGAATGGAATGCTAAACAGATTTTTTTTAGCCTGGTATCTTTATGGCATGATAAACTAGGAGGCTCTATTCTCCATAATGGTATAGATGATGTCATATATGTGTGTTTGCGTGTGTTTCTGTTAAAGGTCAAATGAAGTATTTCTATATCAAAGGTTGATGATTTAATTGCTGTGGGAACTATTATCATGCTATTGAACATAAATTATTTAACAATATTAGCAAATAAATCTTAGACTGAATTTTTTGGTGCTCAGAGACACTAAGTGACATACTTGTGATCAGTTAATTACTGTGAGAGGCTAGGTTGAACTCAAATTTTCCTGAAAGAATAAATAAAGCAATTGCTAGCCACTTAACTACACACAAAGTATTGTGCTAAATATTAGAGAAATAAATAGAAAAGCAAGAGAATCCCTAGATTTAAGAAACTCATGTTCTGCTTGCAGAGAAAACATTATATGAGAAATATTACTTTCAATACCGATTGAAAAATCCAAGAGTCCTTATGGTGATGCATTAAAACAAATGATAATATATTATATTTAATGCCATATCTGCTGATAAAAGGTTTCTGATATTGAAATATTTGACAATGTCAATGACTCTGTTGATAAGAACTATTTTTCCCCTTAGTTCTTCATTAGATGTGGCTATAGGCTTTTCATGAACAGTTGCTAGGCCTTATCTTTATAGGGATTGTTTCCTAGGACGATGCTAAGGGTAGTGGGCAGGAAGCAAAGGTGTTCCCAAGTGTCAGAATGGAAATAGCAGTCAAGGTGGTTATGGTGATTTGACTTGCCTTTTCTTCATCATATTATCCACCACAGAATAATGCCTCTGCAGTTTACTAAATGTAATTCTTTTACCATTTCATCATATATCTAAAACATCACCAACTTTTCCAAATTGCAAAGTTTCAAACTACAAATATATTGTGTCATAATGATTTGACCGAGCTTAAGATTAAAGGCCATTATAAAAGACCAAGTTCTATATCATAAAACTTTTTTATCTTTATACAAAACACAGAGGCAAAGAAAAAAGATCAAAAGACTTTTGAAGATAACTAAAAAAAAAAACTCATAGAAAGAATAGAAAGAATTGGGAGTAGTTGACCTGCATTCAAATCCCAACTTTTCCACTTATTTAATCTATGGGAGGTCATATAAATTATATAGCACACACACACACACATACAAATTCTGAGTTTCCATATTTTTAAAATATGGACTGACTAGATGTATCATATTATTCCTTCAATTTTTTATTCATTATTTTAACATTTTTATCAATGCATTTCATTTTTACATCATAGAAATTTTAGAAAATTAGCATTTTTTCCTCTCAATCCTCACCCTTCCTATTCTCATATTTAATCCTCTTTAGTAACAAAAACAGAACAAAATACAACATAACAATCAAGTAAAAGTAACAAATACAGCAGCTATGCTATACAGCAGCTATACAAATGCTTATGGTATTTTCTAGTAATCTCCTTCCTTTTCCTTAAGTATAATGACATATTTATCTCTCTCTTCTCTGAGACAATTCTTGGTTTTTGGGTTACTCACAATTCAGCTTCTTTTCAGTGGTAAATTATTCTTTAAGTTCTGATTCTTCTGGTTTTAAAAATAAAAAAGAGGTGAAATGTGGGCATAGAATGGAATGCTAAGAACTGGTCTTTCTGGCTTGTATCTTTATGGCATACTAAAATTAAAGGTTCTATTCTTCACAATTGTCCATATGATGTCATAGATGTTGATTGGGGTGAGTAACTATGATATTCTTCCCCAATAATGAACTATTACACAGTTTGTTAAAAGGAACAGAAGCAAAAAATGTAATAAGTAATTTAGTTATAAGCAAATAAGTTATTTTGGTCAGAATATAGAGTGAAGAGGAGAAATGTGAAGCAATCTGGAAAGAGATTGTATCCAGGCTGTGAAGGGCTCTCAATGGCAAACATTATAATTTTTTTTTTTCTGTAAGCAATCAGGAACCAATGAAGCTTCTCTTCCAAGATAGTGGCATGGTCAGACCTATGATCTGGAAATATGAAAATGATCATTAAGTTGAAGAATTAGAGAAGAGAGATTCTAGAGGAAAGTAAATGATAAAGAGGCCATTGCAAGAGGAGTGAAGGTCAAAACTATGATGGTGATCATTGGTAGAGAAAAGAGCATAAGTTTGAAATATGACTGCCCTCCAGAAAGAGAAAACTATATGCAACAACAGAAATATTGTTTGAAGAATGACATGTTTGTCTACCTCTAGAGAAAGAACTGACAAATATAATAAGACATATTTTTAAAAAGAATTATACATACCTATATATGTATTGTAAAATGATGACTTCTCTAATGGGGAATAGGAAGGAGAGAAGTTAATTGGATATTTGAATAATACAAATAATTAAAAATTTAAAATAGAAATGAAGTTCTTAAAGTTCTCTTATTACTAGTCAAAAGGATTAGATAATGGCAAGCTGCATGAGTCAAATGTGGTCATAGATTCATAGAATGTTACATCTGGGACAGACCTTAGAAGTCATTTAATCAAATCTACTACTTTATGTTTAGGAAGAAAAGACTAGATTGAATAATTTCACCAACCTCACACAATTAACATTATAGAATCATTCTAAGAACATGAGATTTTTAGTTGATGTAACAATTCAATTAATGGAAATATAAATTGAGTGTTTCCTATGTTAGGATTCCTATATTGTTGGTACCCCAATATATACTGACTCCTTTGAGACCATTCCCCCTCCCCCAATATTTAGTTTCATTTTACAGGGAATATTATCAGTAATATTTCATGTGGCTCCCATTTGCCTTACATTTTTCCATTTTGATACGACTCTATTACATTATTCCCAGACAGTTCTTTATCTAAGGGGTTCCCTGGACGAATCTACTCTTCATTGATCTACTCTTCATTTTCAGGAATGTAACATGACCCAGGCTAGTAAAAATGTGCCAATGTTTGGCCCCGGGGGTTCCTAGGACAAATGTTGACATGACACATGATTAATGCCTCCTGAATGATCTTGTATATTTTTACACAAATATACCTAGTAACAGGATGCAAATTCCCCCTCCCTTTATTTCCCTTTATTTCTTTCCTTGGTCACAATTCCTGTTTTGCTCAGATTTCCAAACATTTTATAACCATATGGAGATGTTGTCTTTGGTCCTAGTTAGAATACATCTGACAACATTTTAAGCCCTATCAAACAGAGTCTTGATACTTTAAGTGACCTCACAGTTGCATCCCACCCTCCCTAAAACCAGGAAACTTTAACCTTTTGGGATGCCATAAAGAATGGACAACCCACAGAGAATTCACATCCATAGTAGACCTTCCGTATAATCTTTGCTTTAAGAACTCTCACAAACAGAATGGCTCTGGAGAACAGTAGATTATACTCCCTCCCTTTATTTATAGACACAAAATTCTTTTTTTTTTTTTTCAAAAACAAGCCTGTGAGGAATGTTCTGGTTACATTTTTTTTTTCTTTTGAATAGTTGTTCTGCCCGATGAATTACTAATGGTGCTCCCAACAGTAGAAGACTGGAACCAAGTTGAATTACTTCAGAGACAAAGAAATGAAGCCATATGTTCAAGTAAATGAGAATTTGAAAGTGCAAATTCTATGCAACCCTTTGAAAATTAGGAACAAACTTTTTTTCCTGTTCTCCCATCATCATCCCTTGTTTTTTAATTGTGAATAGTCTATTGTTTGTGTAGAAGTAGAACTAGGACAAAGTGGAACTGGAACATTGTTCCAAGGCACCACATTTGAACCCAGAGGTGATAGGAAACCAAGATGATGCAATTAAACCTACTCTATCAGTTTTGGACCACTTCACATCCTCTGATCAATAACAGAGTCAAATCTATTCCATTCCATTAGTATTTATTAAATGTTTATAATTTACATGGCACTTGCTGTGGATATTGGGGATGGGTATAGGGACTAGTACTGTGATTTCATTACAAGAAAGAACCTGATAAAGAAATTACTTTGACCAACACTTTTCTTCAACTAGGTCTTATGGAATTGATCAAAACACTGAGAATTAAACTGTATCTGAAGTAGGATTTGAATCATGTATCCCTGGCTCTTTATTATCTATTATTTCTATCTGTCTCAGTTGTTGGGATTGACAAGCAAAAAGGAAGGTCACTGTGTTATAGCAATGGGAAGATTAATTCATTCCCAAAATATACAACATAAATAATAAAAGTATAGAGGGGAAAGAAAGAAATAATGACTTGGGCAATAGGAGTTAAAAAGACACCTAATTCTTCTAATTCTCTCTTCAATAGATGATCCCTCTTTTGCTGCTTTAATTATTAAATGCCCCAGAATGCTTTCTCTAAAACTTGTCATGGAACAACTCTAAAATACCAGTTACATTCAGCCAAACCTCATTTCTTCATTCATAGTTCTAAAGGTATTCTCTGGCTCATTTTGGATATTGGAATCCATATGGTATTTCTTGTCCTAGGTTTAAAAAGTTTTTGCATTCTTCATTTTCTAGTGATGTTCCTAATGCCTGCTCTTTCAGTGAGTGAGTGTGTGTGTGTGTGTGTGTGTGTGTGTGTGTGTGAGTGAGAGAGACAGAGAGACAAAGGCAGAGACAGAGAGAGGTGGCATCTATTTATAGTAGACCAGTATATTCCAGAGATAGACATGTTGGGGTTTACAGAGTGAAACACACAGTATAGATATGTCATTAATATTGTCATTTATCAAACACCTTTCTATGCAGAAGGATCTAAATTTAAAGCAGTTCCTATTTGTCCCCCCATGTGTCTCACCTGTGTTTAAGTTTTCAGTGATGATAGGGTTGGGCAAGACTGTTCTTTGCCTCCTCATGCCATCAATTTGAAATCTTGCCATAGAAAGTGAAAAGGATATTCTCGCGTATCCTAAAACATAAACCTGAAGCTCACAATGAGTTTTGAAAAGGACACTAAGTCCCTAGCCCAGAAGAAAGACATCTCTTGAAGCCTTAATGCCTATCCTTGACTGTTTGGAGAAAAATCTGTTGCCAAGAGGGTTCACAGGTTTTTTTTTTAAAGGAGATAATGAACCTAAAAACATGGGCCTTCCCACAATGGACAGTAAAAGTTGACTAGAAACATAGTAGTTACATGTATTGTGAAGTTCAAGAAATCATGGCATGGGATCTCATGTAAAAGGTCAAGAGGAAGAAGTGTTAAAATTTTTATTCTCAATATATAACTCTCAGAACTTTTAAATCTAGGATCAAGTAATCCTATACTAGTATATAAGTAGGAAAAACAATAATAGGGTATATTCAAGTCTGGGCACTATATTTTAAAATGGACACTGAAAAATACAATACATCATAAGTAAAGTATTAAGATGATAAAGGATCTTAGTATGAGTAGATTGAGAGTTATACCTTAGAGGTCACTGAAGAGTTCAATGATTTCATTTTATAAATAACCTGAGGACCAGGGAGGTTAATTAAGAAATCATGTAATTTAGAAATAGCTATTGGTACTTGGGTGTTTAGACTGATGGGTTATTTTTTTTTTAATTGAGCTTCAATGAACTCTATCCAATCATTGAAATAATGTGGTCTTTTGTGTTATAATAGAAAGAAAAAATATAGAAAGTCATAAAACCTGGCTTCAGATTGCAACTCCATTTTTGCACCTGAATGAATGAATGTGGACAGTTCATTTATATTCTTGGAGCCTCAGGTTCCTAATTTATAAAAAGAAGATATTTTTTTTTTACTAGATAATCTTTAAAGTTCTTTAATCCTAGGATTCTTGAATCTCTTATCCACTTGATTTGTCATTACTATTCCCATTTTGCTAATATCAAGGAACTATATCTCCTCTTCTCTTATTCTTAAAAAACTGAATGCTATAAAATGAATTACAAATCTGCTTACTTGGTGAACTTCTAACTGATGGTATCTAACTTCAATTGATTAATTTCTATCCCTAATATCATATTCTCTCTCCTGTATTTAGAACTTTGTGTATTCTAATTTTTTCATTTATTTCTTAAATTCTCAAAAACAATGGCCTCATCATTGCTACTCTTTACCTTACTAAAAGATTAAGTTTTAGATATGAATTCCATAATTTTAGTCATCTTAACTTCTCTGTATCCTAAACCATTTTTCATCTTTGCCTACAGATTGAGAGGACTAATAACAAATTGCATTTATATTTTACTCATTTTTTTCAAAGTATGAAATGATTTCTTCTGAATAATGCTCTAAGAAATTGATTGATAGACAGATAGATTATTTTATTGTGTTTATTTTACTGTCAGGCAAATTGAGGACTCAGAAAGTTAAGTGACATGCTCAAGCAAATGATAAGTGTTGAAGTTAAGATTTGAATCCAGTTAACTAAAGCTGGATTTGGGGTATAGAAGAGGGATGTAGACAAGATGGCAGATTAGAGGTAGCAATCCAGCTGAATTCTTACTACATTCCCCTATAAAGAGCTTTATAATAATGCTCAAAACAAATTTTGGAGTATCCGAGCTGATAAAAGGCCAGGACAAGATATTTTTCCAGACTACATAAACTTTGGAGGCTGTCAGAAAAGATATTGGACATCAGAGTGGAGGCCTATCTAGAGCACACACATATGGTGGCAGCACCAGTGGCCCTAGCAGAAATAGCAACAGCTTTGTAAGCTCTTATCCAAGAAACTATAAGGGTTTTGGTCAGAAAGGTTATGGAGGACCCATTGCTAGCACTGGGTAAAGTTAGCACTCATTGGCAACTTCATTGCCTATAAGCAGTTCTGGATCATAGTTCCAGGAAAGAGAGGAGTATTTATGATATGTCACAAGGGATGAGGGTTCCTAGCACCAGTTCCAAGGCAATGAAGAGCAACAGGGCTTGCAAATGCAGGGGAATAGGTGACCTGGTCACAGATGAAAGAAAAAGAGGCACACTAGTGCTTATGACTCCAGAGGAGCAAGAACCTTACATGGATAAGAACTGGAACATAGTCCAGGAGAGAACAGAACTCTTTGTACCTCACACCAGTTTGTAAGCACTGAAAAATTAGAGACAGAACTAGCTCAGAAAAGAAAAGAATGAAAAAGAATTAAGTTTGTGACAATGACTCCAGGTATGACTCCAGGAGAACAATTCTCAGGTGAATAGAGACCAACTTAAATATAAAGTTAAAAGTCAAGATATAAAATAGAAAAATTAACAAAATATGAAAGTAAATCTTGACCATAAAAATACTATGGTGTCAGGGGAAATCCTGACACAAACTTAGAAGAAGACAAAAACATAAAAAGAGCTAAAACAAAATCCTCAAAGGAAAATGTTAAATAAACCCAAAAGAAATAAGAATTTGTAGAAGATTTAAATAATGAGAGCAGAAGAGAAAAATATTTTTAAAAGAAATAAGAATAAAGTAAAAAAAAAGAATTAAAAGAGAATTAAGTTGGTACAAAAATATTGCCAAAAACATCGTTTAAAACCAGAATTCAGCTAAATGGCAAAAGAGGCCCAAAAATTCAATGAAGAAAAGTCTTTCTTTAAGCTATAATTGACCAAATGGAAAAATTGACCAAATACAAAAATCTCAATGAAGAAAATAATTTTCTAAAAATTAATACTGACAAACAGAAACTAATGAGTCCATGAGACATAAAAAAATAAAATCTGAGGGCTTGAAATATGGTGTTCCAGAAGGGAAAGAAGCTAAGATTTTGACCAAGATTAACCTACCTCACAAAACTCCATCTAATCCTTCTAGTGGGGAACACGAGGGGAAGTAGAAGGATGGATATTTGATTCCTGATAAAATGACTCAAGCTTTTTATCATTTTATCAAAAAATAGAAATTTTGATATTCAGACACAAGATGTAAGAAAACCATAAAAAGGTAGCATGAAAGGAAAATCATAAAATGCTCAGTAAGAAAAAAGTATTTCCATCCTTATACTTGAAGATGATTCATGTAACTCCTAAGACATTTAGGATTAATAGGATGATTAGAAGCAGTCTTTAAAAGACTGCTTTAAAAGACTTTAAAAGAGGCATGGATATGTTATGTTGGAAAGATTTCCCAAAAAATGGAGAGAGAAAGATAAATGCACTGGGGAAAGGGGGAAAGGACAGGTAGAATAGGAAAATTTTCTCACTAAAAGAGGTGTGCAAGGAAAAGATTTTAGAGTGGAGTGGAAATTTTGGGGTCCATTGCCAGGCAATTCTTGAACCTCACCATTAAAATTGTTTGAGAGAAGAATATATATATATATGCATATATATACATATATATGTATGTATATATATATATATATACTCAATTATGTGTAAAAATTTCTCCAATCCAATTTGGAAATAGGAGGGGAAATAAATAACAAAAAAGTGGGAGGAAGAGGATGATAACCTGAAGGGTATATTAAGGGACATAGTGGTTTGAAACAAAATAGTTTTGTTTTATATTTAGGATGGACAGAAGAAGAAGAGAAAAAGAGGAAGAAAATGGAATGGAGGAAAATATACAATTAGTATTCATAATTATGAAAATATATAGGGTAAGTTCAACCATAAAATGGACACAGATAGCAGAAACTAGAATACTACAATATGTTGTTCACAAGTGACATGCTTGAAACAGAAAGACATAAACACAATTAAAAACCTGTGGCATAATCTAATATGTAGTGAATAAAGTACATAAATCTAACATGTAGTAAGGAAAATCTTATATATGCTAAGTAAAAAGGCAGAAGTGCCAATCATGATCTCAGACAAAACAAAAACAAAAATAAACTTATTTAAAATAGATAATCAGAAAATAACTATAATTTGATAAAAGGTAGCATAGACAACAAAGTAATATAAAAACAATTTATAGCAAGTTTCTCTAATAAAGGTCTCATCTCTCAAAGATAAAGAAACTAAGTCAAATGTTAAGAAATAAGAGTCATTCCCCAATTGATAAATGGTCAAAGAATATGAACAAGTTTTTTAAGATATAGCAAAACTCTCTATAGTCACATAAAAATATCCTAAATCACTATTAATTTTGGATGCTCAGACATTTTTCAGTCAGGTACCACTGTACACATACTTGAATAATAAGTGCTGGATAGGATGAGGGAAAATAAGCATCCTAATGAACTGCTAGTGGAGTAGTGAACTGGTCAAACCATTTTGAAGAACAATTTGAAACTATGCCCAAAGGGCTATAAAACTATATGTACTCTTGGAGACAGCAATACAACTAAATCTACTTCTCAAAGAGATCAAATAAAAAGGAAAATGGCCTGAACCCTCTCTCTGTCTCTGTCTTTCTTTATCTATCTATCTATCTATCTATCTATCTATCTATCTATCTATCTATCTATCTCAAGGGCATGATCAGTAATTAGGAAATAGCTGAATTGGTTCTAGTATATGATTTGATGGAATGTGGTTATGCTATAAGAAATGATGAGTATAGTTAAAAAAATAAGACCTATATGAACTAATATAAATTGAAGTGACAAGAATTGGGAGATCACCATACACAGTGATAATAATGTTACAATGATTATGAACTGTGAAATACTTGACCACTCTCATCAATACAATTATCTAAGATAATTGAAATGAATCATGATGAAAAAAAATTATCTGCCATCATAGAGAGAAATAATGAACTCTGAATGCAAATTGAAGTTTAATATTTTCACTTTATATTTTCTTGCTTTGTTGCAACATGACTCTTATTGAAATGTTCCTCATTATTTCTTATGTATAATTTATATAATTTTGCTTGCCTTCTCAGTGAGTGGAGTAGGAGGTAGGAAGAATGGAGAGAATTTGGAACTCAAAATTTAAAAAGAAAAGGATGTTAAAAATAAGTAATAAAAACCTCTGAACTTGGGGCTTTTTCCACATCCATAAATGACTCACATTGATTCACTCAACAGAGTTCTATCACTCTTTAATCACAACTTATCTCTTATAAATTCATTCATATTACTATTAATAGTCTTTCTAGACATTCTGACTTTTTTCTACATATACTACCAATATCTCATTGTGCTCTAAGCTTAAGCACGCAAAAAGCCTGTTCCTCAACTACAACTAATACTCTAATTTCTACTGTCAGAAGAATATCCTGATAAAGGTTTTATAGGGAAGATAAACCTCAAATCCTTGTAGCCCTGATAACTATTTGAGTCTTCAACAACTTTAAACTCAGTTTATACTAGCCATGGGCAATGGGACTCTTTCCTAATTGTTTCATATATGTAAATCATATTTTCCAACACAGTCATAAATTCCTTTAATTTAGCATGTTTTATACTATTTTTTAATATTTCTCTGGGTCTTTAGAAATGTGAATTTCCAGATAAGGATCAGGAGAATTAAGATAGTGGAATAAAAGATCACAACTGCCAAACCTCTCCTAAAATTGTTTTTTTTACAAATAACCATAAAAAACAGCAAACAACATTCTTTATGGGAAAGCTTTAAGAAAAAGTCAGTGAATCATTTTTCCAACAGAATAGCTTAGACAAAAAGAGAGATTTGGGGAGAGTTGGGCTGGGTTTAGATGAGGGCAAGATGTGGAGAAAACAGAGAATGATGCTATACCAGATATGGGATGTGGGGAAGCAGCATTCCCCAGGCACGGTAAGAGAATTGACTGTATGGCCAGAAAAAAAAAAGACCCTGAGGCATTCCTGTACTACAATGGGAGTAAAATTGGAGCTATTTAGTTACTCTATTATCCATTATGTAGTTACAGGTCACAGTCCCAAGATGGTGAGGAATTATTGCTGTCATGAGAAATCAGTGGCCTTGCTTATAAAAAGAACAGTAAATAGGCCAGGAAGTCAGTGACCAAACCTGTCCATGGATAAAATAATACAACATCCTGAAAACATTAAAAGCTTAACCTGTCCCTAGATCAAGATGGGAAAGCAGAAGGATATAAGTAAAGAAAGATGTTTAGTCCAGTAATCCCCCCAAACCCCAGGAAATGAATAGGTTCTAATTCCAACATAAAGACCAAAGTAAAGAAATAAGCTGGAAAAATGAGCAAATGAACAAATAAAATACCTAATTATAAGATGCTATTATGGTGAGAGGAAATCTCTAGATACAAACTCTGAAGATGGCAATGGTTTTGTGTAATTAGAAAATGTTCCCCTAAAAATTATGATTTCCAGCACCCCACTTTCCTTTTCATATCATGTGCTGATGTAGGAGGATATAAGTCTTGTATAGCCCACCTCTCAGCTCTCTTCCCATAATGGCAGCAAATGCTAGTGGGTTGTTGTTGTTGTTTTTTTTAATAGGCAGGATAATTTAGTCATGTGGTCTGATTCTGTTAGGTAATTACCTTTTTATTCCTTTACTTCTAGTGATTATTAGCAAACTTTATCAAATATAATATTTGGAGAATTTGGACATTAATTTAAATCCTACAGTTTGTAAAACATTCACCAGGAAAGTCTGAATGAAAAATTCAGCTTTGAATACAGTATAAATAAGAATGCCTAGAAATGATGAGATGTTTAAAAGAGACAAAAAAAGAGTAAATCAAATATGCATATTTCCTATGTTTATGTTAAATGGGTTATCTCTAACTACCTCTTCTTCAAGTACTTTGTTGATGAGATATAGATATATTGATGATTTACTGTGGTACTATTTTATTTACTGCTTCTTGGATGAAGTTTTTGATATTTTCATCTAATTTTAGTTGAATTTCTAGGATTTTCCATGTAAATCATCATTTTGTCTCTAGTAAGAGATAGTTTTATATCCTCCTTGCCCATTCTTATTCCTTGTTTCTTTATTTTTGCTAATTCATAACATTTTAATACTGTTAAGATTAAAAATTTTAGTTTCTCTGCTAAAGTTTATTATATTTTTAGAGGTTTATTAAGGATTAAGAATTACAGAAAATACAAAATAAGAAAGCACGTGTCTAGGTCCAGAGAGCTCATTCACAACCACTCAATCTACATCCTGCCTAGTAGAGCTGTGTGTACCCAGACGCAGAAGCCAAGAGAGAGAGAGTAGGCGGAGTCCCTTTAAATAATAATTTGTGATCTTCCACTCAAGTGAGATTCAGGGAAATTAGAGGGCAATTTGGGGACTTGCAAGGACTTCTGGGGATTGAAGTCTGGGGTTCAAATATCCATTTTTACATTTCCCTGTATGATTCTTGTTGGGAAAGATTTTCCCCAAAAGGATCATGAAAACATAATCAACTTAAAGATTGCAATAATTTGAGGATAAGAAGAAAAAAGAACAAAGCCAATAACTGCTAGATGCATTGACAAAAAACCAGTTAGGGGTGCAGTCCCCTTTGGCATGAAAGTATACCTACAAATTAATGTTCAATCAACCACACCCAAAGTTCTTTCTTGATCTTCTCATGCAGCTTGTGGTCTGGATACATCTTCATGTCTTCTCCAAACAGTTCAGTTTCTGAATTCAGAGAGGTATCATCTTTATTAACCTAAAATTCTTCTTAAAAGGAATTTAAACTTTGCAATTTAAAATAATAATATTTTTTAACATTTCCCCATGAAGAGGGTGATTGAAAAACACAGGATCACTTAGGGATGCATGATTGGGTTATGAGGTATACGAATCAATTGGCAAGAGAAATTAAAAAGACATCAGAAAAATCCAAATAAAAAATTTCTGGGTGAAAATATAGACTATCCAACTCTTATGTGTAAAAATTCCAAGTAAAGGAAAAATAAATCTATGACAGGTCCTTGAATCTGATAGGTCCTTGAATCAGAGCCCAATTAAAATGATCTAAGCAAGTAAGCATTTAAACAGTCAGTAGTCAGGACTACAGAAAGTTGCCACACTATGAAAGACAGAAAAGGGACAAGATTATAGGATCCAAGTAGGGGCCAAGTTTGGGGATGCTTGTCTGTAAGTATTTTCAGAGTGAGTGAGTGTGGATACAAGGAAGGCCTACGACTTAACATATGTCAAATATTGCAACCTTGATTCCACATTAATATATCCTGTGTGCTCTTAAGTGTTTCACTAATCAGGTTTAGCTTTGTGCTTCATTGGCCCTGTGAAATGGTTCTTTTGTATATCTTGTCCTGGAATCAGACAGAAGTATTTAAGCAAAGTTCCATAATTTAAAAAAAAAAAACAATTAGTGGCATCATTTTTATAGTCTCAAGCTTTTGGGGCATGCATTGACATTATAGCAAATGTATTCTAAACTTATATTACTGCAAAATCAAAAAAGTTAAGGAAAGTCTTACTACTGGTGGCATGTGCTTCAAATATAAAAAGGAGAGAAAAAATTAAAAAACTGAAATAGTAAACTGAACATGCAAGAAAAATATAATAAGAGTTTTTTAAAAATTCAAAAATGTAGCTTATAACCATTGACAAGCTGAGAGAGAAAGAGAGTAGTCAGAGTCCCTTTAAATAATAATTTGTGATCTCGCACTCAGGTGAGATTCAGGGAGATTAGAGGGCAATTTGGGAACTCGCAAGGACTTCTGGGGATTGAAGTCTGGAATTCAAATCTCCATTTTTAAAATACAATAATAAAAATATTAATAAACATCTTTGTTTAGCTCCTGATCTTACAGAGAAAACTTCTAACTAATCTCTGTTACAGAGAAATCTGAAATTATGCCCAAAGAGACATAAAACTATGTCTACATTTTTTACTAACTAAACACATTAATTGTTTTATTTCCCAAGGTGATCAGGAAAAAGAAAAAGAACCTATATGCCCCAGCTGACAGTAGAAGCTGAAGATGAAGTTGAAGGTGTGGAAGCTGAAGGGAGCTGTGCTTCCCACCCTGTTATCAAGGTATTCTGTCAAGGTTTCAGAATTTTCCCTAGGATCCCAGTCAGCAGGATTCTTAGAGCAGCTCTCAGTGTAGTTGTTGGGGGATAGGTGTTGGAAATTGAGCATCCCTGCCTTCTGAAGGCTTCTTATCTTCCCTATTTATAGACTATATTAGGTCTGTGCGGCACTGATCTGTAGAGCTGGATGTTCCCTGAGGCCAAAACCTCAAGAAGTGGAGGCACAAGATGGAGAGTAGGGGCTATGACTAGACTGTTCTTCCCTATGCATCCCTTCTCCACCTGGCTCCCTACTGGCTGGTGTTAGAGTCCTGAGCCTAGCAGAGGTGGGGCAGCAAGGCATTCCCACCAAGCTGGAGTTCTGACCCCAAGATTTCAGCAACTTCTGGGGACTCAGCACAGTAGATGGGGGAGGGGTCCTGGGACCTTCCTTCTTCCTTTTCCTTATAACTGAGATAGAGAATTCAGCCTTTCTGTGTATCTTTTAACTTGAATAGAGCAGGAGGGTCCCCTGGCTCTCTCCTATTGTTAGATTTGGTTTTTTATCACCTTGAAGCATTTTGTTTTTTATTTGTGTGGAAAGGTTTTCCCAGAGGTCTGGCTAAACCAGTTGTGGCTTATTATTGTGATGGAATGTTAATATGTTGTAAGCAATGATGCAGGCTAAATTTAAAAAATGAAAAAATTACAAAAAAGAGAAATGAGTAAAATGAAGGGAACATTATATATTGCAAAAGAAATATTTTTGAAGATATATATTTATACAATTAAGCATATATATATATATATAGTTAAATGATGACTTCTCTAATAGGGAGAGGGGAGGGGGAGGAAAAGGGAGTCACCTGATGATTTTAATGTAACACATAAAAATAAATGTAAAATAATAAAAAACAAATAAGAATGATACAGGAACATTTTGAAAAAAGAAAAGAGTGTTAAGACATTTTGAAAAAAGAAAAAAGAGCATGGTAAAAGAAGCCCAAAAATACACTGAAAAGAGTGATTGCTTAAAAGTCTGAAATGTTTAAATGGTGAGAAGAGGGACAAAACCTCATTGAAGAAAATAATTACATAAAATTAGAATTGGTAAAGTGGAAACTAATGACTACATGAGGCATCAAATAACAATAAAACAAGGTAAATTACTCAAGAAAAAATAGAAGAAATGTAGAATATATATTTTTAAAAATAATTAACCTAGAGAATAGTTCAGGAAGAGATCATTTAAGATTTATTGTACTTATTGCACCACCTGAAAGCCATTATCAAAAAAAGCAACAACCAAGATATCATATTTTAAGAAATTAAACAATAAAACTATCCGGGTATCATGGAACCAAAGAACAAGGTAGAAAAGAATTCAATGATTCCCCTGTGAAAAAGATCCCAAAATGTAAATTCTCAAAAGATTACAGTCAAATTTCAGAGAAAATGAGAAATCTAGATCACAAAGAACATACTAAAAAAAAGTTAGAAAGAAACAATTCAAAGATTATAGAGTCATTGTCAGAATCATAGACAATCAGCATCTACTATCATATAGGAAAGAGGAGTTGGAAGATGGTAATCCAAAAGGGAAAAGTGCTAAAATTAAAAACAAGCAAAATGTACTCAAGAACAAAACTGAGTAATCAAATGGGGGAGTGAATGAATGTTGAATGATAGAAAGAACTTTCAAATTAAAAATACTAAGGACATTCCTGAATAGAAATAGAAATAGGAAGGACATTTCTGAATAGAAGATGAGAGATGAATAAAATATTTATCATTCCAACATAAAATTCAGGAGAAGCATTAAAAGATCAACATGAATGAGAAAGCATAAGGGATTTAGTGCAGGCAAGGCACCCAGTAAAGACGGGATCCCAACCGAGGTGTACAAGGCCTTAAATGGAAAGGCGCTCCAGGCATTCCACATAGTGCTGACCAGCATATGGGAAGAGGAAGACATGCCCCCAGAACTCAGAGATGCCTCCATCATAGCCCTATACAAGAACAAAGGCACACAAGCAGCCTGTGACAACTACAGAGGCATCTCACTATTCTCCACTGCCGGAAAGATCCTCGCCCGTGTTATATTAAACAGACTCCTGTCATCTGTTTCAGAGCAGAACCTGCCTGAATCACAATGTGGCTTCTGACTAGATCACAGCACCATCGACATGGTCTTCACAGTGAGGCAAATGCAGGAAAAATGCCTTGAGCAGAACCTGAGTCTCTACATTGTCTTCATTGACCTGACAAAGGCGTTCGACGCAGTGAACAGGGACACATTGTCCGTGATCCTTAGCAAGCTCGGTTGCCCAGCAAAATTCGTCAAACTGATCCAGCTTTTTCATGTCGACATGACAGGGGAAGTCCTATCTGGTGGAGAGACTTCCCATCGCTTCAACATCTCCAATGGCGTGAAACAAGGCTGTGTCCTCACTCTGGTACTATTCAACCTATACTTCACCCAAATATTACGACATGCTGTGATGGATCTAGACCTGGGCGTCTACATCAAATACCGACTGGATGGCTCACTATTCGACCTTCGCTGCCTGACCGCAAAAACAAAGACAACAGAGAGACTCATCCTGGAAATTCTCTTCGCAGATGACTGTGCTCTCATGGCCCACCAAGAAAATCATCTTCAAACTATTGTGGGCAGGTTCTCCATGGCAACAAAACTGTTTGGCCTGACTATTGGCATCAGCCAATCAGAGGTGCTGTTCCAACCTGCACCAGGGAGGCCAATGAACCAGCAGTTCATTTACAATCGACGGCAAGCAGCTTTCTAACGTCAACACTTACAAGTACCTGGGCAGCACCATCGACAACGATGGGTCCCTAGACCACGAGATCAATGCCAGGATCCAAAAGGCCAGCCAGGCACTCGGGCGGCTGAGCTGCAAAGTCCTCCAACACAGCGGTGTAAGCACTGTGATGAAGGTCAAAGTGTACAACGCAGTGGTCCTCAGCTCGCTCCTGAACGGTTGTGAGACATGGACACTGTACAGGAAGCATATGAAACAGCTGGAGCAATTCCACCAACGCTCCCTCCAGTCAATCATGAGGATCTGATGGCAGGACCGAATCACCAACCAGGAAGTCCTCGACAGAGCCAACTCCACCAGCATCGAAGTCCTGGTCCTCAAAACCCAGCTACGATGGTCTGGACACGTCATCTGCATGGACACACAGCGAATACTAAGAGAGGTATTCTATGGTGAACTGTCAGCTGGACTCAGGAAACAAGGTCGACCAAAGAAAAGATTCAAGGATCAGCTAAAGTCCAACTTGAAGTGGGCTGGCATTACACCAAAGCAACTAGAACTCGCTGCCTCTGACAGAAGCAGCTGGCGAACCCACATTAACTATGCTGCCACCACCTTTGAAGATGAGCGACGTCGACGTCTTGCCGCTGTGCGTGAACGCCGACACAAGGCCACAACCGCACCTCCCGTAACAACTGGCGTCCTAGGCCCTGTGTGCCACCAACTCTGCGCCTCAGCCTTTGGACTCCAAAGCCACATGAGGGTACATCAATAGATAATAATGCACAAAGACAATCGTCATTCTCGGCTTCTGAGAGACTACTACCATACTATATAACTCCTAAGAAATTTATTTTATCATTAGGTTAGTTAGAATCAGTCTAATTATATAGTGGGTATGGATGTGATTCTATTATATTGAGATGATCTTAAATAATGGAAAGGTAAAAAAGAAATATGCTAAAATATACAATAGAGGATATAGTAATATTAGTACTAAATATATATGCAACAAATGTTAGAGCATCCAGGTTTTTCAAGGAAAAGTACAATGTGTTATAACAGGGCATAAACAGTAGAATTATATTAGTGGGGAACCTCAACTTAAAGCTCTCAGAACTAGATAATTCCAAGCAAAAAAGTAAACAATTTAGAAGATGAATAGAACTTTAGAAAATTTGGATATGATAAATCTCTAAAGAAAATTGAAAGGAAAATGAAAAACATATAAATTTTTTCTCAGCTAGAGATGACTCCTTCACAAATTAGAGCATAAAAATGTTATAAAAAATTCAGAAAGGTAAAAATAAGTAAATAATCCTTTTCAAACCCTAAGGCAATAATGCATGATGCAATAAAAAT
Organism: Monodelphis domestica; assembly: GCF_027887165.1. Lineage (NCBI taxonomy): Eukaryota > Metazoa > Chordata > Mammalia > Didelphimorphia > Didelphidae > Monodelphis > Monodelphis domestica. The sequence continues at coordinate 269,243,399 of NC_077230.1, read as the reverse complement.
TACATTTAATAAAATGCCCCAGAAGCTTTAGATTGAAAATTAATTGGAAACTAAATTACCTAATACCAAAGATTGAATAGGTCAAAGAAAATATAATAGAAAAAAATCAATATTTTTTAAAAATAATGACAATAATTAGACAATATACCAAAATTTGTGGAATGCAGTCAAAGCACTACTTAGGGGAAAATGTATGTATCTAAACCTTTTCACCAATAAAAGAGAGAGTAAATAGATTAATGCATTGAGCATTAAAGTTTTTAAAAATCAGTAAAATAACCACAAGGAAATTCCCAATTGCAAACAAACATAGAATCCTGAAAATTAAAGCAGAGATGAATAAAACTAAACTAATAAATAAAATATAAGCTAGTTTGTGGGGGAAAACAATAAAAGAGATAAAACATTGGTTAATTTAATTTTTTTAATTAAATTTCTAGCACCAAAAATGAACAGGGTATATCCACAATCAAAGATGAAGAGATTAAAACAAATGTGAGGAGCTATTTTGGCCAATTATATGCCAATAAAACTGACAACATAAGGGAATTGATGAATATTTACAAAAAATGTAAATTACCCAAATTAAAATAAGAAAAAAGGAATGCTTAAATAATCTCATGAAAATGAAATTGAAAAAGCCATGAATAAGTGCTCAAAAAAAAAGACTCAAAACCAAATAGATTTCCAAGTGAATTCTTCCAAACATTTTAAGAATTCCAATATTATGCTGTTTGAAAAACAAAATAAAAAAGAATTCATACCAAATTCCTTTTCTGACACATGTGATTTTGCTATTCAAGTCAGGAAGAGAAAAAACAAAGAAAACTCTGGACCAATTTCAATAATAAATATTGGTGCAAACATTTCATATAATATGATGACCAGAAGATTATAACAGTGCATCACAAAGATCATGAATAGTCTAGCTAAAGCAAGAATAAAGGGTTATTTGAATATTAAGAAAAGCATAAACAAAACTATCCAAAATAAAAAATTTTTAGAAAGCATAAAATATCATATTATTATATCAATAGATACAATAAAAGCTTTTAACAAACTACATCCTCCATTGCTATTCAAACTATTAGAAAGCATAGGAAATAAATGGAGCTTCTCTCACACTGATAAGAAGTATTTATCTTAAATGAAGAGCAAGAACTTTCTGTAATGGATATATACTAGAAATCTTTTTAGTAAGATCAGGAGTGAAACAAAAACCATTATTAACATTATTATTCAGTATTGTACTAGACACATTATCTATAACAACAAGACAAGAAAAATAAATTAAAGAAATAAAAATAGTTAAAAAGGAAATAAAATTAACACTATATAGATGATATGTTGTATGTAAAAGATCCTAGGGCCTGCAACAAATGACCACCCTAACATATAGTTGATTAAAAAAAAAAAAAAACACTTAGATCCAACAGTTAGGGCAATTACTCATATTTGAAAAAAAATTGCTTGGACAACTAAAAAGGGGTCTGGCAGAAACTAGGTATAGACCAATATCTCACACTATATATCAAAATAAAGTCAAAGTGGATACATGATTTAGAAATTAAGCATTATATAACGAATGAATTAGGGAACATGGGAAAATTTATTTATTAGATCCTTGGATAAGGTTATACCAAATAAGAGAAAAAGAGACTCATGGCAAGTAAAATGTAGAATTTTGAACGAACAAAATTAAAAAGCTTTTCCATAAAAATAATAATTCAGCCAAAATTAGAAAGAAAGCAGGAACCTGGGAGTGCAGGGAATTATAAGAAATTTTTCTGTTAAAAGTCTCATTTCTTAAATATAAAGGTAATTAAGTTAAATACATATAAAAGAGCCATTCACCAATTGATATATAGTCAAAGGATATTAACAGGAAATTTTCAGAATAATAAATTCAATTCAAAAAAGGCATATGAGAATATTTTCGAAATCACCATTGATTAGAGAAATGAAAAGTAAGATAATTCTGAGATACTATCTCAATCCTGTTAATGTGACAGGAGAGGAAAATGACAAATGCTGGGCAGGATGTATATAGAAAAACATGTACAGAAATGTTCTTTTAATGGAGCTGTGAACTCTTTTAATCATTTTGGAGAACAATTTGGAACTATCCCCAAAGTCTATATAACTGGGTATTCCCCTCTTTCTCAGAAATACCTCTTCTAGATCTTAACCCCAAAGAGATAAAATAAAAATGATATATTTATGTGAATTTATTTATTTATAGCAACCTTCTTGTTACAAAAAAAAAATTGGAAATTGAGCTTATGTTCATCGATTGGGTAATTATTAAAGAAGTTGTATAATATAATTATGATGGAATATTACTCTACTATAAGAAATGATAAAGTAGATTATTTCAGAAAAATCTGGGGAAACTTATGTGAACTGATACAAAGTAAAGTGAGCAGAAATAGAACCATATATAACTACTGACAGCAATAAACAACAGGAAAGACAGCTGTTCTGATCAATATAATGATCCCCAGAAATTCTCAAAAATTCATGTTGAATAATGTTATACAACTCCATGAATCACACTGATGAATTCTGAGAGCATATTAAAGTACATATTCTTTCATTTTCTTCATTTTTTCTTATTTTTTATTGTTTTGCAGCATGACTTATGTGGAAATATGCTCTGTACGACTTTACATGAATAATAGGTATCCTGGTTTTTTATTTTTTCTTTCTCGTTGTATGGAATAAAAGGGAGTGGGAAGGAAAGGATTTGGAACTGAAAAAAGTTAAAAAAATAATTAAAGAATAAGTTTATACATTTACATAAAATTTTATGAACAATATAGCCAAATTATCAAAATAATTTAGAATGTAAGCTCCTGTGAGGAGAAATTGATTCATTTTTAATATGAGTTGTCAACATCTGCCAAAGTACTTGGAGCACTGTAAGTACATGGTAAATGTTTGTTCAATGATAATTTAGTGAAAAGAAACCTGAAATCTAAGTTTTTAGAAAGAAGCTGTGTTGATCATCATCTATATGCATTCTTTTGTGTCTTCCATTTCCTCCTGTGCACAAGGTTTCCAAGTCCTAAAACTTACATTTACTGATCCAGCTGAAGGGCACAGACTAAACCTTTTTGGAAGGAACTGATTGTTATTTGCTTCCAGAAATAAATGTGGCTTAACTGGGCTTTATTTATTGATTGGTTGGAATGGGACCAGATAGCTAATGAAATTGACTGTAGGAAACAGAGTTTTGTGGTATTAGGCAAAGAACTGAAGGAGGTCAGGAGAAGAGAAGATCCATGTAGTCATTTTAATTTTGAAACAAACTTTCAAATTCCAGTTCCATCTGATGATGTCTCTCCTTTTCAGAGTCTACCTGGTAGGAACAAGAATACAGCAAAAAACACTTGATACAGAGTAAATGCATGAAACAAACAGCTACAACTCCAAGCATAAAGGATCTTTAGAGACTAGAGATATGGGGAGGTGGCTAACATACATGAACTGACAAGGGTTTTCAACTTTCAATTATTATACACAATCATTTTCTATGTAATATTGTATGTCTACCAAGAAACTTAATTTTTATTATTATTTGCTATAGGATGACTGTAACACTGGAGGACACAGAATTTTGGAAATGACAGAATCCCACTTGGAAACTAACTTCCCCTTAACAGTTGGAAAGATGGAACTGCACTCAATCAGGTAAAGCAGTTTGAATCAGCCTAAGAAAAAGGGCCTGCCCAAACCACCTGTGATCAGACAATATTACTGAGTTATTTTTTTTTATTTTGATTATTCTTGAATGGACAGCAGACAGGGTTGGGAACAGCACTCTCACAGATGGCTGAACAGCAGCTGAAACTAAGAAAATAAGATACAAGACCTTTTTCTCATGTCTGGAAAACAGAATATTTCCCCTAAAGCAAAGTGGAAACGAGCTACATAGTGGTTTATTTTATGCATCTCTAGTAATATCACATATTAAACTTATACCTTAGTGTTTATTTCTGTCTATGTTTCTCTGAGTAAGGCTGAGTGTAATTAAAAGTCATCAATAAATTGCCATTTATCGCTTTTTGATGAACCTAGCTTTATATGGTTTTCGAAATAATATGAAGGAACTTAGAGGAAGACTTCAATTTACACATTTGCAACAATTAGAGAATAGGATATATTTTTATCATATAGTATTGTATAAAAGTGGTAGAGATTTATAAAAAATATGGTAAAGACCAAATCTAGAAGACCTGTCATAGCAATCTGCCTTTGGCCTTGGATGGTGGACAAAAGGAACAGTTGCATGCAAATGGGAATCAGTATATTTCTGAATTTGTTAAATGATTAGAGAAAAAGAACATAATATACTGTCCTTTAATAAGGGAAATGGTAAATGGACCTGTGATTTTAATGATATAAGATAATCACTAATCAGAAAACATTTTACCAACGAAAGTTTTTGTTTAGAGAGTTGGTTGGATCACAGAGAAGTTAGGAGACTTGTCCAGGATCTTAGAGTCAGTATTTCAGAGCTAGGGCTTGAACCTGATCTTTGTTTCTGAGGTCAGTTCTCTACTCATTACACCATAATGTCACTATTTCCTTTGATATGAAGATATTATTATCATACTACAGGCGTATCAGCAAAAGGTACACTTTGAGTTGTTTTTCTAATCATAGGGCAGGATTTTCTCTGAGTCATTCATATGCCCTGTTCCACTATGATTTTCTAAAGATCCCTTTTTAAGAAATAACCTACAAAATAAATAAAAAAGTGTCTCGAGTTCTTAGAGAAAGATTCCCCTCCATGAGAAGATATACATAGTGATAGAAACCATGGCCTTGGTTTCATTAATAGCAGACTCATTAACACCAAGAGATCTAAATGGCCTCAGGGGACAATTGCTATAAAGATTCATTAGGTAATATCTGCAAAGTCTCCACAAAAAAGAACCTGCCCACGAGGAATTATGATAATAAATCTGATAAATGATCCTAGCCTTAACACCTTTAGTGCACATGTTGACAACCCCCATATGCAAACATCGCACCATCAAAATGAGCAAAAAAAAAAAAAGTAGTCTGGGGTTTGCTTGCCAATAAATTCTCTCTTCCAACAAGAAACAAATGGTCTGGGTATTGGTACCATATTTTGCCATTTGAGTTAATCCTCCTCCTTCACAAAGGGAATATTTTGACTGTTAAAAGCAGAGAAAGCAAATGAACAGCAGGTGTTGCCAAATATACAGGGCTCTCAGACAGCATCTCAGGACTAAGGGAAATAGCTCATTATCAAAGCTGAACTCAGGGATGTCCAGTGTTCATTCCCATAGATGAAGAAAAATGAAGGGAGTAAAATGATTCAAATGAGATGTCATTAACATTATCAACCTGCACAGCACACCAGACTTAGAAAGGATAAGAAATGAAGTTGGCAACCAGCTTAGTAGTTACTGGAAGGGACTTTGTCCCTTCGCATTTGTTGGAATAAAGTTATCTAGCCATGTTCATTCTGTCCTCAACTAAGGTAGAAAACAACCCCCCAACCCCAGTTTTATATGAAGCAGTGATTTACACTTGATACCATTATCAACAGAGAAACCATGAAGTACAAATGTTATCTCTGGGCACAAACTGTCTAAGGAAGTTGCAAAAAAATGAAAATGACTACTCTGCTTTATTTAATACTTATGTATTTATTAATGTTTATTATTTAATACTATCATCATAGAAAGCAAAAATCATGACAAGATTATTATGGCAGTATGGATTCTATACCTTAAGTTTTTCTTGTAATCCTTATTCACTGGCTACCTCATTCTCCTTTCCAAGTCAGAGCCATGCAAAACACTCAGAGTCCTCAAGTGAATATATTGGAAGACTAGCCTTTCCTCTGTTAAGTGAACTGTACTTTCATGTATGCATTTTCAGGATTAAAATAAATATATTAACTTTGGCAACATTTCTGATTATAATATCCCTATTCTGTGGAATGATTTTGGTCATAAACATGCCAATTGTGCTTAAAGAAAAATCTATCAAAAGGTAGAGATTAAAAAGAGGTAAAGAGAATTTTTTATAAATAACTACTGGAATAATTTAAAATAAAAAAACTAGATATAAATATCTACCAGATATATCTATTTTACTAAAAATGTTTTCTGAATGAAAAACCCCTATCCTATTGTAAGTTTCTCATGGAAACATCTCATGTCCTAAGGCAGAGATTATTAAAGGACATGACCAAGCAATTTATTGAAACTGATACCAAGATTTAGTATGGAAAAAATTTAATATTCTATATGTAACCCCTTTTTTGCCAAAGATTAGGGCAGGTTTTCCTTTACTACTTTTTCTTTTTTCTTTTTTTTTTTAAATTTTATTTAGACAATTTAGAACATTATTCCTTGGTTACAAGAATAATATTCTTTCCCTCACTCCTGTCCCCCTCCCCTCCCCTTAGCCAATGGAAAATTCCACTGGGTATTACATGTGTCCTTGAACAGAACCTATTTCCATGTTGTTGATGTTTGCACTAAGATGTTCATTTAGAGTTTACATCCCCAATCATATCCCCCTCGACCCATGTAATCGAGCAGTAGTTTTTTTCTTCAATGTTTCTACTCCTAAAGTTTTTCCTCTGAATGTGGATAGTGTTCTTTCTCATAGATTCCTCCAAGTTGTTCAGGATCTCTGCATTGCAACTAATGGAGAAGTCCATTACATTTGCTTGTGCCACAGTGTGTCAATCTCTGTGTATAATGTTCTCCTGGCTCTGCTCCTTTCACTCTGCATCAATTCCTGGAGGTTGTTCCAGTTCACATAGAATTCCTCCAGTTTATTATTCCTTTGAGCACAATAGTACTCTATCACCAACATATAGTAATAATTCAGTAAAAAAGCTTTTTGGTACTTCGATAGGTATGGCACTAAATAAGTAAATTAATTTGTGTAGGATGGTCATTTATATTATATTAGCTCATCCTACCCATAAGCAATCAATATTTTTTCCAATTATTTAGATGTGGTTTTAATTGTGTGGAGAGTGTTTTGTAGTTGTGTTCATATATTTCCTGTGTTTGTCTTGGCAGATAGATTCCTAAGTATTTTATATTGTCTAGGGTGATTTTAAATGTAATTTCTCTTTCTAACTCTTGCTGCTGAGATATATTGGAAATGTATGGAAATGCTGATGATTTCTGTGGGTTTATTTTGTATTCTGCAACTTTGCTAAAGTTGTTGATTATTTTCACCAGTCTTTTAGTTGATTCTCTAGAATTCTTTAAGTAGACCATCATATCATCTGCATAGAGTGATAGCTTAATCTCCTCATTATCTATTTTAATACCTTCAATTTCTTTTTCTTCTCTAATTGCTACTGCTCATGTTTCTAGTACAATGTTAAATAATAGAGGTGATAATGGGCATCCTTATTTCACTCCTGATCTTATTGGAAAGGCTTCTAGTTGATCCCCATTGCTGATGATATTTGCTAATGGTTTTAGATATATAATGTTTATTATTTTTAGGAAAGGCCCTTCTCTTCCTATGCTTTCTAGTACTTTCAGTAGGAATGAGTGTTGTATTATGTCAAAGACTTTTTTCTGCATCTATTGAGATAATCATGTGATTTTTGATGGTTTGCTTGTTAATATGGTCAATTATGTGAATGCTTTTCCTAATATTGAACCATCCTTGTATTCCTGGTATTAATTCTACTTTTTCATAATGAATATCCCTTTCCTTTTTTAAATAGATCGACCAGTACTTTGTCTACTTTATTTGATTTTTTCAAAGTACCAACTTCTAGTCTTATTCATTAAATGAAAAGTTCTTTGACTTTGACTTACAATTTTACTAATTTCTCCTTTGAGTTTTAGGATCTCTAATTTAGTTTTCATGAGAGTATTTTTAATTTGTTCATTTTCTAGTTCTTAAATTTGCATCCCAATTCATTGACCTCTACCTTCCCTATTTTGTTAGTATATGAACTCAAAGATAAAAATTTCCTTATAAGTACTGTTTTGACTGCATCGCATAGATTTTGAAAGGATGTCTCATCATTGTCATTTTCTTCAATGAAGTTATTTTTTCTATGATTTGTTCTTTATCCAATTTTGGGGAATCTTATTATTTAATTTCCAATTAATTTTTGATTTGCCTCTCCGTGTACCCTTACTAATTATTAATTTCATTGCATTTGTGGTCTGAGAAAGTCTCATTTTTTGCACTTGTTTGCAATGTTTTTATGACCTAGTACATGGTCAATCTTTGTGAATGTACCATGTGCTGCTGAAAAGAAGGTGTATTCCTTTTTGTCCCTATTTATTTTTCTCCACATATCTACTAACGCTGATTTTTCTAAGGTTTCATTCACTTCTCTTAATTATTTTTTATTTACCCTTTGGTTTGATTTATCTAGTTCTGATAGAGGAAGGTTCAGATCTCCCACTAGTATAGTTTTTTGAACTATTTCATCTTTGAACTCCACTACTTTCTCCTTTAGAAATTTGGATGCTATGGAACTTGTTGTATACATGTTAAGTACTGATATTCATTGTCTATACTGCCTTTTATCAGGATGTAATTACCTTCCCTATCTCTTTTGACTAGATCTATTTGTACAGATATCATGATTGTGACTCCTGCCTTCTTTTTCACAGTTAATGTCCAATAGATTTCACTCCATTTGCTTACTTTTACCCTATTTGTGTCAAGCTCGTCATGTGTGTTTCTTGTAGACAGCAAATGGTAGGGTTTTGGTTTCTAATAAACTCTGCTATTTGCTTGAATTTTTATAAGTAAGTTTATTCCATTCACATTCAGAGTTATGATTACCAGCTGTGTATTTCCCCACATTTTGATTTCCACTCCTAGTCCTGCCCTTTCTTCTTTCACAATTTCCTTCTATACCACTATTTTGTTTTTAATCAGTACCCCTAATTACCACCCTAATTTTACTTCCCCTTCTACCCCCTTCTTATTCCCATCTTATTTTCTTTACCTTCTTTTTAATTTACCTCACCACCCTCTCCTTCCCTTGCATTGCTTCCCTCCACATCAGTCCATTAGTTACCCTTCTACTTCCTTTTAGGGTTCAATTCTCTGCCCCAATATATTTGATTGTTCTTCCCTCTTTGAATCAATTTCAATGCACATAAGAATTGAATATTTCCTATCTCCAACCTCTCTCTTTACCCTTCCAGTGTATTGATGTTCTCCACCCTCCCACCATGAACTTCTTTGTGACATATAAATCCACCCCATTTTGTTTCTTTTCCCATTTCTCTTAGTATTAACCTCTTTTTAGCTGTAGTTGTATATATATGCATATATATTTATGCATACATATATCTATATACATATTTATTTCGTGGCATTTCATTCCATTCAGTTTGTCACCATTCCCTTTAAGTATAATTCTTCTAGCTATCCAGGTGATAATAATAATTTTTAAGAGTTACCAATATCGTCTTTTCATGTAGGTATACATATCATTTTAACTTACTGGGCCCCTTAAAAAAAGGTTTTTGTTTATTTGTTTCTTTTGTTTTGTTTTCCCTTTCTTAATTACCTTTTGATGATCCTCTTGAGTTGTGTGTTTGGGCATCAAATTTTCTGTGCAGGTCTAGTCCTTTATTTGAGAATGCTTAGAATTCTTCTCTTTTATTAATAGACATACTTTCCCCTCCAACAATATAGACTGTTTTTCTGGGTAGTTGATTCTTGGTTGTAGACCTAGTTCCATTGCTTTCCAGAATATTACATTCCATGCCTTTTGATCCTTCAGTGTAGATTGAGTCAGATCCTGTGTTAACTTCACTGTAGTTCCATGGTATCTGAATGACTTTTTAGCAGCTTGTAATATTTTTCCTTGGTCTGGTAGTTCTTGAATTTGGCTATAACATCCCTGGCTGTTGTCAGTTGGGGATTAAGTACAGGAGGTGATCTGTGGATTCTTTCAATCTCCATTTTTCCCTCTTGTTCTAGAATGTCAGGGCAATTTTCTTAGATAATTTCCTATAGGATGATATCCAGGATTTTTCTTTTGTCGTGGTCTCCAAGTAGGCCAATGATTCTTAAATTGTCTCTCCTAGAATGATTTTTCTAAATCTTCAGTTTTGTGAATGAGGTGTTTAATATTTTCCTCAATTTTTTCCATTCTTTTAGTTTTATTTCATAGTTTCTGTCTGCCTTGTGAAGGTGTTTGTTTCTAATTGTTGTATTCTGGTTTTTAAAGACTGAATTTCATCCCTGGATTTTTGGTCATACTTTTACTTCCGGTCTGATTTTCTTTGGAGGTCATCGTTCATTTTCTTTGTCTCATCTTTCATCTTCTTTGCCTCATTTTCAATCTGACTAATTTTGACTTTCATGACTCTATTTTCTCCTTTTAGTTCATGTGCCTCTGTATCCAAATGACTTATCTTGCTTTTTAAGTTCTTTTCCCATTTGTCTTTAGCCTCTCTTAATTGTGTTTTGAATTATATTTTGAGTTCTTCCAAAGTCTGTGCCTAATTGGCTGGAGTTTCTGTGTTTTTGCTTGATGTTCCTTGATCTTCCTCTGTTCCATTTTTTTGTTGTTGTTGTTCATTGCCTAGATAGAAGCTGTAAATTGTAATTTCTTTTTTTTTCTTTTTCTGTTTTTTTGCTCATATTTGCCCTTTTTATTCCCTCTGTTGTTGCCTATACTCTTGATGCTCTCATTTTTTGCTGGATCTGTGGGTTTGGGCTTTTCTGTCAACCTTTGCCCTTGGAGCTTAGCAAAGCTCTCAGAGCAGTCTGTGGGGTAGGGATATCAGAGCTTGAGATTCCCTGCCCTCTGAAGGCTCTATAAGATTAAGCCCAGTGGAGTTGAACTTGCAGAGAGGGATGTGCCTTGAGGCCAAAATCTTGGGAAGGGGGTGGGGCAATCAATATGGAGTGTCTTGACTGTGACTAGTCTGCCTCCTCTGAGCTTTTTCTCCAGCTGCTTCCCTACCGCCTGAGCCTGGCACAGCTTTGCCTGCAAGGTACTCCCTCCAGACTAGTGTCTTTCCCTGCATAGAGATTCCAGCCACTGCTGGAGGATCAGTACTGTAGATGGGGGAGGGGTCCTGGGACCTTCCTTCTTCCTTTCTCTTTAAACCTGAGTGTTCTTGAATTCAGGCTTTTTGGGGGTGTACTATTTAAGTTGAGTCCAACAGGAGTGTATCTTTGCTCTGTCCTGTTGTTAGGTTTGGTTTTTGGTCCTCTAAGAGCATTTGCTTTTTAATAGGTAAGGAAGGGTTTTCAGAGGTCTGAACTTTTGCTGCTTCTATTCCACCATTTTGACTTTGCTTCCTATGGCAGGTTCTTCACTGCATATGTGTAGGTGGACTTGATTCTTGATTTGGCTGAAGGAATGCTACTTGAATGGAGAAAAACATTAGATGAATACTTTGAAAGAGACCAGTCAAGAAAAAGGCAAGATCAGTCCATCAAACTGTGAATACCCTTTGACCAAGCAAAATCACTACTAGCACTACTACATCTGTATCCCAAAGAGATTAAAGGTAGAGGAAAAGAAAAATGCCTGTAAATATATACATACATATATATATACACACACACACAATTTATATGTGTGTGTGACAGCTCTTTTTGTGGTAGCAAACAAATAGAAACCGAAGGGCTGTCCATGAACTGGGCTATAGCTCAGCATTTGTGCTGTATGGATGTAATGGAATACTATTATGCCATAAGAATATAAAAAAGATGATTATTAAAAAAACCCTGGAAAGACTCATGCAAAGTAATGCAAAATGAAATGAGTAGAACCAGAATAACTTTGTGCACCATAAAAACAATAATGTTTGATGATCAACTGTTTATAACTTAACTGTTTTCAATAAGGCAAAGATCCAAGATACCTCCAAGAGACTTATGACAAGGAAAAAAAGACATCCATCACAGAAGGAATAATCTGATTGCAAATAGAAACATTCCATTCTTTACTTTATTTTCTCTATTAATTTTTGTCCATTGTAAGCAATATGTCTTCTTTTCATCATGACAAACATGGAGAATGTATTATATGATAATATTTGCACAAACTGTGTCATATTACCTGTTTTGTTGAGAAAAAGGAAGGAATGGGAGGAAGAGAGAGAACTTGGATTGCAAAGTATCCAAAAATGGATATTAAGGAATTTTACTGACATAATCTGGAAAAAATAAAACTTATTTTTAAAAAGGCAACATTCAGAATTTTGAATGGTAGGCTACTGCCTCAAAACCAGTGACATGAAGGGAAAGTCAATCTCCATCTTGTCCTTTGATTGAAGGCTCTTGTAATCTTATAGAAATATGGAAAAAATTCACCCTGAATAAAATTGTTAATTTCCTTAGTTCAAGCTGAACTTCAATTTAAACTTTGTACTCAGATTAAGGCCTCATTTAGTCTCATGTACTTTTTCTATATAGTGCTTTATATAAATTTTCTAATTCATGTATGCAGCTGCTTTATTTGATAGAAATTTTTGTTAGCTATTCATAATAGTCTTCTGTTATAAACAAAATTTGTTGGGAATGAGGAGATCTTATAAGCATGAGCCAAGGACTACTTATCCCTTTCTGAGCAATAAGAGGGCCAGTTTTCATTCTGAATCTAATATCATTCCCCTTATATATTTGAGAAGAGGCAGATACATATAATTCTAGCCTTATACCCCTCTGGAAGATAAAAGAGATTGCCTAGCCTCAAATAATCCTATATTCTATATTACCTTCCCCAAGCTATGTTGTTCTCAGTATAGGTATGGTTCTTTTCCCATTGGGCCAGATCATGGCTACCCATGCCATCTATGAGATGCATCTTTGCATATAAGACAGCATATCCACAGATATATCTTGTAATAATAATGAAAGGAATAAAAATTAAACTAAGTCTAAAATATCAACTCAAATTCATGAAATTGGCAAAATAGATTACAAAACATAGTGCTACTGGGCTAATGAAGAAAACTTATCTTCATCCATTTTGAGGGGAATTAAAAATCTATCTTTTTGGAGAGTAATCTAAGAGCACTCTAAGAAATTCTTGTTAAAAAACAAATAATGTTTTATCCAATTACCAGAAATGTGTCCTAAGAACTTTTCAAAAAAGGGGAAAATAAATATTTATTTTAACATAATTGTAATATCATGATTTCGAATTGCCATAAGCTAGGAGCAATATAAATTCTAATTCAATCAGCAAAATCTGAGTACCAACTGTGTAGAAAGTATTGTTCTAGATATTGGACAATAAAAACATTTTGATCCTTGTCCTCATGAAGCTTATTTCTTGATGAAAGATTACATTATTTACAAAATAACATATAATAAATTCCTAAGAGAGATGTAAAATGATATATGAAGAATAAAGGAAGATATTAAAGAAGATATCACATAGTTCAATATTTTGCTTTAAATATTAAAAGAAATTTGATAAGCAAAAAAGAGGATTGAGCATTTCAGGGACAGGGAAAAGGTTAAGCACAGGTACTAAGCTGAAAATTGCTGACCTTGTACAGGGATACCAATTTGTCCAATTTGGCTATACTATAGAGTAGTGATGGTGAACATGCATCAAAGATGGCACATAGCGTGCTTTCTGTGGGTACCCTTGGTGCCCTCTGCCCATCCCCCACAGAGATTGTTACTAGAAAGTCAAGGGGTCTCTTGTGTAGCTGCCTTCTTTTTTCACATCACCACCCCTCTGCCCAGCAACCCAATGGGAGCACACAGGAAGTAAGACGGGTGACTCACAGGCAACAGAGCAGGAGGGAAGCAGAAAGCTTGGGCCATTCCCCTCCTCTTCTTCATCTATGCTGAGAACATTTTTTTCACTTCACCTTCCCCTCTGCCCAGCAGCCCAAAGGGAGAACTTCCTCTTTCCCTGTCTGGGGTATGGTGGGCAGATCGCAGGCAGCCAAGATGAAGGCAAGCAGAACACTCAGGCCACTCCCTTCCCCCTCTCTATACTCACTAAGGACATTCCTCACTTCATCTTCCCCTCTTCCCAACAACCCAATGGGAGAGCTTTCTCCCTATCCTGTGTGGGATAAGGGGGGGGGGCACACTTGGAACTTGGTGAGGGGCAGGAATGGGGCAGGGCATATGTTCTCTAAGAGGTTCTCCATCACTACAATAAAGCATATGGGGGGCAATGCTATGAGATACATCTAGAAAGTTATGGGATATATATACATACATATATATATACATACATACATACATACACACTGTTGTGACTTTATTATAAAGAGAATAAAGGAAGTGAGCAGTCAGGAAAATCTGGTAGGATACTATAAGTACTCCAGGTGAGTGACAAGAAGAGATTGTAAGTGAAAATGGACAGAAAACAAAGGGACTCAATATCTGAACATAGAATCAAACTGACCTATACTTGCTTGCATATAAGAAGGAAAAGAACTACAAAGAGGCAGAGAAAACAACCAGGTTTTAAACATGGTAAACTGACTGAAATCATAAAGTCAAAAGGAAGATCTGGTTCTGGAGAAAATAAAATTACTTTAATTTTGAATTAGAATTATTGATAGGACCTTCAAATTATAATGCCATATGTAATTGGAAACTCAGAACTAGGTTTAGGAAGAGAGATCAGTATTATTGAAGAAGACATGGGAATTGTCTGTATAGAAACAATCACTGAAGCCATTGGAATTATAATGACCAAATTTTCTATGGCACATAAATCAAATAGAATACCAAAATCTAATCAAGAATGACCAATACAAAATTAATAATGAAATAATAATAATAATTACCATTGATGTAATGCTAACTCTGTGTTAAGCACTGTGTTAAGCACTTTAAAATTATCTCATTTAATTCTCACCACACACCTGGAGGAGGAGGGAGAGAGAAATCTATTATTATTATTCACATTTTAGAGGTGAAGATGCTGAGAAAAATAGAGGTTAAGTATTTGGCCAGGGTCATATGAATAATAAATATCTGAGGTTGCATTTTAACTCAAATCTTTCTGGTTCTAGGTTCCATGCTTTCCACTGCACCATTTGATATATTAGATTTTTTCTTTAAAGTAGAAAACAAAAATCAGGGAAGAAAATAAAAATTTATAGAATGGGAAAATGTACACAAAACCATATAAATATAAAATCAAGATAATGGAATATAACAAAAGGGTGGCAAGAAAGAGTTAAACAATTATATAAAGATCTATATGTTGAATTTCTTTTTTAGGTTGAATTGTGTATGTAATTTTTGGTATTGTTTAATATTGAGGGTCGATAGCAAGAGATCTAAATAAATAAATGAACAAATAGATTCATAAATAATAAAAAAATCCTTCATGAATTGAAACTATGAAAATATATGTAATGATTTCTTTTTTTAATTAGTCAATTAATTCAAATATCTGAAATCTGTTAATCTAAGTGTTAGGATCACTGTTCTATTTTTGCTTCCTCTCCAGGTTTCCTGTTGCACATAGCATCACAAAAGTTTGCTGAAACACATAAATCATTTCCATACTGTTACAGAAAAGTTCTATCTGGATTCCAAACCTACCACTCTTTTGAATATACTTCAATGGATCTCAATTATTTTTTGCTCCAGCTTTATTGCTTAGACACACATAAGACACTGATAAAAAGAATATTACAATAGGTAGAATATAAATCTCTAGCAAATTAAACCTGAACCTTAGCTCTAGACTTTGGAAAACCTTAATACTACTTTGAATTCATAAAATTATGACCTCTACCGCTGTATAATATTATAGATTCTTCAAACTATGAGGTCCAAGTAGAAATGTTTGAGTCACCTTCCATTTTCCTCATTTCTATAGCCTTACTGTCACCAACTTCTGTCATTTTTTTTCCTTTTAAATGTATCTCTGATTCACCTCTTCCTCTTTACTCCCTTTGATTCCCCTTAATCCAGGCCTTCATTCCTCCACATCTGGCCTTCTGACTGATCTCCCTGATTCTAGTCTCACTCCTTATAATATAGCAAGACAAATATATTTAAGACCGACCCTCTTTTCATCATGTCATTCACTTGCTCAAGAATTCAAAATGGCTTTCTCGTTGCAACTCATTCAAATTCTACTTTCTTCCTTTCAAGGCTCTCCAAAATTCTATCCCAACTTTATTTCCCACTACTCCCCAGCCTATAAGATCTGCTTTAGTCAATCAATGGTCAAAATTCATGTTGTTGTTGTTTTTTCCTGAATGTCTTTCTTAACTGATGATTTCTGCCAAATGAAATGTTATGACCCATCTCAAGATTATGCCGTCCGGATAAATGGATGAGACTTAATAGATCAAATTTGTCCGGGATGAGATTCAGACACTAAAGAGACCTATGGAGGCATGAGCGGGAATCTGAGAAAGTACCTGAACTAGGTAACAAAAGGAAGTCTTTCTTAGAGTGAAGCCTAGCAAGCAGTGATCTGGGAAGACAGCTGCTGTGGGAGGTTCAGTATTGGATAACAAATGAGTATCTTAAAATATTAATAGAGAGAAGCCAAGGGCTATAGGAGAATGGTAGGAGGCAAGTGTCCAGAAAGGCTGCTTTTACTGTCTGGAAAGTCTAATTCAGGACATGGCCAAGGCATTGACTAAATGGCTCACGTCCATTCTATATAGTCTGAATAACTAATACTTACAGTATCTTCCACATTTTAGCACAAAATTGTCTAATTATTTCATGCATTTTCAATATTTCTGGAAGGTAAGTATAATGTTTACTACATTAGGTGGCACAGTGATTAGGGTGATAGACCTGTTGTCAGGAAGAAAATGAGTTCAAATCCAGTCCCAGACACTTTTTAAGAATAACTTCTGGGTCACTGGGCAAATCATTTAACCCTCTTGATCACAGGTTCCTCAACTATAAAATGGGGAATAGCTCCTACATGTAAAGCATACAATAACTCAAATGGTTATTAAGATCAAATAAGATGCTATTTATAAAGCACAGGACCTGGTGATGTGCCAACAGGTCCTTAATTAGCTTTTGCTTCCTTCCCGGTTCCGTTACACTTCTGTTATATTACCAACTTGTTATGTTAAATGTATTGCAAAAGCTCAATAAATCACTGGCAGATTAAAAAACAACTTTTGAAAAGCAAATCCTGGAAAGCACCCCAGGGATAAACTAGCTGGAGGTGTCCATCCTGTGGGGAGGATTGTTCGTACCTAGCCAATGAACACAAAGTTTTCTAAATTTTCACTTGACTTTGCAATTTGTAGACAGAGCCTGGGGCTCAAGATTCTGCCTTTGTAGCACACTCTCTGAAGCTAATATCTCCAGTCTTACTCCCACTGACAGTTGGGTCCCCAGAGTCTGATGGCTGAGGGCTCTAAGATAAGCCTGGGGGATAGCTCTTCTAATGTTGTGGCTCACAAGCCATCATCAGTATGATGCCCACCCTGATTACCAGCTGATAGCAATTACAGAGTCTGACTTAATTACATTTATAAATGGGTATTTAATAAAGTTGTATGGTAGGAACAGTTGGTACAAAACATTCCTACCTACAAAAATCCATAACACACTCTCCTGCCAGTGATACAAAGTCCAGAGGGGGAAGCAGCTTTGAGAGCACTTGTGGCAAAAGGACAATACATTTCCAGGAGGTCCTTTAGTCCTTGAAATATTCCCTCTAGGCACCGACCCAGTTTTTCTGCTGGGTTATATGTAAAGCTTTGAATCTGTGATCAGAATTTCCTTGGCTCCCAATGCAGATGTTGCTATCTGCTGTCATGGAGAAACTGCTGACATTTTAGCCAAGGAGTTTCTTCTACCAAAGCAGGAAGGGAGAGACTTAGGTCAAGGGTAAGATGCTTTCCCAATCACCAAGTGATCCCTAGTTTGGTGTACCCTTTCTCTCTACTTACCAACTAGATTTGTGTTTTTATACTAGCCCAAGAATCACAAGCTAGGTGTTGCAGTGGATAGAGTGCCAAGCCTGAGGGTAGGAAGACATAATTTCACATCCCACCTCAGAAATTTCTTAACTCTGTTTCCATAGGAAAATTGTTTCACTATTTGTCTCAGTTTTCTCATCTATAAAATGAGCTGGAAGAGGAAATAGCAAACTACTCTAGTACCTTTGCCAAGAAAATCCCAAGTGAGGTCACAAAGAGTCGGATACTATTGAAATAACTAAAGAAAGCCCAATCGAGTCTTTCAGTCAATCCAATCCAAATGGACTTCCTGCCATGCCAGTAGCAGTATCCCATACCTTATCCCAGGTAGTGAAAAATATAGATGTGTTCCCACCTAATAAATGTATTTGTATCGAGTATCTTGACACTTTTAATAAGATGGAGGTGATTTCATTTATTTTTCCACTAGACTTAATAAGCCTTTACTTTCCCCCTAGTCTATTTGATTTCCATCCCTAGGTGAAAATTAGATGGATGTTTGATTTTAAGTTTTTTTTCCAGTGTCAATGTTTTGAACTATGAATTAATGGTATCAAAAATTACTGGGTGTTCATTTTTCCTCAGCCTCCCTTCTTCTACCAATGTCACAATCAAAAGACATAGAACAAAGAAGTATAAAACATGTTAAAGAAATAAAAGTAATAAGTGTATCAACCTGTTATCTAACCAGGAAATGTTGCCTATATTTGATATCCATCCAATCTAGAAAACTTCAATCAGATATGAGAATAATTAGTTTCTCAAATCATCATGCTCAAAACATGCATGGGTTTACAAGTCTTTTTTTTTTCTCCTTTGCCACTGAACCTTTACTCAGATCATTAGAAGCCATTATGTTTATATTACTGTTACCCATTGTTTTAGTCATTACCATAACCCAGTCTCAACCTGAACAGAATCCCAATGGAATCAGAATCATTAAGATGACAACTACTCCACTCCCCCAGCTCTTAGCTCCCATGGGAAATCATCCTTGCTTTCTTACTTCCATGTTACTTCCTATCTGTCAAGGAAGCATCAAATAATTTTCTTATGGCAGCATCCCTGCTCAGGATTTTCAGTTTTACTAAGAAGCAGGATCTTTGATTCTCAATAAATATATTTGATACATATGGTACATCTTTTGACTATGACCCAAATCTGCCATCCATGAGGAAAGGTGGCACAGCTATGGTTTAAAATGTGGAAAAGAAGTACTAGAATAGTTTTAATATGGATTTTGAATATGATCTCAACTCTGGCCCCAAGGAAGAGCTAAAAGGGTAATTATCTGACCTTAAAGTACCTAGGCAGCTAGGTGGCTAAAGGATAGAATGCTGGGGCTTGGAGTAAGGAAGACCTAAGTTCAAATCTGATCTCTGACTCTTGCAAACTGTGTGACTTTGGACAAGTCATCTAATTTCTATTTCCCTTAATCATTGGAGAAGGAAATAGCAAATCACTACAGTACTTTTGCCAAGAAAACCCCACATATAATATTAGTATAGTCTGGGCCACAGAGGCATAAAGACTCAGAGAAACCTAATGAATGACTGAATAACAATGAACTGCCTCAGAGCAGGAAGAGAGGAAGAAAGAAGCAATCAAGGAAAAGACAATAAGGGAAAGAGTAGAAAAGAGTTCTGAAATAATTTCTAAATATCTGGCACAAAGTAGATGCCAGAAAATTTCTTGTTGGGTGGAAGCAAATTTGTTAGCAGCATACCCTTCTTTTCCCCTAACTCTTTGGATTAAATAATGTCATTAAAAAGATAAGACTAATAGGTTGATATAAGGAATGTGAACTTATGATATCATTATTCTTAGTGAAGATACTGGAGTGATTTGCCATTTCCTTCTCTGGATCATACTATAGATGAGAAAACTGAGGCAAACAAGTTAAGTGATTTATTCAAGGTCACAGGTGCCTGAATCCAGATTTGAACTTTGGGGAGATGTCTTCCTGACTCTAGTATTCTATTCATTGCATGACCTGGGTGCCCACATATAGTATTTTTGCAACTCAATACCATTGTCTTTTGCACTATGATATTATCTGTGCATTCTACAGAATGTTTAATACTATCAAGTCTTCTACTTTCCCCATCAAAAAACCAAGCATTTTATTGATATATCTGTTTTAACAATTGCCTATATCTCCCTCAAATATTGACTCTTCTTCCTTTCAGAGAACAATTCCATATATCAAAGAACTTTCAGCATATTACAACAGATTATAAAAGTGTTTCATGCTTCTCTGTACTCCCTATATCTTATGTTTCTTACCACACATTCATAATACATTATATTCTTTTTCTACAATGTATTTGTCTATGCCCCAAAAGATGGATAATGGCATTTTTTTTTCTTGACAATTCCTTCATAATTAGTTTTATATATTCTTTACAAAGATTGGGTTAAGAACTCTTTTTAATCTTTTCTCATTAGTGTTTTATAATTTTGAAAATAATCCTTTAATTCTTTTGTTGTGGGTTTTGTTAACCAATAATTAGACATAGAAGATTATAATCTTTTTTTATCCTGGTTTTCTTGTGATTTTTCCTTGTTAATTTGCTATTTGCCTTATTTAATTTTCTATCTCTTTTTTTAATTCCATAGGCTAAAAGTTTATTAATTTTGTTATTTTTCAGAAAGATAGTTTTTAGTATAATTTATTATTTCTATAGTATTTTTCATTTCCAACTTATCCTACAATTTTTATATTTATATTTCTTTTGTACCTTTTTGTTTTTTTACTGAATTATTATTTTTAAAAGCATATTCAATTTACCAATTCTACCCTTTTAAATTTTGACAAAGTGTGTTTTTGTGGAAACAATTTTTCCACTGATAACTAATTTGACTGCATCCCAGAATTTTTGGATTGTTTCACTATTATTATCATCAACTTTTACATTATCCTCTCTTTGATTTATTTTTGTTCCACTCAATTGGAATTTGTTAAATCTCCATTTGGGGCTGTGTACTTTGTGATAAATTAGTAGAATTGTTGTATTATGATCTTTAAATGATGTCTTTATTATGACTTTTTATATTTATTTGCAATTTATCTTAATCTCAATTTTACGAAAGTTGTGGTGATAAGAAATATATCTATAGTTGTTTTATTTGAAAAGTGCTATAAATCTATATTTTTAATTCTTTCACTTTGATAGCATATTTGAAATTCCTGATTTGAGGGATATGATTGTTAAATAAAAACTTTTTTCTAGACATTCATTTTTATTCTATAAATGTGCTGGATTTTTGTTTCCTAATCAAAATTTTGCATGTTTTTGTTTAATTATCCAATCTTTTATTCATTATACCATTTGTTCCCTTTTAATATCTTTCAAGATTAATTTTTCTTTTAAACAATTCAGGAATATCCCCCTGTGGTTACTTGCATTGCCAGAAAACTTTAGGATTTGCCATTTCATCAGGTACTGAAGTAATTTCCTTTGTCTTTCAATATTTACTTAAAGATATTTGGTATTGATTTTTAATTTACTTTTAGATATCTTAGTAGAAATCTCTTCTGTTTTAATATTTTCCTTGTTGATTTCCATATTCTCTGGCTTTTTAATTCAGTTTTCTTCCCCATCAGATTGATCATTTTAGTTGTTACTGTAATTTTCCACATATTTTCTTAGCTCCCATTTTCAGACTATTTCCCTCTTCATAGTAGATTTATTTTTGGAGGCTGGTCCCAAAAATTTCTCAGCATCCTTTCCTATAGGGGGATTAATTCTCATTGACCATAATCTCTGACACAAGTAACTTTTAGGTGAAATAGGATTGGCCCTAGCTATATCTTACCCCTTTCCTTCAAGCTCAGTGCTGTCCTGAATGTTGGCACTCAATCCCTGTTCCTTCAATTAAAAGTTATTTTGTTAAATATAGTTTCATAACCCTATACCTTTCCCTTTTCCAGATATTACTTGGTAGGGTCAAGATATGCAGCTTGTTGCCCCAAGATTGGTGGAAATAAGAAAGAGGTAGAGTGTGCTTGAAGAAATAGCAACAGTAGGGAATTTTCTGGATGGGTTCTAAAGCCAGTGGATTTAATATATGTTCATCTGAACATGGGACTTGGTTTTGGGGGAGACACTACTAGAAAGAATATTTATAATTAATGTTTATGATTATTAAATAAGAACAAGTTACCTTATGATGTGTTTTAGCTTCTGCTGAGTCAATGGTAAGTGTTCTACCCTGGTGCAAAATTCTTCATTTTGTGATGAAGTGAGAAAAATGACTAGGTCCCTAATACAATAGCTTATGTGTAACACTAAGAGGATAGGCATATCCCCAAGTAAGAGACTAGGGACTAGACCCTCTTCTTCCTTCTCTAACATATATGTTGATCCTAGAGTATATGTCCCAGGTAAAAGACACCCTAAGAAAAGGAACTTCGTCAAACAGATAAAAATTTAGAGGTGATATCCAGGAAGGGCAAGACTGAGTAAGGAAGCAGACTGAGTTCTTCCAGCTGAAAAAATTAGCAAGAGCCCTTTAGCAGCTCTCTAAAAATTTGCTAGCATGGACCTCTCCGGGCTAATATGTTTATAACCTCTAGAGAACTCTGCTTAGTTAATCCTGTGACCCCTAACCTTTAATTAATTCTCAGAATCACTATTTTTATTTATTTAAAGTATATAATAAATTTTAATAAATGTATTAAAATTAACAAATGCATTAAATTAGTTATAAACCAAATGAACAAATATATTAAAATTAGTTATAAAACCACAAACTTCATTTTGTTTACATTTTGTTCAAAAATACATAAATTATAAATGTGTATCCATATAAATATCTTCTGGTTTTGAATTCCATATATATATATATATATATATATCTTTTACTTGATTACTTTTTTATCTTATTTTGTGGCACATATATTATTCTTATTCTCTTTTCATCTCTTTATATAGTCCACATTTTCTTTATCCAATATTTGCCATTTCTAGTAACATAATACAATTCATTATATTCAAAAATCACAATCTATTTTGCCACTTTTCCCATTCACTGCATTTGTGCTAATTCTTATTATTGTGTCATTACAAACAAAGCTTCCATGAATATTTTTGTACAATTTGTGTACCCTCTCAAAAGGCTCTTAGGGATTAACATTATGAATGGGACTCATAGGTCAATGAGCATGAACAGCTTTATAGCTCTTAATGTATATTTCCATCTTGTTTTATAAAAAACACATTTTAAAGCTGCTCTAGTAATGTAACATTAGTCCTGTTTCTCTATGTTCCTATCAGCATTTAGTTTGAACTTAACCTGTCTGGTTTTTAGTAAACACACATTATCAAAAAAAAAATATCGATTGGTTCTTAGACAGCAGAGACAATCTGTGGTCAGGAATATATAATTTCCAAAATGAAGTCTTTCCAGCTTGGTCATAATACCCCATGGAACTTTGCTTCCAATGCCACAAACCTTCAGGAATATAGAATTACCTCCATAATATGAGTATTAAGATAAGACCTTTTCAGAATATTTATGCTCCCTAAACCACTGATTTCCTTCTATAAACTACATTTGGATTATATATATGCTCAGGCTTAGATCTGTAATAATGGAGGTATTGATGAGAAGATTGAGGAATTTTGAAGAGATATTGAGATTAAGGAAGGGTTTGTAACAGAGAATGAAGGAGTTGAAGAGACAGAAAATATGGCTGCTGGTGACCTAAAAGGAGAGAGGCACTCCTTTTGGGAGACTGTCTTTGAAATTTCCTCTCTTCTCTCAACCCACAGGAGAGGTACCCCTGGGTCAGGTTAGATTAAGGATGACAGGAGCAGTATTTTGAGTGACTTCTGGGAAATAGGGGAGTTTTCTCCTCAAGGATCTATAGGTAGTTGAACCCCAGAAATCCCCTTTGTCTGGCAGGTAAACTGTCACTGCTGGCTTTTGGTGTTTTATGCTAAGCTAAAGGCTAGCTTAGCCTCCAGTTTCTCTTTCTTTGTTCTCCCTTCAACATAAATCTGACTGTGCTCTTCTAATTTTAAGTAGTTTAAAAATTAGAGTAATCAAAAAAGGGGATAGGTAAGTGGGAATAGGAGACCCTTGCTTCTTCTTCAGTCAAGCTAAACTGGCTCAGCTTCAGCTTAGCTATCTTCTTCTTAAGTAGTCACTATCTCTATCCTACTAAACAAAAGGCAAGTGTCTTTCTTGGGAAAGTCAAGGGATAGAAAGTCTCTTCAGGGTGACCCCCTGAAGTTAAGGGATCAACTTTTTTCAGCAGCTTACTTTTGTCTTGTTCTTCCTCTAATGGATGCTCTCACACATACAGGAACCTTCTTCTTTTCTAGGGTAAGGGAATGAATGCAAAGTATTCCACTGGTGGGGAAACAGAGCTCCTGGTCTATGCTCCATACTCAGCCAAGTTCAGAGGGTAAAGACCCTTTTCTGTTAGCAGTTCTTCCCACAATCCTCTTCTCCCACTTCAACTGTCAAAGCCCCTCCCATCACATTCCAACCACTGTCTCCTCCACCTCAGTGGTGAGAAATGAAAAGCTTGATTGACAGTTTAC
The DNA here is from genome assembly GCF_027887165.1 of Monodelphis domestica. NCBI lineage: Eukaryota > Metazoa > Chordata > Mammalia > Didelphimorphia > Didelphidae > Monodelphis > Monodelphis domestica. Next base: position 269,218,933 of record NC_077230.1, on the reverse strand, counting down.
CTTTCCACAGGTCTACTACTAGCCTCATGAAGGTGTTCAGGAGCACTCCAGACATCTATATTTAATTTCTCTAAGGTTCTATTCATCTCCTTAACTTCATTCTTATTTTTGTTTAGGGTTATCTAGTTCTAAGAGAGGAAAATTAAAATCCTCTGATACTATCATTTTGTTTTCAATTTCTATGTGTGTCTCATTTTGTTTTTCCTTTTAAAATCTAGATGCTATAACACTTGGTGCATACAGCTCCAATATTGATAATGCTTCATTATCCATAGTATCCCTCCAACATAATATAATTACCCTGTTCAGTCCTTCCAGTTGCATCCATTTTACCTCCAACTTTGTCAAAGATCATGACTGATTCCACTGTCTTCTCTGGATCAGCTGTGGCATACTATATTCTACTCCAGCTCATCACCTTCAGTCTATGTGTATCTCTCATTTTTTATGTATATCTTGGAGACAGCATTGTCAGTTCCTTTTTTTTTTATCTTTCTGCTACCAATTTTCTTCCCATGGTTGAATACATCCTATTCATACCCAATATATTAGTTACTATCTATGTTTTTGCATCCACTTTGTTCCTTCTCATTTTTTGCCTACCTTTTCCTTTATTTTCACCTTATCTCTTCTCAAATGTACAATTTCCTTTGATCAATATCTCTCGGATTTATACCCAAACTCACCCCAAAAACCTCCCTTATCTTTTCCCTTTGTCCTCATAGTTCCAAATTGACTCACTCTTTCAAAGTTCGCTCCTTGTCCATTCCCCCTTACCTTTTTTAAATTCTTTTTTTAATATTTTATTTGATCATTTCCAAGCATTATTCATTAAAGACATAGATCATTTTCTTTTCCTCCCTCTTACCCCCTTGGTTGAAGCGGAAATCCACTGGGCATTACATGTTTTCTTGATTTGAACCCATTGCTATGTTGATAATATTGGATTAGAGTGTTCATTTAGAGTCTCTCCTCTGTCATGTCCCCTCAACCACTGTATTCAGGCAGTTGCTTTTCCTCAGTGTTTCCACTCCCACAGTTTATTTTCTGCTTGTGAATGGTGTTTTTTTTTTTCTCCTAGATCCCTGCAAATTGTTCAGGGACATTACACCGCCACTAATGGAGAAATCCATTATGTTCGATTATACCACAGTGTATTAGTCTCTGGGTACAATGTTCTCCTGGTTCTGCTCCTCTCGCTCTGCATCACTTCCTGGAGGTTGTTCCAGTCTTCATGGAACTCCTACACTTTATTATTCCTTTTAGCACAATAGTATTCCATCACCAACATATACCACAATTTGCTCAGCCATTCCCCAATTGATGGGCATCCCTTTGTTTTCCAGTTTTTGGCCACCACAAAAAGCTCAGCTATGAATATTTTTGTACAAGTCTTTTTGTCAATTATCTCTCTGGGGTACAGACCCAGCAGTGCTAAGGCCGGATCAAAGGGTAGATATTCTTTTATCACTCTTTGGGCATAGTTCCAAATTGCCCTCCAGAATGGTTGGAACAGTTCACAACTCCACCAGCAATGAATTAATGTCCCTACATTGCCACATCCCTTCCAGCATTCATTACTTTCCTTTGCTGTCATGTTAGCCAATCTGCTAGGTGTGAGGTGATACCTCAGAGTTGTTTTGATTTGCATCTCTCTGATTATAAGACATTTAGAACACTTCTTCATGTGCTTGTTAATAGTTTTGATTTCTTTATCTGAGAACTGCCTATCCATGTCCCTTGCCCATTTATCAATTGGAGAATGGCTTGATTTTTTGTACAATTGATTTAGATCTTTATAAATTTGAGTAATTAAACCTTTGTCAGAGGTTTCTATGAAGATTTTTCCCAGTTTGTTGTTTCCCTTCTGATTTTAGTTACATTGGTTTTGTTTGTACAAAAGCTTTTTAATTTGATGTAGTCAAAATTATTTATTTTACATTTTGTGATTCTTTCTATGTCTTGCTTGGTTTTAAAGTCTTTCCCCTCCCAAAGGTCTGACATGTATACTATTCTGTGTTTACCCAATTTACTTATGGTTTCCTTCTTTATGTTTAAGTCACTCACCCATTTTGAATTTATCTTGGTGTAGGGTGTAAGGTGTTGATCTATTCCTAATCTCTCCCACACTATCTTCCAATTTTCCCAGCAGTTTTTATTGAATAGTGGATTTTTGTCCCAAAAGCTGGGATCTTTGGGTTTATTGTATACTGTCTTGCTGAGGTCGCTTTCGCCCAGTCTATTCCACTGATCTTCCTTTCTGTTTCTTAGCCAGTACCAAATTGTTTTGATGACTGCTGCTTTGTAATATAGTTTAAGGGCAGGGACTGCAAGGCCCCCATCATATGTGTTTTTTTTTTTTTCATTATTTCCCTGGATATCCTTGATCTTTTGTTCTTCCAAATGAACTTTGTTATGTTTTTTTCTAAATCAGTGAAGAAATATTTTGGTAGTTCAATGGGTATGGCACTAAATAGATAAATAAGTTTGGGTAGGATGGTCATTTTTATTATATTGGCTCGTCCTATCCATGAGCAGTTAATGTTTTTCCAATTGCTAAAGTCTAGTTTTAGTTGTGTGGAGAGTGTTTTGTAGTTGTGTTCATATAGTTCCTGTGTTTATCTCTGGAGGTAGATTCCTAGGTATTTTATTTTGTCTAAGGTGATTTTGAATGAGATTTCTCTTTCTAGTTTTTGCTGCTGAGCTGTGTTGGAGATATATAGAAAAGCTGATGATTTATGTGGGTTTATTTTGTATCCTGCAACTTTGCTAAAGTTGTTGATTATTTCAATTAGCTTTTTGGTTGAATTTCTAGAATTCTTTAAGTAGACCATCATGTCATCTGCAAAGAGTGATAACTTGGTCTCCTCCTTGCTTATTTTGATGCCTTCAATTTCTTTTTCTTCTCTAATTGCTACTGCTAGTGTTACTAGTACAATGTCAAATAGTAGAGGTGATAATGGGCATCCTTGTTTCACTCCTGATCTTATTGGGAATGTGTCTAGTTTATCCCCATTGCATATGATATTAGCTGAAGTTTTAGATATATACTGTTTATTATTTTTAGGAATGACCCTTCTATTCCTATGCTTTCTAGTATTTTTAATAGGAATGGTTGGTGTATTTTATCAAATGCTTTTTCTGCATCTATTGAGATAATTATGTGGTTCTTGTTGATTTGCTTGTTGATGTGGTCAATCATGTGGATGGTTTTCCTAATTTTGAACCAGCCCTGCATCCCTAGTATAAATCCTACTTTATCATGGTGGATGATCCTTCTGATCACTTGCTGGAGTCTTTTTGCTAGTATCGTATTTAAGATTTTTGCATCTATATTCAGTAGGGAGATTGGACTATAGTTTTCTTTCTCTGTTTTTGACCTGCCTGGTTTTAGAATCAGTACCATGTTTGTTTCGTAAAAGGAGTTTGGTAGAACTCCCACTTGCTTATTATGTCAAATAGTTTGTATAGTATTGGGATTAACTGTTCTCTGAATGTTTGATAGAATTCACTGGTGAATCCATCAGGGCCTGGGGTTTTTTTCTTAGGGAGTTCTTTGATGGCTTGTTGGATTTCATTTTCTGATATGGGATTATTTAAGAATTCTATTTCTTCTTCTATTAGTCTAGGCAGTTTGTATTTTTGTATATATTCATCCATGTCACCTAAATTAGTTTATTTATTGCCATATAATTGGGCAAAGTAATTTTTAATGATTGCCTTAATTTCCTCTTCATCGGAGGTGCTGCCCCCCTTTTCATCTTTGATGCTGTTAATTTGCTTTTCTTCCTTCCTTTTTTTAATTATATTGACCAGTACTTTGTCTATTTTGATTGTTTTTTCGAAGTACTAGCTTCTTGTCTTATTGATTAAATCAATAGTTCTATCACTTTCGATTTTATTAATTTCTCCCTTAATTTTTAGGATTTCTACTTTGGTTTTCTGCTGGGGGTTTTTAATTTGATCACTTTCGAGTTTTTTCATTTGCATTTCTAATTGATTGATCTCTGCACTCCCTAGTTTGTTAATATAAGCATACAGGGATATGAATTTACCTCTGATTACTGCTTTGGCTGCATCCTAAATGGTTTGAAAGGATGTCTCGCCAATGTCATTTTCCTCGATGAAATTATTAATTGTTTCTAAGATTTCTTCTTATCTAAATGATTTTGGAGTATCATATTGTTTAATTTCCAATTGGTTTTAGATTTGGTTTTCCATGTACCATTACTAATCATTATTTTTATTGCCTTGTGATCTGAGAAGGCTGCATTCATTATTTCTGCTTTTCTGCATTTGTGTGCTACGTTTCTGTGACCTAATGTATGGTCAATTTTTGTGAATGTGCCATGTGGTGCTGAGAAGAAGGTGTATTCCTTTTTATCCCTATTTATTTTTCTCCATGTCTATTAATTCTAATTTATCTAAGATTTCATTCACTTCTTTTACCTCTTTCTTATTTATTTTTTGATTTGATTAATCTAAATTTGATAATGATTGGTTTATGTCTCCCACTAATATGGTTTTGCTGTCTATTTCTTTCTTCAATTCTCCTAGTTTCTCCATTAGAAATTTGGGTGCTATATTATTTGGTGCATACATGTTGATTAATGATATTTCCTCATTGTCTAAAGTCCCTTTTAACAAAATATAATTACCTTCCCTGTCCCTTTTGATCAGGTCTATTTTTTGCTTTGGCTTTATCAGATATCATGATTACCCCTCCTGCCTTCTTTCTGTCAGTTGAGGCCCAGAAGGTCTTACTCCATCCTTTGATTCTGACCTTGTGGGTGTCAACCCACCTCACATGTGTTTCTTGAAGACAACATATGTTAGGGTTTTGGATTCTAATCCATTCTGCTATTTGTCTACGTTTTATGGGTGAGTTCATCCCATTCACATTCAAAGTTATGATTGTCATTTGTGAACTCCCTGGCATTTTGATATCCTTCCCTAATTCTAACCTTTTCTTCTTTGGCTCTACCTTTGTGATCACTCTACCAGTGATTTACTTTGAATCAGTCCCCCTTGTCCCCTACCTTTATGTTTCCCTTTTTAGTCCCTCCCTTTTTGTTCCTTCCCCCTCCCCACTCTCTTTCCCTCCCTTTTTGTTTTCCCTCTCCCCCTACCCCCCTTAGTTTTCCCTTCTCCCTACCCTTGTTGGGTAAGATAGAATTCAAGATCCCAATGGATCTGGATGTTTTTCCCTCTCAGATTTGATTTCCCTGAGAGTAAGGTTTAAGTAAAATACCCTTTCTTCCTCTCCTTCTTATTGGAGTTTTCTTCCCCTCCCCTTCCCATGTGAATCTTTGTGTGAGAAAGATTATTCTATTTGGTCTTTCTTTACCACCTATTTATACATTACATTTTCCCCACATGTTAGTATACATAGATTGATAGAAATGTAGTCCTTATAGAAGAGAGTTTGAATAAAGGAAGAAGATAACATTTTTCTCCTTTCCCCTTACCTTAATATTTACCTTTTCAGGTATTCCTTGCTCTTTGTTTTTCGGTATCAATCTTTCCACAGAGCTCTGGTCTTTTCTTTGCAACAAGTTGGAAATCTTCTATTTTGTTGAATGCCCATACTTTCCCTTGGAAGTATATAGTCAGTTTTGCTGGGTAGCTGATTCTTGGTTGAAGACCCAGCTCTCTTGCCTTTCTGAAGATCATGTTCCATGCCTTACGATCATTCAGAGTAGAACTTGCAAGGTCTTGTGTGACCCTGATTGGCATTCCTTTATATCTAAATTGTCTTTTTCTGGCTTCCTGTAGGATTTTTTCTTTTGTTTGAGAGCTTTGGAATTTGGCAATTATATTCCTGGGAGTTGTCTTTTGGGGGTTTAGTGGAGAAGGTGTTCTGTGAGCTCCGTCAGTGGCTGTATTACCCCCTTGTTCTAGAATCTCTGGGCAATTTTCTTTGATTATATCTTGTATCATGTTGTCGAGTTTGGTGTTTATTTCTGGCTTTTCTGGAAGTCCAATTATTCTTAAATTATCTCTTCTCCCTCTATTTTCTAGATCTGTCACCTTGTTGGTGAGATATTTTATGTTCTCTTCTAATTTCTTGGTATTTTGACTTTGCTTTATTAATTCTTGCTCTTTTACATGATTGTTGTCTTCCAGTTGCCTGATTCTGGCCATTAAAACCTGGTTTTCCTTTTCAGTTTGGTCACACCGGTTTTGTAGATGCGTGAATTTCTTTTGCATTATTTCCAACTTTTCCTCCCAGAAGGCTTCCATCTTTTTGGTCATTTCTGATTCAAATTCTTCATGGGTTTGTGGAGAGTTTCCATTTCCTTTGGAAGATTTTGGAGCATTTTCTTGTATATCATCTTCTATCTCCTCTGTATTTTGTATTTTGGCTCCATAGAATGTGTCCAAAGTCGCCCCTTTCTTCTTATTTTTCTTGGAATTTTGGGGCTTCTGTGCTTCTGTGGAGTTTGCCATCTCTGAATGGGGAGGATTAGCTTTTCTTATCTCTGTCTGGTGTTCAGAGGCTTTATTCCTGGGCAGATTGTCTGTTCTATGAGCTTTCCCTGAGTTGAACTGAGTATGCCTTAAGGCAGTGACTTTCACTGGAACTGAAATGGAAGTATCTGGCCAGGGGGTTACATTCACCCTCGGCTCTCTCTGTTTCCCTGCTGTTTGGGTGCCTCCTCCTCTAGGTTGGTTTGCTTTCCAGAAGTTGTCTTCAGAATAGCTGGCCCTGAGGCTGTTTTGACGCCCGGAGGGTTCCTGTTGTTTCAGATGACCCTGCTTTCTGAGGGGGGAGTGGCCGTGGCTTCCCGGAGCTCCGAGGGCAGTGACTTTCACTGAGACTTGGATAGAAGGTTCTGGCCCGTGAGGCTGTCTTGCCGGCCCTGAGGGTTGCTGTTGTTTCAGAAGAACCTGCTCTCTGAGGGGGGAGTGGCCGCAGCTTCCCGAAGCCTTGGACTCTACGCTCCTATCCCTTAGGTCTGACTTTTCTCGGGTTCTGGCTTTTGAGGGGGGCCATACCTTTTTATCCAGGTCCAGGTCCAGGAGGAAGATTCCCAGGGTCTATGCTGTTGATCATTTTGAATTTCAGCACCTTAGGAGCCTATAGTTTGAGATCGGTCGGGAAGGGTTTCCAGAGATCTGAACTTTAGCTTTCTCTAAGCCGCCATCTTGACCGGAAGTCTGTCTCCCCTTACCTTTTAATTCATATTTTATTCACCTTTCCAAAAAATCCCTTCCTTATCCCCCCAATCATGGCCTGCTACTTCTTGATATAGTTCAATTCTAAAATTCCCTTCTCTATCTTGATCTGAATCCCTCTCTATCCCCTCACTTGCAACCCTACCTATTCAATTGTACTAACCTCTCTACTCCCTCCCTTTTCCCACCCCTTTTCTTCCTGTTTCTTTTAAATTAATAAAAATTTCACCCTTTGGATTGAGTGTTATTCTCCATTTTTTTTCCAGATCTGATGAGAATAGGCTTCTAGTACTACTCGTCCTGCACCTCTTCCTCTCCTTCTCTAGGACAGTTCTTCCGTTCATCCTCCTCCATATAAGGGATTCATTCCTCCCTACCTTTTCCTTTACTATTTCACTGACATTCTGGCTCATTCCATGATATTCCTCTCTAACTTGAATCTTCCATCTGAACAGATCCCTTCAAAATAACCAAGCAATCATGTCATTCCCAGTAGCAATAGATGGCTTTTTTTTTCATTCCGAAATAGAAAAAAATTGTCTTTTGGGTTGTTTATTATTAATTTTTTCATTACATTTGTATGTTTCCTATAGATCAAAATTTCTTCTGAATTTAGTTTTTTCCAAAGGGATAGTTGAAACTCCTTTAGTTTATTAAATGTCAATTTTTTTCCTTTTATATTTATGATTATCTTTGCTTGATATGTTATTCTTAGTGTAAGCCCAGGTCCTTTGCTCTACAAAATGCTGTGATCCATGCCCTGTATGCTTTTAAGGCTGTGGCTACTAAGTTTCGTGTTATTCTGACTAAAGCTCCACATTATTTAAATTGCTTTTATTTCTTTTTGCTTGTAGTATATTTTCCTTAACATGAAATCTAATGAATATAGCAATGTTGTTCCTGTCATTTTCATCTTTGGATCTCTTTTTGGTAGTAATCTGTGAATTCGTTCCATTTCTATTTTACTCTCTGATTCTAGAATTTCTGGGAAGTATTCCTTAATGATTTCTTGTGTTATGATGTGTTTACTCTTTTTTTTTAAATCATAACTTTCCAGGGCTCCAACTATTCTCATAATGTCTCTCTTTCATCTATTTTCCAGGTCAGCTGTTTTTGTGATAAGATATTTCCTATTCCCTTCTATTATTTCATTCCTTTGGTTTTGATTTATTATTTTTGTTGTCTTCAAAAATCATTAGCTTCCCACAATGTTTTCTCTATTACTTTTTCCTTTATCTTTATTCCTTTCAGTGATCAAATAGCAATCACAATTTGCCTTTCTGTTAATTTTTAATCCTTCATGATACAAGCCTGGTTTTAGTATTCTATGACTCTCTTAAAATATTCATCAGTGTTTGGAGCTTAGATTATTTTTACAACTTGAAAAAGTTTTTAAATTATAACACTACCTATTAGATGTCCCAAGTATACCACTAATACAGATTGGTCCCATGAACTTTATTTAGTTTTCAGTTTCAATAGTTTAAAATATAACATTTAATGTTTAAAATTGTACTAAGACTTTGGGGGCACCTCTGTATAATCATTATCAGAGACTATAAACAATCATATTTCCTGATTATCTCAGCTTATACATACAAAGTTGTACAAAGTTAGCTTTGTATGGCTGATTGTTGTTGCTTTAAATTCAAAACTGTTTTCATTTTTAAAATATGTTTGAGTAGCTTAGGTCTTGATAGATTAAATTGTATGTGTAATAAGATAGAGTAATTGAGTGACTGTGTCATCAATCACTTGCAACTTCCTGGTGGAAGTGTTTATTAAGAACTCTATAGAAAAATGATAGTTTCCTTTAGGCCATAGCTGTTTCTGAAGCAAGTCAGAAAAATAAGAAATGCAACCTCTTTTGAATGCCTCAAGGCTGAGATACCAATGAAGCTCAATTCTCATGATAGTATATTCTGAAACTGTGCTGCAGGGTGTCAGCTAAGCAAAGCCAATGCTGGTGAGTGAGAACAGCCAATGAATTCCTCTGGTATTTAATTCTCATCCCAATGAATTCTTAAAATTTAATCAGCAGCACCCTAGAGAAAGAGAGAAATGGGCATAATGAGGTCTCAATGCTGAACTGCTTTTCTCAAAGGTCCCTATGTGCCTGTAGAGTCCTAAACCTGGTGTGATATGACAATTGAGCCAGGATCTGACATCTCCATATATCACAAGGGAAACTACAGGGACAAAAATACCAAGTCCCATAGTGAAGAATTCAGGAGTCATTACTAAGGATAAGTATAGCATCAAAAGATTTAAGTGAATGAGAGGATAAAGAATGAATCATTGCTCCATGATATTGTTTAAAAGCCAAACATCACTCTCAACACAACTAAATGGTGCACAGAATAGTGAGTGTTGGAGTAATAAGTATTTTCTGTGGCCTAGGACCACTTTTGATCTCTACCAGAGGAGAGCTCTGCAAACTTGTGAAGTAGACAAAGTTTATCTTTGGCTTCTAATCCCCCCTCTCTGTGGCCTTTTATCTAGGTAAAATATTCTAGGAATCTTGTCTCACTCCCTCATCTCCTATGTATCCTTACTCAAGGATACATATCCTGGATCAGATTCTTTGAGGGATTTTGTTCAGCCCATTAAAGATTTTACCACTGTTGGAGATTTATTTTTATTGTTTCCTTGGATGTTTTGTGTTTTAACAGATCATTGAAAAGTTAAAATCTTCAAAATCCAAATGAATTAAGCACTAAGTACTTAGTGGGATGACTTTTGTTATAAATTAACATAATGATAACAAGATAATATGGTATTAATGAAAGATTATATTTAGAGTAAAAGGAGCTATAAAAATCCTTGTTCTGCTTCTTACTTATTACCATATAATTCTGGACAGATTATTTAAACCACTTGAAGCATAGTTCTTCTATCTATGAAATGGGAATAAAAGCAATTGCTCTTAATGGAAGATGTGAAAGAATAACTATGTAAATTGTTATATATGACAACTATTATTATTGTTGTTGTTGCATATTCAGCCACCTATAAATTCCTAAAACAGAAATGTTGGAGGATATTTAGAAGACAGACATTGTGGTGAAATCAATATCCCAAGGCAAGTTGAAATAGTTTTACCTTAAATGACATTGATATCATCCTCAGGATTGTTTTTGCTCAGAGAACTCTGCTCAGGCTCAACATTATTTCCTTGTTGCATGCCACCACTTAGCACAGATCCTGGAAAAAAATAGTTAGCACTTAATAAATGCTTAGTTATTGATTTATTTAATTAAGACAGTTCCAAAAGGTCTAGGCATGCTCTGATGTTTGACTGGCAGACCATCATGGGCAACTCAGAAGCAGGAGAATTTGGCCTTTCTGCTATGACTAAGTTAGGTTATGGTTACTTCTTTAGAGAGCTTTGCAATAGATCTGATTGAAGTATTTTGAATGTGATCCTTACAAAGGAACTGATGTCCAGACTACTGTGATGTGTCGATTCATACCAATAATAATAAGGCCACTTAGGATAGTAGATAGAGATGGGCTTGGACATAGAATTAGGAAGAGCTAAGGTCAGATAGGACTTCTGAAAAATGCTTCTAATAAGTACAGACTCTTCATAAATCATTTAACCTCTCACTGTTCCAACAATTAGCAATAGGCATTGATAAAAGTCTATTTGGAGGTGTGGAAGCACTAATACATTGCTTGTGGAACCATGAAATTGTACACTCATTTTGAAAAGCTATTTAAAATTATGCAAATTAAGTGACTATATATCCCTAAGAAATCAATGTTAAGAAAAAATATCATGTACACTAAGTTATTTATAATAGTACTTTTTGTCATAGCAAAAACTCAGAAACAAAGTGGATGCCTCTTTATTGGAGACCACTAAACAAAATTTAGTACATGAATGTAGTGATACATGAATGTATGACATGTGAATATTACCATGCAGTAAGTTATAAGTGATGATTACAAAGAAGCATGAAAAGATCTACCTGAAAGGAAACAAAGTAGCCCAGAACCAAGCAAGTAATATATACAATGACTAGAACAATGTAGATAAGGGGGAAAAAGAAGCATTGCATGCCAAAAAAAATCAAAATTGAAAGAAACTAAATTATAAAGATTTAGCAGGGCTTAAAACTAGAAATATGAGACAAAATTCCAATCCTCACTTCCTTCATAGAGTGATACAAGTGTTTCATGTTGCATATGTTATCAGACTGTCTACACATTGTTCAGTTGTGATAAAGATTGTGTTTTGTTTTTATCTCTCCAACATATACTAATTTTGAAAATGGAATGACTATCTGGCTAGCAGGGGGAGATAAAAGGAATAACTATAAAAACACAGAAACAAAGATAACATGAAAAGTATTTTTTGAAAATCATTGTGCTGAAAATAATGATGAACTCAAGGAATTTCATGTGAAGACATCCAGAAATTGATGCAGAGCAAGAGGAGCAGATCTAGGAGAACAATGGACATAAAATCTGACACACTGGTGCAATCGATTGTAATGGACTTCTCTACTAGCAGCAATTCAATGATCCATAACTTTTCTGAGGGATTTATGAGAAAGAACACTCTCCATATTCAGAGGAAAAATTGTGGGAATAGAAACAGAGAAGAAAAACATATGAGCTATCACATGGTTCAATGAGGATATAATTGGTTATTTTGATTTTAAATGATCACTCTTTCACAAATATGAATAATATGTAAATAGGTTTTGAATAAGGATACCTGTATAACCCAGTGGAATTGCTCATTAGCTATGGGAGGGGTAGACAAAAGAGGGGAGGGAAAGAATATGAATCATGTAACCATGGGAAAATATACTTAAATAATTAAAGAAAAATTTAAAAATTAATAAATCATGAAAAAATTATCACTGATAGGGAAAGTTTCTCATCTCATGCTCTCTCTATCAATGAAATAAAAAACCAGGAGCAAAATAAGATATAATAATTATAAAGACACAATCAGGTAGCTCAAATTGTAGAGTAGAATAATTACTATCTTTAAAATCTGAGAGACAACAAGTCCCCATAATAAAAATATAAACCTCAAGTTATCTTTGAGAATTTAACAAATTATCTTGGAACTTAAGTATCAGGAAAGCAAAAACTCTTGCCCATAAGTACCTGGATACATATCTTTGATCCATAAAGATTTAGAAATAATTTAAGTAAATTTAGCTATCTTGAATATTGATAATCTCCTGGTTATGTGGAATAAAATGCTTTAAAAATATGGAAATAAAGAACATAGTAAAAGCATGAACTAAAAACAGGATGAGGTACTTTGTCATCTCCATCATCCTTTTGTTATTAGAAAATGCTTTCAGTGAACCTACAGACGGTGAATCTAATTCTAATACTTTTTCTAATACAACATTCAATTACAAAAATAAGTCAATTTGACCCCACTGCAAAAGTCCACAGAACATTAAATATAAATGAGCAATAGTATGATAGTGACATCTTCAAATTATGTGTATATGTAGCTCATCAAAAAAGAAGAGAATGAGCTAAGTAGAAAAAAGACAGTAATTCACAATAACTATGTGGACTTAATCAGAACCTCCATTATTTGAAAAATACATGGTTTAGAAAGTAAATGTTCCTCTCCTACTTATGGACAATGGAAGGCTCTTGAGTGTGGAGATTATTTAATTTTAATTTTTTTTGTATCACCAACATCTAGCACAGTTCCTTGTATATAATATATACACAATATGGTAAACAATAAATATTTTCTGATTCAAGTTGCATTGAAGTCCTAAAGCAGAAGTCTAAATGGTCTCCTGAAGTCATGCCTAAAGCCTGGATATTGGTCTTGGGTAAAAGGTATTGTTTTCTATATATTTAGAAAGGGAAGATATCAGATACCAATAATTGTTAGAGTTCAATAGGAGAGCTTTTGATTTTTTCAATGTGGGAATCTCTTGCTATGGAAACTCCTATCAATCAATTCCCTGTTTTTTTCAGTCTGAGTCTTCATGATTTCATTTGGGGTTTTCTTGGCAAAGATACTGGAGTGGTTTGGCATTTCCTCCTCTGGTTCATTTTACAGATGAGGAAACTGAGTCCTGAAATTCTAAGGTTAACCTTCTCACCTATATACCACCTTACTTTCTTTTGCTAATACAGCTCAGCAAATTGTAATTTTGAGTTATTTAAGGTACTGAGAACTAAAGTAATTGTGTCTCCTCATACAATTGTTTCAAGGCCAAAGTAGGATGTGAACTAGTATTTCTCACTTCACTCAGTCTAAGATGCCTTATTGCTTCACGTGATTTATGCACATAAATATATAGTTATAGATCTATGACTAGGTATTATACCTGCATTTTTTAGTTCAGGGAACTCTTGAATGAGGAAATATGCTCTACCAAAGCAAATTGGCAACTTCAATGTAACATAACAATTTTAGAGAACATAAGGCTCAAAAGAGCTCCCTTTCAACTCTGAAGATTAGTGGTGTGCATTCCATCATGTTTGGGAAGGCATGAAACTTCATGACTTCTAGATGATTGTTTAGAATTTTTAATAGATTTGGTGGTGGGGGTAGGTGTGGCCTTATGTATACTTGTTCATCTTTTAAAAGGTAAAGAATATTGTTTTGACATTTGTCAAAGAAATGAATGCATGACTTGTTCACAAATCCCAATTCAATATTATTCTTCATACTTCTCAGTATGGTGGGTTAAGAGGGCTTTGACCCAAAATAACAACAGCATGGAGTGGGGTGGTACAATTCATTACCCATATTCTTGGAGCTCTCTATCAGTCAATGTTGCCAATACCATTAGTTGCCCCTTGGCCATTAAACCCAGGGTTTCATTGCCATTACACTCCTCTCTTCATGGATGCCTTCTCCCCAAGCCAGAGCTATTTAGAGCTTGACATAAAGAGATATAAGGCATCCCTCTAAACCATCCTTTTCGACTATCCTCTGTATTGCTGTTTCTGTCCTGTAATTCTTCCCCAAACATATACAACACCAATTCAGTTGTTTTTGCTCCAGGTGAAAAATAATGTAGTATATGGCTATGGCAATGATGTCCTCCCCAGAGTCCCTGTCCTTCCATGAATCCTCCACAAAGGATCTGCCAAAATACTAGCATTTACCCTTTTAGTCTGATTATCAGTGCAACAAGTACTGTAGACATCTTTCCTCTTATTTATCCCATGTGAAAGGTATCCCTGTCTTTTTATCATTCATATTTTCAAAAAAGGAAATTCTACTTTCTGCCTGAAATAATACAAAAGGGAAAATTAGAATTCTTCACCTTGGAAATAAGGCTCCCTTTCTAGAAAGTTATGCTTGGATCCTGATTTTGTTTTTGGGGGTGAGGTGGGCAGAAAGGGTCTAATGAATGGGTTGGTAGAGGAAGAGTCTGGGGAGTGAGTGTTCACAAAATATGTGCCATTAGTATAGTCTTACAAAAAGATCTGTAATTCCTCTGGGCAAAGAAAATTAAAACTAAAGCTATCTATAGTAGGTAAAAAATGTCGAAAAGAAACATTGTAAATGTTCACCTTATTAAACAGATATGATGAGACTTCTAATTAAGGGGAAGGGTATGGTTATGACACAAGATCAATAGTCACAAAAAATTATGCCCAAGCTTTTGTCTCATTTGGAAATTCTTTTTCAAATGAACTGCTCTGTATACACCCAATGCCATTCTTTTGATTAATTTTATATCTTGCCTGAGATCAAACTCATTGACTTTTTTTAATTTAAAAGAAAAGGCAATGAGCTTGAAAGTCATTGCTTTATTGTAAGAGGCTGATAGAGTCAAATCAGTCCTGAACGAAAAGCAGAGATCTTAATATCTCAGTCCTCAGCATCTCAGAGTCCTTCCCAAGTCACAAGGACAGAAACTATGCAATGCAATTCATTGCCTAGGCAAACTTAAATCATTTAACAAAATGATCATTGTAAAATTTCGTATTTTTAAAGCAGCGGGAATTTCTTCAGTATTTCTGTCTTTGAGCCATTTCCAGGAGAGTTATAAATGTTACCGGAGCATTTAGAATAGTTCTTTCATTAATTTTACTTAGCAGACAATATTGAGAAGACAAAAACTTAGGGTAAGTACAGATATTTTGTTCTATTTATAGAAAATTACTAATTGTTAATATCATATAATTATATAAACATATAAATGTAAAATGATAGAATTAATAATAGAATTACTCAGTGTCATTACCTGTCAGTCTATTTGATTGTTCTATTAAATTGCTGAATGTGTTTGGGTATAAGTGTTCATCAGTGTGTTTGAGTGAGTCCAATATCCTGACCCTCATCTAGCCTCAGTTCTCCATATAGTAGAAAGATAGGATAAAATAACTAAATTCTTCATCCTCCAAATTCTGTCCTGTCTTACTTATTATCTATATGTTCTATGTTAAGCTCTAACCTTAATCTGATTTCAAATTATACCTGCATTTTTTTTGGTGCAGGAACACTTTAATGAGGAAATATGCTCTATCAAAGCAAATTGGCAAATATCTCATTACTGCTATTATATTGTAAGGTCCTTGGAAACATGACCATCTTCAAGTGATTTTTAAACTTTATCCAAGCACTTGTGCTTGTACTTGCTCACAATAGGTGTTGAACAAGTTTGTTGACTAAGTATATAAATATATGCAAAAGAATAGGATTATTGTCCCATATTTTTACATATGCAATACTTGTACAAAATTAATAGAGATAAATCTATACCTTAATTCATTTGATCCTCATTATGCAGTACACTTTCCAAGATGACAAATGATCTTCAATTAATTTTGTCGCTAAGAGAAGTTAGTACTATACAATGTATTGTTAAGCACGAAGAATGAGAAATTCACTCTGTTCTACTCAGACTGCTTTTACTATTTCATACTCTTTTCAGTTTTTTCCATTTAACCCTATTTCCTCTTGATTTGCTATTCTTTTCCTTCTTTGCCTCTTCTCCTATCCCTTACCTGTTCTTGAAAAACCAGTCAAGACTTTCTCCTCCCTAATGCTTTGCCTTATTAAAGCTTTTGATATCTATAGCTAATCTCAGAGGTAATTTACTCCAATCCTGTCATTTTACAAGTAGCAAAAGACAGCTAGCCCTTATTTTCTACTCTGAACATCTATTTCACTTAATTATAAATGTATGGTTGTCATCTGTTCCATGTGTTAGCATCCTCTCTACAAGTATATTATAAGCACCTCGAAGGAAGGAAATGAAGCTTAGAGTTTTTTTCTCCTGTACCTCCTTCCTCCAGTGATAATGTGGAGCACAAAGCAGACATGCAATATTTCATATTTAGCACATATAGCAGCAATTTCTGCCTTCTTTGGTGACCTTGAAGTTTCAGGTAATTCTCTGCACATGTCAAGGTCATGGGTAGGGATCCAAAAGCCCCACATTCCTAAAATCATAGGAATCTCAGTTACTAAGTGTAAGAGTCTATAAGAATTCTTCTTATTCTTCATTTGTTAGAAGAACAAATTAGAATATTTGACCTATAATGTCTCTTTCAGCCCTGAGTTGATGATTCAGTGATCCTATAAGTGACCAACTAGATACTTTGGAATGCAATGATTATATTTTCTGAAATCTTTTTCAATTCAGGTCTCCCATCACTCATAAGATAGTCTTCACAAAGAAATTGGGTATTGAGAATTTTACATCTCTGTAATGGTTGTTTGAAACTTTTAAATCATTTTTGTTTCAATGAACCATGATAAGAATTAATTTTGCAGCCTTACTAGAACATGTACATTGTCATAAACATTTTAGAGTGAAAATAAATTATGTAAAAGAGAAGAAAGGGGGGGGACTCTTCTCTCTTTAAAATGGAGAGGGGTGAATAGTGTTTGTCCAACTAGAAAGATGTTAACTCTAGTGAGAAGTTGAGGGGGAATGTGGAGAAACAGAAAGGTTGAGGAAAAGATGGCAGCATCTCTTCCTCCTCAAGAGAAGTTGACACCAGAGGTTGAGGCAATCTTAGAAAGGTAGGAAGAACTTCCCTAACTCTCTTCCCAAAGGACAATTTAACTGGCTGTTTCCTTTGAGCACTGTATTGGATATATTGGAAGGAAAGATGTCAGGTTTCCTTGCTACCTGTTCTGAGCATAGGGTTTGTAACCAAACCCTTTTCTATGGAGGATTGTGACACCCAGGTTTGGTTTGACACAGACATGCACCAGATTCAGCTCTGAATCTTGTCTCTAACCTGTTTAATCCTTACCCTTATTATAAAGATAGGTCCAAACTCAAGTCTGACTTATAATAATGGCTTTATTGAAGGGAAGGGAAACAATAGGGTTTGAGGAGTAAGAGAAAGGGTGGAGGGAGAGGGTGCCCAACAAAACTATTTCCATAGCAGTTAGACTTCAAGGGCTCATGTTTTAGGCTTCTGGGCCTCAGCCCCTTTCCCAAATGACTGCTTCTCTACTCCATTATCACTTAACTTAAACTCTATAATCAGTTCAAGGAAAAGGCAAGTGTGAGAGACCTAAAAGGGAAGTGGGTAGGTTGGCTCAGACTATAGAGTCCAACCGAACTCCTTTTGAGTCTTGGAGAGTGGCTGTCAGGTGGAGGAAAAGTTGTGGAAGGATTTCTAGATGGAAGTAGGTACAGCAACAAGTAGAAAAATCTGGCTCTTTTCCCTCTTGAGGATTTAGATTCCCTCTGCCACCTGGGAAAAGCTCCTCTTCATTTTCCTTCCAAGGCTGGAAGTGTTGAGCTCATCAGAATCTCCCTCACCTCCCAGTTCTCTCCCAGAATCCTCAGCTGACTCTTTAACTGCCACCTGGCTAGTCTGTCCATCAACTGCAGGATCTTATCCAGGGTCTCTTTGCCATCCTTACAATTAGGTGAATAGTGTATATTTGATGCCAAAGAAGCATAATTAAAGTTTAATTGATGTTAATTATGGCAAAAATAACTAAATGAACCCAGAAATATGGTTCCATATTTATTTATTTTAAACCCTTACCTTCTGTTTTAGAATGAATATTTAGAATTTATTCCAAGGCAGAAGAATGGTAAGGGCTAGGCAATTGGAATTAAGTGATTTGTCCAGGGTCACACACCTAGAAGTTACCTGAGATCAGATTTTAAACCATAACCTCCCTTTTTTTTTAGGCTTGGCTCTCTATGCACCCAACCACCCACAATATATCTTCTATAAGGCCTCTCCTTCCCCCACATTTATTATTTTAAAAACTAAGGATTTTATTTTCCATCTAAATAAAGGTTTCTCTTGATCTACATATTGCTTCTCATGTTATAACAAATAAAATCCAAATGTTTTATTATGATATTTAAGGATTTCCACAATCTGGTGACAACCAACATTACCTCATACTTCTCCCTCCTTCTATGAATTATATGCTCAAAAATTTGGAATTCTTTTTATCTTCTGCAGAGGTAGATAAGATTTTTTTGTCCCCATGACTTCTCACTTTTTTCAAGATACTCAATATCGTTTTCCTTTCAAGCAACCAAAAGAATTACTAGTCTTGACAATGTACTCAAATGACTCTAGAAAAGAGTTGAAAATTTTGTGCAATTCTGCCTCACTTAAATCCAATTCATATTAAAGTCAAGACATTTCTCCATTAGGTCATTAGTCCTCTTGGAAACAAAAAAGGAATACCAATTAGTGCTGGGAAGATCTAAGACTTCAAAGACAAAAGGCAAACAGATTTGCCCTCAGATTGATTCCATTCAAATGGTAAACATGGCATAAATATATATGTACATGTGTACATATATAAATGCATATATGTACATAGGCTTATGAAAGGCATATGCAGCAAATAAAAGTTAATCATGTAGTGAAGGACATTATCAACTGGTACAACATGGAAAGGTCTCATACAGAAAGTAGCAACACATGACCTGAGTCTTGAATAAAACCATGGATTAGAGACATGTGGGATAGCCAAGGTAAAGTCAGAGAAGGAGGAGATGTTGACTATTACATGTAAGTAGCAATAAGAAGCCAAGTATGGATGAAAGCTTAGAGTCAGGAACAGGACATAAAATAAGACTGGAAAGATAGGAAAGTATCAGGTTGTGAATAGTCTTAAATATAAAACAAAGGCATTTATATATTATTTTAGATGTCATAGGGGTACTCCAAAATTCGTTGGAATGGATGGTATAATATAAATAGACTTGTGCTTTAGAAAAATCATTTTAGCTATTGTATAGAATATTAAAAGAAATGGGAAAAGAAACAAAAGGAGGTAAATTTATATGTCACAAAGAAGCATATGGCTGGAGAGGGGAGAACATCAATACACTGGAAGGATAAAGAGGTTGGAGATAGGAAATACTCAACTCTTACATGCTTTGAAACTGACCCAAAGAGGGAAGAATAATCAAATCCATTGGGGCAGAGAATAGATTTGCACCCTATAGAGGAGTAGAAGGGTAGCAAATGGACTAGTGTGAAGGGAAGCATTATAAGGGAGAGAGGGGGGGTAGTTTTAAAAAAAAGCTGCAAAGAAAATAAGGAGGGGAATAAGAAGGGAGGGGGTAAAAGGGGAAGAAAAATAAGGGTGGGAACTAAAGGGATTGATTAAAAACAAACACAGGTGCAAAGGAAATAGTGAAAGAAGAAAAGGCAGGACTAGGAGTAGAAATCAAAATGCTGGGAAATACACAGCTGGTAATCATAACTCTGAATGTAAATGGAATGAACTCAACCATAAAATGCAAGTGAATAGCAGAGTGGATTAGAATCCAAAATGCTACCATATGCTGTCTACAAGAAACACACATGAGGAAGGTAGATACTCATAGGGTAAAAGTAAGAGAATGGAGCTAAATCTATTGGTCATCAACTGATAAAAAGAAGGCAGGAGTCACAATCATGATGACTGACAAAGCCAAAGTAAAAATAAATCTAGTTAAAAGAGATACAGAAAGTAATTACATTCTGATAAAAGGCAGCATAGACAATGAGAAAATATCAGTACTCAACATGTATGCACCAAATGGCATAGCATCCACATTTGTGAAGGAGCAACTAGTGGATCACAAGGATGAAATAGATAGAAAAACTATACTAGTGGGAGACCTGAACCTTCTTCTATCCGAACTAGATAAATCAAACCAAAAAATAAATAAGAAAGAGGTAAGAGAAGTGAATGGAATCTTGAGAAAAATAGTTAGTAGATATGTGGAGAAAAATAAATAGGGACACATAGGAATATACCTTCTTTTCAGTAGCACATGCTACATTCACAAGAATTGACCATGTATTAGGGCATAAAAACATTACAAACAAGTGCAAAAGAGCAGAAATAATAAATACAAACTTCTCAAATCACAATGCAATGAAAATAATAATTAGTAAGGGTACATGGAGAGGCAAATCAAAAACTAATTGGAAATTAAACAATACGATTCTCCAAAACTGGTTAGTCAAAGAACAAATTATAGAAAATATTAACAATTTCATTGAAGAAAATGACAATGATGAGACATCCTTTCAAAACCTATGGGATGCAGCCAAAATAGTACTCCGGGGGCAATTTATAGCCTTATATTCATATATAAACAATTAGGGAGGGCAGAGGTCAATGAATTGGGCAAGCAAATTAAAAAATAAAACTAGAAAGTGAACAAATTAAAAATCCTCAAATGATGACTAAATTAGAGATCCTAAAAATCAAAGAGAAATTAATAAAATTGAAAGCCAAAGAACTATTGATTTAATAAATAAGTTTAGAACCTGGTACTTTGAAAAAACAAATAAAATAGACAAAGTACTGGTCAGTCTTATTTAAAAAAGGCAAGATGAAAATCAAATTGATGGTATTCAAGAGGAAAATGGGAGACTTCACCTCTAATGAAGAGAAAATTAAGGCAATCATTAACAACTATTATGCCCAATTATATGGCAAAAATATGGCAATCTAGGTGATATGGATAAATACTTACAAAAATATAAATTGCCTAGACTAACAGAGGAAGAAGAAGATTACCTAAACAACCCCATATCAGAAAAAGAAATTGAACAAGTAATCAAAGAACTCCCTTAGAAAAAATCTCCAGGTCCTGATGGATTCACAAATGAATTCTATCAAACATTCAAGAAACAACTAATCCCAATATTATACAAAGTATTTGACAGAATAAACAAAGGTGTTCTACCAAATTCATTTTCCGACACAAATATGGTACTGATCCCAAAATCAGGCAGGTCAAAAATAGAGAAAGAAAACTATAGAACAATCTTCCTAAAGAATATAAATGTAAAAATCTTAAATAGGATACTAGCACAAAGAATGCAGCAAGTCATCACAAGGGTTATTTACTATGACCAGGTAGGATTCATACCAGGAATACAAGGATGGTTCAATATTAGGAAAACCATCCACATAATTAACAATATTAACAAGCAAACAGACCAAAATCACATGATTATCTCAATAGAGGCAGAAGAAGCCTTTGACAAAATACAACACCCATTCCTAATGAAAACAACAGAAAGTATCGGAATAAAAGGGTCTATCCTAAAAATAATCAACAATATCTATCTAAAACCATCAGCAAACATCATCTGCCATGGGGATAAACTGGAAGTGTTCCCAATAAGATCAGGAGTGAAATAGGATGCCCATTATCACCTCTATTATTTAATATTGTACTAGAAACACTAGCTGTAGCAATTAGAGAAGAAAAAGAAATTGAAGGCATTAAAATTGGCAATGAGGAGACCAAGCTATCACTCTTTGCAGATGATGTAATGGTCTACTTAAAGAATCCTAGAGAATCAACCAAAAAGCTATTCAAAATAATCAACAACTGTAGCAAAGTTGCAGGATACAAAGTAAACCCACATAAGTTATCAGCATTTCTATATATCTCCAATATATTTCAGCAGCAAGAATTAGAAAGAGGAATTCCATTCAAAATCACCTTAAACAATAAATAACAAAATAACAAAATAACAAAAAAAACAAAATAAAATACTTAGGAATCTATCTCCTGAGACAAACACAGGAACTATATGAACACAGCTTCAAAACACTCTCCACACAATTAAAACTAGATCTAAAAAAATTGAGAAAACATTGATTGCTCACAGGTAGGATGAGCTAACATATATATAAGTTAAACAATACTATAAAGCAGTGGTTATCAAAACAATTTGGTACTGGCTAAGAGACAGAAAGGACGATCAGTGGAATAGACTTGGGGTAAGTGGTGACGTCTGCAAGACAGTCTATGATAAGCCCAAAGATCCCAGTTTTGGGGACCAAAACCTACTATCTGATAAAAACTGTTGGGAAAATTGGAAGACAGTATGGGTGATATTAGGTTTGGATCATTATCTCACACTCTACACCAAGATAAACTCAGAATGGGTAAATGACCTGAATATAAAGAAGGAAACTATAAGGAAATTAGGTGAACACAGAATAGTATGCTTGTCAGATCTTTGGGAAAGGAAAGACTTTAAAATCAAGCAAGAGCTAGAAAAAAAAACATAAAATATAAAATCAATAATTTTGATTATATCAAATTAAAAAGGTTTTGTACAAACAAAATTAATGCATACAAAATCAGAAGGGAAGCAAAACTTGGGAAACAATCTTCATAACAAAAACCTCTGACAAGGGTCTAATCACTCAAATTTATAAAGAGCTAAAACAGTTGTACAAAAAATCAAGCCATTCTCCAACTGAAAAATGGGCAAGGGACATGAATAGGCAATTTTCAGTCAAAGAAATCAAAACTATTAATAAGCACATGAAAAAGTGCTCTACATCTCTTATAATCAGAGAAATGCAAATCAAAACAACTCTGAGGTATCACCTCACACCTAGCAGATTGGCTAACATGACAGCAAAGGAAAGTAATGAATGCTGGAGGGGATGTGGCAAAGTAGGGACATTAATGCATTGCTGGTGGAGTTGTGAATTGATCCAACAATTCTGGAGGGCAATTTGTAACTATGCCCAAAGGGTACTAAAAGACTGTCTGCCCTTTAATGCAGCCATATAACTGCTGGGTTTGTACCCCAAAGAGATAATAAGGAAAAAAGACTTGTACAAAAATATTCATAGCTGCTCTCTTTGTGGTGGCAAAAAATTGGAAAATGAGGGGATGCCCTTCAATTGGGGAATGGATGAACAAATTGTGGTATGTATTGGAATGGATGGAATAATATTGTGCTCAAAGAAATAATAAAGTGGAGGAATTCCATGGGAACTGGAACTACCTCCAGGAATTGATGCAGAGCTAAAGGAGCAGAACCAGGAGAACATTGTACACAAAGATTGATACACTGTGGTACAATCGAATGTAATGGACTTCTCCATTAGTGGCAATGCAGTGATCCTGAACAACTTGGAGGAATCTACAAGAAAAACCACTATCCACATTCAGAGTAAACACTGTGGGTTATAAAAACACCAAAGAAAAACAATTGCTTGAATACATGGGTCGAAGGGATATGGTTGGGGATATAGACCCTAAAGGAACATCCTAGTGCAAACATCAACAACATAGAAATAGGTTCTGATCAAGGACACAAGCAATACCCAATGAAATTACTGTCAGCTGCAGAAAAGGTAGGTAAAGGCCAGGGAGGGATATAAAGTGATTATTGTAACCAAAATATAAATTAAAAAATAGAATATACTGGAGCCATTCAATCATTTCAAGAGTATCTGGTTCTTTTTTACCCCATTTTTGGCTCTTCTTGGAAAAGATACCAGCATATCTGGAACTTTATCCACTACATCACATAGCAGTCAGACTAAAGAGTGATTAATAGAAAACAGACCAATTAAGAGTCTAGGTGAGAAGTGATGAAGGAATAAATTAGGTTGGGGGGTGTGTGTGTGTGTGTGTGTGTGTGTGTGTGTGTGTGTGTGTGTGTGTGTGTATAGAAGAAAGGACTGAGTGCAATGGCTCAATGCATAAGGAGCCAGGCCTGGAGATTGGCAGTCTTGGGTTCACATCTGGTCTCAGACACTTCCTAACTGTGTGATTCTTTACATATCTCTTAACTCCAATTACCTAGCCCTTATAGCTCTTTTGCCTTGGAATCAGTACTTAGTAATAATTTTAAAACAGAAGGTAAGGGTCCTTTAAAATGGAGATGTTGTGAAGATGAAAATAACAAGATTTGTCAACTGATTGTATTTGAAAGGAATATACTTCTTTTGATTAAACATCTACCTTTCCTTCAAGTCCATGCAAGGCCACCTCTTCCATGCAAAGTTTTCTCTTATTTCCCCAGCCAAAAGCAACTTCCATTTGCCTCATGGAATGTTAGACCTTGAAAGATGCTTGAACTCTCACCTTGGCAAAACCTTTCTCATTTACTTATCATTTTTTATCTTTGTTCTATTCATGTTTATCTTTGTTCAACTTTCCATAATAGATTGCAAGCACCATAGAGGGAAGTGGCCATTTCTTACTTTTCTTGGTATTGTGAGTGGGAGAAAATTGTTTTATATATATATATATATATATATATATATATATATATATATATATATATATAAAGGGTTGGACTAGATTTTAATTAGTTCCAAGAGATTTATTTAATAATTTATTTAATAATTAATATTTATTTAATAATTAATTTATAAAATATAGAAATAATGAAAGTAAGAAAATGAGAGATAGGATAGGGTAAGATATCGAGCCTAAGAACTGAGTATTTTGCTTTGACAACTGGCTCAAAACAGGCAGGGGAGTTTAGTCCTTAGCCAGTGAAGCCTCAGCCCTTGTAGCCTTGGGAATGCAGGGAACCTCCCTCAAGAGAATAGGTCTCTGTGGAGGCTAGTCTCTTCAGAAAATTCAGAAAGGAGTCAGCTCTTTCACTCACCATGTGTCAGTTCAAAGGGAGAGATTTTAAGAACAGTCTCACCAAGTCAAGGTTTCAGGTCCAGTAAACAGATCCTTCATCAGCCTCCAACTCAAACTCAGAACTCCCAAGCACAAAGAACTCCAGAACTCCCCCTTTACAAGTCCAAAGAAGGAAGACATCCCCTCACAGGAAGTTGTAATTCCTTTTTAAATAGGCTTCTTTTGCAATACTTCCTGTGCCTTCCTCCACTTATATGTCTACCAATTACAGCTAAAGTTTTGTTTAGGACTGCCCAGAGGGCAGTTAGTTTGATTCTGATTCATAACCCACTATCACACATTTGGGTCAGAGACCTCTCCCACTCAAAATTTATGTGGGATGTTTACACTTTTTTTGTGATTAAGGCTAAAAATGGGCCGGGTAGTTAATTTAATCTTCACAGTATCCATTAAAGTATGAACTTTTTGAAAGCAAGGAATGTTTTTACTTTCTTTCTATCTCCAGTGCTTAGCACAGTCCTGGTACACAGTAAATGCCTAATAAATGCTTCTTGACTGACAAAATGATTCATATCTACTCAGTTTTTGAACTACAATTGAACCTAGATATTGGAATTTCAAAGCTGATATAATTACTGGTGCATAAAGAATATTCTCTTTCTGACACTATGTTCTGGTAAAGAACTTCACTGAATTGAATGCACATGACTCAGAAATACTAGTTTACCAGCAAGGAAGGTATTTGGAATCAGAAGCTGTTCAGTGGCTCCAGGCCATATCTATTTTTTTAGTTCATGTATGTAATTTTCAATTTAACTAAATTCAATAAACAACCAAAAAACATCTATGTGCAAAATGCTATTATCATCACTCTGGATGCAAAGATGTCCCTATCAATGGGAGCTTTCATTCTGCTAGGAGTAAATATGCACAAAGACAAATAAAAATTTAACCCATCAAAAATTTTTATTAAGCACTTACTACATAATGTACAATATACTGGATTCCAGAGGTTCTAAGTGTCAGTTAGCCCTGCCCTCAAGAAATTTACATTCAACCAGAGGAATGTAAAGTTTTCATACATGAGTTAATAAAGAAATATTCAATATAAATTCAGTGATTTCAGGAGGATGGGTAAGGGTAACAGATGGAGCCAACTCAGAAGGACTTACAAGAACTCATTGTTAAAATTTTGACTGAAAGCATTTATATAACTATGGAAATCAGCAAATGCTACAAATTAGTGATTGATTTGTCATTCTGTTGTTTGTTCAGACAGGAAGTAATGAAGAAGCTGTTAATAATTGCAGATTAAACCTAAAAATTTATCATGTTTTTTTGGTTAGCTTGTTGTTACAAACACTTCCAGGAGGGAACAAACAAAATGGGGGAAACAGGTAAATATTTCTTCAAGGAAGTGACTCTTGTTGTAAGAGTGCCAAGATACAGATGTGAAATGAGAGAGCATTCTAGTTATGGAAAAACAGATTGTGAGAAAGTGTAGAAGCAGAAGATGAGACAGAATTTAATAGGCTGGAAACAAGCAAGTCAGTGTGGTTATAATAGAGGGATGGATGTGCGGGAGAATACTGTGTAATTAATATAAAAAGATGTCATTGACTAGTAATCTGGGAGTGGGGAACACTGATAATTTAAAGTATGAATCAGAATCACTTGTATTTGAGGTGATACTTAAGGAAAGCAAAATATTTCAAGAGGCAGAAGAGCTAATGATTGAGAGCATTCTAGGCAAAACAAGTGTTTAGGGAGAAGTAATGGAATTTCATGTACTGGGAATTTTAAGTAGGTCAGGTTAGCTAAAATATAGTGTGAGAAAAAGTAATGGGAAATCAGCCTAGAGACATTAGTTGGAGCCAGACTGTGGAGAATTTTTAAGTATCAAATATAATTTGAAACATCAAACAGTTTTACAATGGAAGCTACAAGGAGCCAGTGAGGTTTCTTGAGTAGAACAATGTTATGGTCAGACCTATACTTTACCAGCATCCATTTGGCAGCTAAATGCAGGTTAGACTGGAGAGAGGAAAGAGTGGTGTCAGGGAGACAGATGAAGAGGCTATTGTGGCAGGCAAGACAAGAGGTAATGAGGAAATAGTGGCCCTGAACAGAGAGAAAAGAAGAGGTGCCGGAGATTCTATAAAGTTAGAATCAATAGAATTTAGCAATTGATTATAGGTGAGGGTTGAGGCTATGAGAGAGAGGAATAAGCTGAGGATAACATTAATATTATGGACTGAAGAAGACCAAAAGCATGTTGATAATCTTGAAAGAAAGAGGTAAGTTAGGGAAAAGATTAATTATCATGGGGAGTAGAGGAGCAGGGAATAATTCTAGCAGGCAAATAAAGGAGAAAAGGTTTTGGTTGCAAGAAACCTGAAGGAGTCACCAGTTAGCATCTTGGAGAAAATAGTAGTCATAGGAACAAAATGTTTGTGTGTCACAAAATATTCACATGATACATGTTCATTGGATGTTGAATGAGTTAATGACCTAAATTAACTCTAGAAAATTGGACTGTGGTGATGGCTGACATAATTCTTAAGTTTTCTTTAAGAGCTACCTAGAATAGTAGGAAGTGAGAGGATAAAGGTGCAAGGATGAGTCTTCTTATTGATTAAGTATAAATACATGTGAAAAACTAATATGAGAAACTAAAAAGGAAATAAATAGTAATCTTTTAGAAGTGCATAAGGAAGGTCAAGGTGTAAACAGGTGAGAAAATCAACCTGTCCTTAGAGCAGAGAAAGGACCATTAAAAATTAGATAAAGGAGTAAGTCAGACAATAAAAGTCTAGACAGAAGACAAGGTTGGATGCCCTAAAGGTGTGGAAGGTAGCTCTAGGAAGACAGAGAAAATAAATACATAGAACATAAGAAGCAGATAGTACAAAATATATGACAGGCAGAGAGCAAAGTTAGTAGACAAAATAAATCTGTCATTTCAAGAAGTCTGGTGGGGACTCAAGTGAATGATAAATTCAGTTTCGATGACTTTTCCAGGGAAAGCATCTTGAAAATATTGCCAAAGGACACAGTGAACAAGTCAAACATGGTTAATGGGAACACAATGGGACACAGCAGGGGAGATTTTCAGTTTTGTTTCCTTTCATAGGAATAAGAAAGTGAAAACCTATGAGGTAATTCAGAAAACTTACCAACCATCCTTCTAGCAGCATTATCTGCAGCAGATCACTAGGAAAAGTTTATTCAATCAGTCCTTAAGATTTTGGTTGGCTGTTGTAGTATCTTCAGAAATTAAATTTTAATTGATTCCTAGTCTGCAGTTATGTCAAAGGTAGTAGATAGAAGGCCAGTCTTGGAGTCAGGAAGACTTGGTTCGAAATCTTGCCTTTGATACAAATGTGTTTATGGCCATTGGCAAGGCAATTAACCTCTCAGTGCCCAATCCAATTCTCTTAAGGCTAAATTGCTGATGAATTGTTGATCATGTTGGTAGAGAGAAAGTTTCTTGACTTGGAGTTCACTATGGTGTTGAAATCACAGGTCATGATTAAAATAAATGAATCTTTAAGGATTTAAAAAATCAAGTATAATATTATTCTCATCATTCATATCCTATCATTTGGGATTGACCAATTATGGTATATAGGTCAAACCATCATGGAGAGGGGATAAAGATAGGGATTTCATTGAGATAACATTTGCCAGGACATGGTTACAAAAGTGAATAAAAGGAATCAATGATTAATGCATTAATCCCAGAGTGAAATGCCAATGAGAGAGAAAGGTCATGCCAGTGGTGACAACAGAGGCTTGACTTTCAGTATGGGACTACTAATACCTACACTTAAGAGAGAAGAGCAGAAACCAGGCATGGAATTTTAAAAGCCTTCTCCACTCTGATCTCTATGTCTTTTCCCTCCAATTTTGACTGCTTTAATCCTTTGTTTTTTTCTCTCATTTCTACACACACACACATATACACACTCACACACACATACACACACACTCTCTCTCTCTCTCACACACACACACACACACACACACACACACACACACACACTCTATTACTCACTCACATGCATCAAATGGCCTAGTCTCCAAATTCACTGAGGCATCTTATATGGTAATCTAATGTGAAGTTTTTCATCTTCATTGCCACTTACTCAAAGAGGTTATCATCATCATCATCATCATCATCATCATCATCATCACCATCATCATCATCGTCATCATCATCATCACTTTTCCCTTCCCTCAAGTCATGGTAGGTATATCCTGTTCTCATTAAAGTTCATCTTTATTCCTATCCCCATAAGCCTATTCCTTCTAACCCCCTCTAAGATACTGCTAAAGTAATCATTCTCCCTTCTCTCATGAATCATGAGTCTCTTTGACTCTTTACCATATATTTGCAATATGTTTTAATATCTTCATTCTAAAAAAAGGCCTTCTCCCACAGCAAGAGTTACAATCTCACCTTTCTCCCATCTCATCTTATGACACAATCTGTTAATCGGAAAGGACCTTCAAGATCACCTAACCGGTCTCATCATCCCTAGAAGTGGACTAGCCCGAGATGTTCCATTTTTATATGATTACACAGGCTTTCTCACATCTGGAATTCAATCTCCACTTTCTCTCTGTCCCTTGGAATTCCTTATTTCTTTTCTTTTTTCCAAAATATTTATTTATTTCTTCATTTGTTACATTAAAATTCCAAGGCATCTCCTTCCCAACAACCCTCTCTCTATTAGAGAAGTCATCATTTAACAAAAAGACATATGGATGGATAGAGAGATAGATAGATAGATAGGTAGATAGACAGACAGACATAACTATGTTGTATTTCTGTTCATTTTACTTTTCATTATTTCATGTAGGTCTTTCTATTTTTCCTTAAGAATAAAATACTTGTCTTTTTTTACAAAGCAGAAGCATTCTATCAAAATCAATTTCCAATAATTTCTCAACACAAAGTGAGCTGCAATAAATATTTTAGAATATGTTGGCTCTTAAAAACTGTTGGGAAAACTGGAAAAAAGTATGTCAAAAACTAGGCACAGACCAGCATATCCTGTTATATATGAAAGTAAAATTAAAATGGATACATGATTTAGAAATAAAGGGGAAATATTATAAACATATTAGGGGAGCATTGAACAGTTAACCTGTCAAGTCTATAAACAAGAGAAAATTCATGTTCAAACCAAGAAAACATCAAAAGATTCAAAACAAATAAATTTATATTAAATTAAAGATGTTTTGCACAAAGCAAAACCAATTCAACCAAGATTAAAAGGATACCCTCATTACTTTAAAAGAAAGAGAGGGTTGACTGCAATGTCTTGATAATACATCCTGTGATGAACTTTTGGAAGAACATGGTTGAATGTCCTACATAATGGAGAAGTATACATGGATTTTTTTATTCATTGCCAGATAAAGGGAATAAAAGATCAATTTGAGTATTTGAGAAAACATTTATTTAATACCTTATCCCATCAAGATCTCTTTAAAATTCTGACTCTTTCATCTAGTGTATTAGTGATCCTTTCTGGGTTTGTGTCACTTGCGGATCTTATAAACACATCATCAATATAATTTTCTGTAACACTAAATATATATATATATATATATATATATATATATATACATATATATATGAATAGCACGCAGCCATCAATATATATCCATTATAAATCCCAACGTTGATATCAAATTTGGCATAGAGTCATTAATTGTTTTTCAAGTCAGAATTTCTAACCTAATCCTAACCATGAAAATAACAAGAAACTTTTTTTTTATGAATTATTTTAATTTTAACATTATTTTATTTGGTCATTTCCAAACATTACTCCCTGGAAACAAAGATCATTTTCTTTTCCTCCCCTCCCCCCCTCCCACCACCTGTCCCTCTCCCATAGCTGACACACGATTCCACTGGTTATCACATGTGTTCTTGACTCGAACCCATTTCCCTGTTGTTGGTATTTGCATTAGAGTGTTCATTTAGAGTCTCCCCTCAGTCATATACTCTCAAACCCTGTAGTCAAGCAGTTTTTTCATCGGTGTTTTTACTCCCACAGTTTATCCTCTGCTTGTGGATTGTATTTTTTAGATCCCTGCAGATTGTTCAGGGACATTGCATTGACACTAATGGAGAAGTCCATTACCTTCGATTGTAGCACAGTGTATCAGTCTCTGTGTACAATGTTTTCCTGCTTCTGCTCCTTTCGCTCTGCATCACTTCCTGGAGGTTGTTCCAGTCTCCATGGAATTCCTCTACTTTATTATTCCTTTTAGCAAAATAGTATTCCATCACCAACATATACCACAATTTGTTCAGCCATTCCCTAATTAATGGGCATCCTCTCGTTTTCCAAATTTTGGCCACCACAAAGAGTGCAGCTATGAATATTCTTCTACAAATCTTTTTCCTTATTATCTCTTTGGGGTACAAACCCAGCAGTGGTATAGCTGGATCAAAGGGCAGACAGTATTTTATCACCCTTTGGGCATAGTTCCAAATTGCCCTCCAGAATGGTTGGATCAATTCACAACTCCACCAGCAATGAATTAGTGTCCCCACTTTGCCACATCCCCTCCAGCATTCATTACTTTCCATAGCTGTCATGTTAGCCAATCTGCTAAGTGTGAGGTGATACCTCAGAGTTGTTTTGATTTGCATCTCTCTGATTATAAGAGATGTAGAGCACTTTTTCATGAGCTTATTAATAGTTTTGATTTCTTTGGCTGAGAATTGCCTGTTCATGTCCTTTCCCATTTATCAATTGGAGAATGGCTTGATTTTTTGTACAATTGATTTAGTTCTTTGTAAATTTGAGTAATTAAACTTTTGTCAGAGGTTTTTATGCAGGTTGCTTCCCAATTTGTTGCTACCCTTCTGATTTTGGTTACATTGGTTTTGTTTGTACAAAAACTTTTTAAATTGATGTATTCCAGATTATTTATTTTGCATTTTGTAACTCTTTCTAAGTCTTGCTTAGTTTTGAAGTCTTTCCTTTCCCAAAGGTCTGACATGTACGCTATTCTGTGTTCACCTAATTTTCTTATAGTTTCCTTCTTTAAGTTCAAGTCATTCAACTATTTTGAATTTATCTTGGTGTAGGGTGTGAAGTGTTGATCTAATCCTAATCTTTCCCACATTGTCCTCCAATTTTCCCACCAGTTTTTATGAAACAGTGGATTTTTGTCCCAAAAGCTGAGATCTTTGGGTTTGTCATATACTGTCTTGCTGAGGTCACTTACCCCGAGTCTATTCCAATGACCCTCCTTTCTATTTCTTAGCCAGTACCAGATTGTTTTGAAGACATCTGCTTTATAATATAGTCTGAGTTCTGGGATTGCAAGGCCCCCTTCCTTTGTATTTTTTTTTCATTATTTCCCTGGATATCCTTGATCCTTTGTTCTTCCAAATGAACTTTGTTCTGGTTTTTTATAAGTCAGTAAAAAATTGTTTTTGAAGTTCCATGGGAATGGCATTAAATTGATGTATGAGTTTGGGTAGGATGGTCATTTTTATTATATTGGCTCGTCCTATCCATGAGCAGTTAATGGTTTTCCAATTTTTCAAGTCTAGTATTAGTTGTGTGGAGAGTGTTTTGTAGTTGTGCTCATATAGTTCCTGTGTTTGTCTAGGGAGATAGATTCGTAAGTATTTAATTTTGTCTAAGGTAATTTTGAATGGGGTTACTCTTTCTAGTTCTTACTGCTGAGCTGTATTGGAATAATATAGAAATGCTGATGACTTATGTGGGTATATTTTGTATCCTGCAACTTTGCTAAAGTTGTTGATTATTTCAATTAGCTTTTTGGTTGAATCTCTAGGATTCTTTAAGTAGACCATCATGTCATCTGCAAACAGTGATAATTTGATCTCCTCCTTGCCTATTTTAATGCCTTCAATTTATTTTTCTTCTCTAATTGCTACTGCTAGTGTTTCTAATACAATGTCAAATAATAGAGGTGATAATGGGCATCCATGTTTCACTCCTGATCTTAATGGGAATAGATTTAGTTTATCCCCTTTGCAGATGATATTAGTTGATGGTTTTAGATATATACTGTTTATTCTTTTTAGGAATGACCCTTCTATTCCTATGCTTTCTAGTGTTTTTAGTATGAATGGGTGTTGTATTTTATCAAAGGCTTTTTCTGCATTTATTGAGATAATCATGTGGTTCTTGTTGGTTTGCTTGTTGATATGGTCAATTATGTGTATAGTTTTCCTAATATTGAACCAACCCTGCATCCCTGGTATAAATACTACTTGATCATGGTGGATGACCTTTCTGATCACTTGCTGGAGTCTTTTTGCTAGTATCCTATTTAAGATTTTTGCATCTATATACATTACGGAGATTGGTCTATAATTTTCTTTCTCTGTTTTTGGCCTGCCTGTCTTAGGAATTAGTACCATGTTTGTGTCATAAAAGGGGTTTGGTAGAACTCCCTCTTTGCTTATTATGTCAAATAGTTTGTAAAGTATTGGAGTTAGCTTTTCTTTGAATGGTTGATAGAATTCACTGGTGAATCCATCAGGCCCTGGAGATTTTTTCTTAGGAAGTTCTTTGATGGCCTGTTGGATTCCTTTTTCTGATATGGGATTATTTAAGAAATGTATTTCTTCTTCTGTTAGTCTAAGCAATTTATATTTTTGTAAATATTCATCCATATCACCTAGGTTGGTAGATTTATTGCCATATATTTGGGCAAAGTAGTTTTTAATGATTGCCTTAATTTCCTCTTCATTGGAGGTGAGATCCCCTTTTCATCCTTGATGCTGTTAATTTGCCATTCTTCTTTCTTTTTTTAATTAGATTGACCAGTACTTTGTCTATTTTGTCTGTTTTTTCAAAGTACCAGCTTCTAGTCTTGTTTATTAGCTCAATAGTTCTGTCACTTTTGATTTTATTAATTATTCCCTTAATTTTTAGGTTCTCTAGTATGGTTTTCTTCTGGGGGGGTTTAATTTGTTCGTTCTCAAGTTTTTTGATTTGCATTTCCAACTCCTTGATCTCTGTCCTCCCTACTTTGTTAATATATGCTTTCAGGGATATGAATTTTCCTCTAAGTACTGCCTTGGCTGCATCCCATAAGGTTTGAAAGGATGTCTCGCCTTTGTCATTTTCCTCAATGAAATTATTAATTGTTTCTATAATTTCTTCTGTAACTAACCGATTTTGGAGTATCATATTATTTAATATCCAATTAATTTTTGATTTGGCTCTCCATGTACATTTACCGATCAATATTTTTTTTTGCCTTGTGATCTGAAAAGGCTGCATTCATCATTTCTGCTTTTCTGCATTTGTGTGCTATGTTTCTGTGACCCAATGTATGATCTATTTTTGTGAATGTGCCATGTGGTGCTGAAAAGAAGATGTATTCCTTTTTGTCCCTATTTACTTTTCTCCATATGTCTATTAACTCTAATATTTCTAAGATTACATTCACGGCTTTTACCTCTTTCTTGTGTATTTTTTGCTTTGATTTATATAAATTTGATGGTGGTTGGTTCAAGTCTCCCACTAATATTGTTTTACTGTCTATTTCCTCCTTCAATTCTCTGATTTTCTCTATTAAGAATTTGGATGCTATACCATTTGGTACATACATGTTGATTACTGATATTTCCTCATTGTCTATACTCCCTTTTAACAGAATATATTTACCTTCCCTATCCCTTTTGATCAGGTCTATTTTTGCTTTGGCTTTGTCAAATATCATGATTGCAACTCCTGCCTTCTTTCTATCAGTTGAGGCCCAAAAGATCTTACTCCAACCTTTAATTCTAACCTTATGAGTGTCAACCCGCCTCATATGTGTTTCTTGAAGACAACACATGGTAGGGTTTTGGGTTCTAATCCAATCTGCTATTTGTCTACGTTTTATGGGTGGGTTCATCCCATTCACATTCAAAATTATGATTGTCATTTGTGGATTTGCTGGCATTTTGATATCTTCCCCTAGTTCTGATCTTTCTTCTTTAGCTATTTCCTTTTGAACCAGTGATTTACTTTAGGTCAGTCCCCCTAGTCCCCTCTCTTGATATGTTTCCCTTTCTAGTCCCTCCCTTTTTATGCTCCCTTCCCCCCCTTCACCTTCCCTCCCTTTTTATACTCCCTCCCCCTCCCCGTCCTTAATTTTCCTTTCTTTCTTGCCCTGTTGGATAAGATAGAATTCAGGGTCCCACTGGATTTAGATGTTCTTCCCTCTCAGATTTGATTTCCCTGAGAGTAAGGTTTAAGTAATTCCACTTCACGATCTCTTCCTCTCTTTTTCATATGAGAGTTCTTCCCCTCCCCTTCCCATGTGTATCTTTATATGGGAAAGATTATTCTATTAAGTCCCCCCCTATTTCTTGAAGTAAATCTTAGTATTATCGACGGTTCTCCCCCTCCCTTTTCCTTTCTTTGCCCCCACTTTCCCCAAATCTTCTTGATGCCCCAATCTTTCCCTATGCATGTTTCTTCTAACTACTCTTATGATGCTACAGTTTTTGAGTTACACAAAACATTTTCCCCACATATTAATATATATAATTTGATGTAAATGTAGTCCTTATAGAAGAGTGTTTGACTTAAAGAAAAAGATAAGATTTATCTCCTTTTCCCTTTCTTTCATATTTACCTTTTCATGTTTCTCTTGCTTTCTGTGCTTGGATATCAAATTGTCCAATAAGTTCTGGTCTTTTCTTAGCAAATGCTTGGAAATCTTCTATTTTGTTGAATGCCCATATTTTCCCCTGGAAGTATATAGTCAGTTTTGCTGGGTAGTTGATTCTTGGTTGGAGATCCAGCTCTCTTGCCTTTCTATATATCGTGTTCCATGCTTGGTGGTCTCTTAGTGTGTTAGCCGCTAAGTCATGTGTGATCCTTATGGGAGCCCCCCTATATCTGAAGCTCCTCTTCTTGGCTTCTTGTAGGATTTTCTCCTTTTCTTGGAAGCTCTTGAATTTGGTAATTATGTTCCTAGTGGTTGTCTTTTGATGATTTAATATAGAGGGTGTTCTATGAACCCTTTCTATTTCTATTTTGCCCCCTTGATCCAGAATGTCGGGACAATTTTCTTTTATAATCTCCTGTAGAATAACATTGAGTTTATTGTTTGTCTCTGGTTTTTCTGGGAGACCGATAATTCGGAGGTTGTCTCTTCTTCCTCTGTTTTCCAAATCTGTAAACTTTTCAGTTAGATATTTTATGTTTTCTTCTAATTCATTAATTTTTTGGCTTTGCTTTATTGATTCTTGCTGTTTTATGATCTGAATTTCTTCGAGTTGCTTAATTCTGGTCGTTAGGGACTGGTTTTGCTTTTTAGCTTTATCTGCTCTCCTATTGGATATTTCCATCTCTTTTTCCAATGGAGCAGTCTTATCTGTCAGATTGCTGATCTGTTTCTCCCATTTTTCTTTCCAGGTTTCCATCTTTTGGGTAAGTTCCAGTTTGAGATCTTCCAGAGCTTGTTGATAGTTTCCATTTTGGGAGGCATGTTCTGATTTCTTTTGGATTTCATCCTCATTCTCTTCTTTTCCTTGGGTACTTCCACCATAAAAGTTTTCAATAGTCACCTTTTTCCCTTTCTTCCTGGAGACTTGATTTTGGGCCATGTGAGCCATCCCTTTGGTGGTTTTATTACACTTTCCTTTTTGGTCTGTGGTCTGGGTGATATGGGCCGGTTTTCTGTGAATTTAGGTTGCCTCAAACTAGTTCTTCCCAGCCTCTGAGGTTTCTTAGAGCTCTGGGCCCCTGATCACAGTCAAATTGCCCAGGTGTTCAGATCAGCCCAGAAAATCAGTGCATGGTCTGCCCCTGGTCTTTAGCTTTGCCCAGATGCTCAGCGCAACCACCCCGAGTATGGCTCCATGTGCCCTCTGTGCTCAGCTCAGGATTCTCCCGTGAAACCGCCCTGAGATGTTTTTTCCTGGCAGTCCCCAGATCCCAAGGACCCTGGAGTGCCCTCCCAGACAGAGATGTTTCCCACTCACTCACTGTCCCAGTAATCGCTCCAGTAGCTCACTCTGGTTTGGTGGGGGAGGTGGGAGGGAAGGGAGGCTCAGTTCATGTTTCTGTGCAAGTTTTTCCTCCTTATTATAGTGTGGAAATGTTCAAACCCCCCTTACCTTCGCCTCTGTGGGGTACTGGGGAGTACTGGGGAGTCCTTCTGTTCCTCCAAAGATGATTTTTTATGCTCCTTTGATGTGCTCTATTTCGTTTGGTGCCGGGAAGAGGAAGAGTGTGGCGTCTAGATTGCAGCCATGATTACCTGGAAGTTCACAAGAAAAATTTTAAAATACTTTGCTGCAATCTAAGCAAACTTCATCATCTATCAATATCTTAGTTTTGTAACTCTGTCAAAAAAGTAAATTCACTGAATTTTGCATCACCTGTTCTTGCTGAAGTCATATTAATTTTGTTATTATTCTTTCCTTTTCTAAATGTTTCCTGATTGTCTCTTTAATTATACATTTTTACTTTTGTCTGAAATTGAAGTTTATTGAACTATAGTTTTCATATTCTTCCCTTTAAAAAATGAGGACAACCAATTGGAATTGTGTGTTGGCTATGGGACAGGGTTGGGGAAGGGGAGGAAAAGAACTTGATTTTTGAAATCTTGAATAAATACTCTAATTAATCAATTAAATATTTTTAAATGAGGACATTTTCTATCCTCCAAATCTCTAGTGATTCTCTTCTTCTTCATCTTTTAAATATCACTAACGGTGGCTCAACACTTATGCCAACCATTTCTGTCAATACTTGATAATGTAATTAATTTGAGCCAGGAATCTTGGATTAATAAAGGATAGTAATTTATATCCTATTCTTTATCAAAGGTCATTCACATTGGTAGGAAAAACAGAAGGAAAATTAAAATTGAGCATCTTTGCCTTTACTCTGTTGTCAGTTGTCATCATGCCATCTACTCCAGTTAGTGATCCTATTTTTTCTTGGGAAACAAACAAACAAATGACAAAGAAACAACTTTTGTTCTCCATTCTGTTCTTTGACAGCTTCATATCAATTCAATATTTATCATTCCTGACACTTCTGAAATTCAGTGTTATGTTTTCATCCTTGCTTACATTTTGTGTACATCTTTTTTCCCCTTTAATTCAAGTTGTTTACTAGTCTTTCTTTTTCTTACATATGACATTTCATCTCCCATCTTTCTGCCTTTTCACAGGCTGTCTCCCTGAAACTATAAGACACTCTCTCTTCATCATCTCTTAGAACTCCCTAGATTTGGTCAAATTTATCTCAAATGCCACTTAAAGCCTTTCCTGTTCCCCCTGATGCTAGGACCTCATTACCAAATGTCTTATATTTATTTTATATATGCTAACATGCGTCAGAATGTAAACTATCTAAAAGAAAAGACTATTTCATTTTTGTCATTGTCTCCAAGTGTTTAGTATAGTTCTTGGAACATAGGAGGTAGTTTAATAAAGTCATGTTGATTGACTAATTTTGAGTCCTCTAAGCATTTCCCTTAGTGTCTCCAGATAATTTTCAATATTTTTCTTTGTTTAAATTACAAATTATATAAAGTAAAATATATTATAATATTATTTTAAATATATTACATGAGCCTAACTGTAGATAACATGAGATATTAGGATTACTTCAATATTCTTAGATCTCCAGCCAACATTATATTGTATTCCTACATACTATATAGAAACTCAGGGTTTAAATGGGCAAACACAAAGAATTTTAAAGCTAGGATTACAGTACAGAGATAATCTAGTTCAATCATTAGACTATAAAATCCTTGATGGAAGGAATTGTTGGTTTTTTTTCTTTGTATATCCTTAGGGCTTACCACAGTGCCTAGCACAGAGCAGGTATTTCCTTAGTAGGTACTACAAAAGGGAAGCCTATAAAATCTAAATAACCTAGATGATGTCATTAAGCTAGTTTGTCATGGAGCTGTGACTAACACATTATTGGATTCTTAAGACAATGAGCTTTCAATTATAGTAATATTGCAATGTTTTTAAGACATCCATTACAGTGGTACTTAGCCAAGCAATCAAAGAAAATTTAAAGTTCCATATTCCTTATAAAAGAAAAAAATGCACTTAGAGATAAAATTTTAAAAAATAATAAAAATCCTATGGTAATTATGAAGATTGTATTTAGCTATCTCATGATTGTAACAATGAAGATACTTAGCTCTTTATTGTAAAGATAAAATTGTAATCTCCTGATTGTAACAAGGAAGGTATTTACCTCTTCCTTTATAGTGAAGCTAGAATTGTAATCCACAATCTATTTTTAGATTTTAATCTACAAAAGGTGATAACTCAGTATTATAAGTACATCTACCCATTTTAACCACAAAAAGGTGTAAATAACTACAAAAGGTGAATTTACCAAAAAAGGTGGTAAGTAATCCAAAAAGATATAATCTAACCAAAGAAGGTGAGAACTAAAGAGTGGGTAGTCCTGGAGTAAAGTGTCTGCTGTGAGTAGTAGATGTGACATTTAGGGGAGGTGACACAAGAGAAAAAGATTCTTTAAAAAGAAGACAAAAGACCAGAAGAGATATATATTGGATTCGTGTTTTGAGCTGGACAAAGGATCTCTGACTCAGAGTTGGACTCGGAGGAGAGACTGGAGACAAACACTTGAGGAGTGACCGGAAGACAGACACCCAGACTTCTTTTCATTTAGATGGTCATCTTTGGTGAGTGAAAGGCTGACTTAGTGACCGCACCTTTCTGGAGTCCTGAAGCCTCCAGAAAAGGCCCATTGTCTTGTGACTCTCTTCCCCTGGCTGAGGCATAGAAATTTCTAACTGGCTCAGAGGAAGCAGGAGTTTTTTATCTCTCTTTCATTCCTTAATATCTTTTTTTCTATTGTAAATAAGCTACTATAAATTCATTTTACTTTAGTAATTCATTTGGAATTTAGAAATTTAAATCCTTGACAACCACCTATTCTATATTCAGAGTCCAACTACAAATTTAACATAATGTATAGGAGGTTCTTGGTTACAGATTGGTAGAAGATGATGTATTTTTAGAAACTTCAATTTTGAGATTCTATAATTTTGTTATTTGAGTCATTATATTTCAATTGGGAAAATATTTTATAGATTATTCTACTTCAATGGAAATATATAGGTATAAATAAAATATCTTATAATATTTTTAGCTTCTGTTTCCTTTTGTAAAAAAAAAAAAGATCAAAATAGGAACTGGACCCCTGATTTTATTAGTACATGGAATTCCTTCTACAAATATATTTCAACTTTAAAATATATAGTTTCCGAGTTTCTTAGATTCATTGAGAGGTCAATTGGGTTATTTCATTAGATTGACTTTCATTCTGGGGTAGGGAAAGAAAGAGAGAGAGTGTGAGAGAGAGAGTGAAAGAGATCTTATGCATAACTCAGAATAAAAAAAATTTAAACCCAAGTTCCAACAGATGTTATCTTACACAGCAAAATCTCTTCAATAAGCTTAGATATTTTTCATTTATTTTTATCATACTAATAACTTCTATGGACTTATCAGACCAAAAATAAATATGGGAATCCAGACTCCAAGTCTATGTACACTCTACCTACAGATAGCTGGAGTGCATTCTATGCCCTGAAGAGGAAGAAGTCTCCTTGGCCTTCATCTATCTTAATTTGTATAAAATTCAAGTAATGGCTAAAATTGTTAATTTTTTATTAGTATTTAAGATGTATAATTTTCCCAAAACAGCTTACAAAGTATTTGGGAATCAAGAATAATACAATGAAGTACCATAAATGATTTTAAGTTATATGTAAATAACTAAGAAATTAAATTAATAATTTTAGAGTCCATATCCATAATTCCATTGAATTTGTGAGCTTCAAATGAAAAAAACAAGTTTCTTTATCAGTTTTTTTTTCTTCGTATCCAACTCTACTCCACTAAAAGTAAATTGCTTTGCCTATAATTGGGACCAGTTAAAGATTTTATTTTATAGAATGAGGATAAATTATCATGAGGGATGGGCAAATTCTACAGTATGTCTACCTATTTCTTATGCTATGGTACTTGTAGATCTTCCTTCCTTCTCAAAAATATAAATCATTTCTCAATGTAATTTTTACCCTGGTTATAAACCTTAAACATTAATTTGTCTATATTTGATGCTTTGGCAGACTCATGCCTTTTTCAACATGTTTCAAAAAGGTTAGGGTTTTACATTTTAAAATATGTATCAACCTTATAAACTGCTTTTCACCAAATTTTGAACTCTATCACAAAATTCACATAATTAAAACTCAACTTTCAATAGGACTCAGAAAAAATATCGTTTCTACATGAGTGGTCTGTTTTTTACTTTAAATATCAATAATCAGATTTATTTATTCAAGATGAGTATATTAATTAAAGCATTAGGAAATTGAACAGTATATCCTAATAAAGGAAAATTTGGGGTTACATATTTTTAGCACCTGGAATTTCCCCTAAAAATATTTTCTTCTGTAACCCAGCTATTCCTACTTCTTACAACAAATCATCATGTTTTTTATACTTCTCAATCTCTTAGAGCCTTTCCTCTAAATGTGTTCTATATTTTCAACTTCCTTACTAAAATGTGTTTAGCACAGCCCTTGGTATATACGAGGGTCTTTATAAATGTTTATTGACTACTTATTGACTAGAATTTGTACTCAAACCTGTATATAATGGAGCTGGATGATTTTGGACCAGGAAAAGGTAGAGAATGACTATAACTTACTGAAGAGTGCTCATTTCTTTGGACTCATGGTTTATCTTTGCAATAATAAGGTATTAAAAGTCTTCCCAATTTCATTTAGAATTTTCCATAACTTCATTTTATATCTAATAACAATATTCCACTATTTTCATATAGTTTCTAATTTAAAGTTACCACAAAATAAAGTTAAAAATCATTTTTGAACAAAAATATCCTTTCCATTTTACTTTTAATTTCTTTGGGAAATAGATTTAGTAGTGGTATATCTATTTATGTGAGTCCTGGGCATAGTTTGAAATCATTTAACAATTGCTGTACCAATTTTCAACTTAAGGAACTATAAAAATATACCTTTTTTTTTTTAAAAGCCTCTCCAACAAGTGGTATTTTATGTCATCTTTGCTAAGTAAATATGGGGCAGAACCTTAAAGTTACTTCAATTTGGATTTCTCTAGTTATTGATTTAAAACATTATTTCTTTTCTTTTTTGATAAATTCAATTTCTTTCCTTGAAAAATGCTTGATCATGTCCTTTGATCATTTATCTACTGGGAAATGGCTCTTAGTCTTAAACATTTGAATCAGTTCCTATATATCTTATAAATTAGACCTTTTCAGAGATACCTGATGTAATTTTTTCCCCTAGGTACACATTTTCCTTTTAAGGTTTAATACATTGGATTTATTTGTTTAAAAAACTTTTAATTGTATATAATCATAAATGTCCGTTTTATTTTTTGTGATTGCCTCTGTTATTTCTTTGATCATTAAAGCTTCTCCTTTCCATAGATACAAAAAGGTAATTTTCCTTCTTATATCATTAATTTGTTTATGATGTGGACTTTTAATTGGGTCACACATCCATTTTGAGTTTATCTTAATGTATTATATAAAGTATTGGTCTAGAACAGAGATGGCAATGCAATGGCACAGATGCCATAGATGGCAAACAAAGAGCTTTCTTTGGGCAAATGAGCCACCCTCCTGCCAACACTTCCCCTCAGAAAGGCAGAGGAACTTGGGTAGAGCTGCTTTCTTCCCCCTATCTACTGTGCCTGATAACATTGTTTCACATCAGTCACCCCTATGTCCAGCAGCCCAATAGGAGTTCTTCCTCCCTCCTCTCTCTGGGTTAAGGTGGGGGAGGAAGCACTCAGTCTCTGGTGGGAGGAAGGGTTTGGCACTTAGATTCTGGTTGGGGGCAGTAACAGCACTCAATCTAAGGGGTAGGGGGTGGGCCCTGGCACTCCATCTCTAAAAGGCTCATCGTCACTTGTCTAGAAAAAATTTCTGTTCTGTAACTTTCAGTTTTTAACAAGTAGTCCTCCCAGGAGGACTTTTTTTTATTCACCTCACATTATGTCACTGTATTTATTTGCTTCACTTTTCACTTGG
The DNA here is from genome assembly GCF_027887165.1 of Monodelphis domestica. Classification (NCBI taxonomy): domain Eukaryota; kingdom Metazoa; phylum Chordata; class Mammalia; order Didelphimorphia; family Didelphidae; genus Monodelphis; species Monodelphis domestica. The sequence goes on along the minus strand of NC_077230.1, from coordinate 269,175,819 downwards.
AATTCAGAATTAATTATATCCATTAAATTATCTTTGAGCAAGATACCATTAACTCTTTAAAATGCTGCATGTAAAATACTCCATGTCCCCTCTCTCTACCCAATCCCTCAATCCCTCCAATCCCCTGCCATGGGGTAAGGTGGAGGGTGGCTATCAGAGACTTCTTACTAGATCTTCCATTTAAAGAGAAAGCCTTGGGCAGACATTTCATCCATCAGTTCCCATCTAGCTGCAGGAGGTCATAACCTATATTAGGTACTCTGCTTTGACCTGGCTTCTCAGATTATTTTTTTTTTTATGTGTAGTCTTTCTCCATTAACTTGTGAGCTGCATACACACACAAACACACACAAACACAAACACACACACATACACACACACACATAAGGTCTGGGCAACTAACCCTACTTAACTAGGAAGTGGCTGAAATCACATTTGAACCCAGGCCCTATTACCTTCAGGCTTGGCTATCATAGATAATAAACTACTTGAGATCAAGGATTGACTTTTACCTTTCTTTGTATCACTAGTATTTAGCAAAGTGTCTGGAAATAATAGCAACTTAATATGTGTTTATTGACTAAACGACTTTGACATGTTCAATCTGTACCTATCTTTTTATTTTATTTCTAACAAGTGCCAAATAATTTTAATGATTATTACTTTGATATACAGATTGATTTCTGGTCCTGCAACATCCATCTTACCACATTTTTCATTATTGAGTATATCAATGTTGAGAAACTTGGATTTTGATTCTTCCATATAAATTTTGTTATTTTTTTTTCTAGTTTCATAATTTGTACTTTAGGGAGTTTATTTGGTCTAGAATTGAATGAGTAAATTAATCACATTAATGATTATATTAATAAGATTGTTAAAATGCATCTGCTAATTTTCTTTATCAAATCAATGGCTTATTTGCTATCAATGTTATTAATTCTTCATTTAATTTTTGCAATTCTACTTGGCTAATTAGTTGAAGATGTAGACTTTTTTAAAAGTATTTTATCATAATTACATGCCCAATTCATTGATGTGTTCTTTGTTTTTTGTTGATGAAATCATTTAAAGATGAAATGTTTCACCCTTATAACTACTTGAGTAACATTTAAGAAACCTTGTTGCACTGCTTCAGTATTATAATTTTATTTAATGAATTTTCTACTGCTCCTACAATTTGATTCACAAGTTCTTTAGTGTTTTGCTATTTAGTTGGCAATTACATTTTCTTTCTTAAAGGGTCTTTTATTTCATATATTTATATATTTATTACATTAGGAAGAGTAAATAATATGTTTAGTATTTTTGGTTTTCAAAAGTATTGAGGGTGTGTTCTTTTATTGTAACTGTGTTATATATATATATATAGCTGATTTGTATGTAAATTATTTTGTATATCCATTCATAATAAACAAAGAAATTCTTTCAATTTTCACTTTACTGTCTTATTCTGTGTTCAATTTTTATTTTATGTAATACAGTAACTAGATTTTATTTCTATTGTAATTTTCTGATATTAGTGGTAGTCTCTTGGTGACTGAGAATGACAATTGTCTTTGTGCATTATCATCTATTGATGTACCCTCATGTGGCTTTGAAGTCCAAAGGCTGAGGCTCAGAGTTTGTGGCACATGGGGCATGGGACGCCAGTTATTACAGGAATTGCAGTTGTGGCCTGGTGTCGGCGTTCACTCGCAGTGGCAAGACGTCGACGTCGCTCATCTTCAAAGGTGGCGGCAGCATGGTTAATGTGAGTTCACCAGCTGCTTCTGACAGAGGCAGCAAGTTCTAGTTGCTTTGGTGTAATGCCAGCCCACTTCAAGTTTGACTTTAGCTGACCCTTGTATCTTTTCTTTGGTCAACCTTGTTTCCTGAGTCCAGCTAACAATTCACCATAAAATACCTGTCTTGGTATTCGCTGTCGGTCCATGCGGATGACGTGTCCAGACCATTGTAGCTGGGTTCTGAGGACCATGACTTCAATGCTGGTGGAGTTGGCTCTGTTGAGGACTTCCTGGTTGGTGATTCGGTCCTGCCAATGGATCCTCATGATTGACCAGAGAGAGCATTGGTGGAATTGCTCCAGCTGTTTCATGTGCTTCCGGTACAGTGTCCATGTCTCACAACCGTACAGGAGCGAGCTGAGGACCACTGCGTTGTACACTTTGAGCTTCGTCGCAGTGCTTACACCTCTGTGTTGGAGGACTTTGGAGTGCAGCCGCCTGAGTGCCTGGCTGGCCTTTTGGATCCTGGCATTAATCGCATGGTCTAGGGACCCGTCATTGGAGATGGTACTACCCAGGTACTTGAAAGTGTTGACGTTAGAAAGCTGCGTGCCATCGATTGTAATGCACGGCTGGTTCGTTGGCCTCCCTGGTGCAGGTTGGAACAGCACCTCTTTTACTGATGCTGATAGTCAGGCCAAACAGTTTTGTTGCGTTAGAGAACCTGTCCACAATGGTTTGAAGATTATTTTCTTGATGGGCCATGAGAACACAGTCATCTGCGAAGAGAGCTTCCAGGATGAGTCTCTCTGTTGTCTTTGTTTTTGCAGTCAGGCAGTGAAGGTCAAATAGTGAGCCATCCAGTCGATATTTGATGTAGACCCCCAGGTCTAGATCCATCATATCATGTCATAATACTTGGGTGAAGGATAGGTTGAATATTACCAGAAAGAGGACACAGCCTTGTTTCATGCCATTGGAGATGTTGAAGCAATGGGAAGTCTCTCCACCAGATAGGACTTCCCCTGCCATGTCGACATGAAAGACCTGGATCAGTTTGACAAATTTTGCTGGGCAACCGAGCTTGCTAAGGATCACCCACAATGCGTCCTTGTTCACTGTGTCGAACTCCTTTGTCAGGTCTATGAAGACAATGTAGAGACTCAGGTTCCGCTCAAGGAATTTTTCCTGCATTTGCCTCACCATGAAGACCATGTAGATGGTGCTGCGATCTGGTCAGAAACCACATCATGATTCAGGCAGGTTCTGCTCTGCAACAGATGACAGGAGTCTGTTGAGTATAACACAGGCGAGGATCTTTCCAGCAGTGGAGAGTAGTGAGATGCCTCTGTAGTTGTCACAGGCTGCTTGTGCGCCTTTGTTCTTGTATAGGGCTATGATGGAGGCATCTCTGAGTTCTGAGGGAATGTCTTCCTCTTCTCATATGCTGGTCAGCACTATGTGGAATGCCTGGAACACCTTTCAATTTAAGGCCTTGTACACCTCGGTTGGAATCCCATCTTTACTGGGTGCCTTGCCTGCACTCATTTGGTTAGTGGCTTTTTGGACTTCCTCTATTGAAGGAGGGACGTCAAGTTGTTCAATGGTGTGGTTTTGGGGGTTCTGGTCAAGGGCCCTTTGATTGACTGAAGAGGGTCGGTTGAGAAGCTGACTGAAGTGTTCTTTCCACCTGTTGCTGATGTGTTTTTTATCTTTTATGTGAGTGTCACCTTCAGAGGATAGTAAGGGAGGGGTGGTGGGTTTTAATGGCCCATAGACAGTCTTGAGGGCACTGAAAATTTGTTTGTAGTTTTTCGTATCTGCAAAGTGCTAGATTTCTTCTGCCTTTTTTTCCCACTATTGGTCTTGCATCTTCCTGATCTCACACTGTGCCATGGCTTGGAGAGACTTGAATCTGTCCTTTTTAGGAGCAGAGTTTGGGTTATTTTGCCATTCCATAACTGCTTTGTTCTTTTTAGTCAATAGGTCTTCAATAGCAGTGTTGTTCTTGTTGAACCAGTCCTGGTGGTTGTGTTGTTTGGGGCCTAGGACTGCCTTTGATGTTTCCTTCACTGAGTCTCTGAACTGATTCCATTTCTCGGTTGAGCTTCCAGTGAGTGGTCCTTTGGCAGACAGCTTGTCGTACACGCAGGACTGGAATGTTTACAAATAAGATGGATCTCTAAGATGACTCACATTTTAAAATGCACGAACTCTCTGGGCGCATTTTGGATGGCGAGGCCCAGTGCGCATTTGAAGAGTCGCTCTAACCAATCAGTGGTCTGTCCAGCATTCAGCTCCTCTCATGGATCTGGTGATCTGTACATCCTGGATGTCTTGCCAGTGTACAATGATGTAGTCAATGAGATGCCACTGTTTTGATCATGGGTGCATCCACATTGTTTTATATTTGTACACCATTCTGAACACAGTGTTTGTGATGGTGAGTTCGAATTCTAAGCATTTGCTGAGTAGTAGTAGGCAGTTGTTGTTCATTTTGCCCACGTCGTGTTTGCCGAGTACTCCTTTCCATCTTTCATGGTCCTGGCCAACGTGGGCGTTGAAGTCTCCCAGTAGTATCAGCTTGTCATTTGTGGGCACTGAGTGCAGGACAGCACTCAGGTCAGAGTAGAACTTCTCGATGGTCTCCTCTTTTCTGGTCAGTGTTGGGGCATATGCGCTGATGATTGTGGCATACCGGTCTTTGCTGAGAGTTAGGAGGATCTTCATGAGCCTCTCGCTGATGCCCACAGGCAAGTCTGGCAGCTGTTTGAGCAAGCTGGTCTTGATAGCCAGGCCAACACCATGAATTCTGTCTTCATTTGAGGCTCTACCTTTCCAGAAGAAGTTGTATCCAGTGGTGGATTCGCTGAGTGATCCCTCTTCTGGTAAGCATGTTTCACTTAAGGCTGCGATGTCGATGTTATATCACGGCAGTTCTTTACCAACTCGATCTGTTCTTCTCTCAGGTCTTGGGGTAGTCTCTCTGTCAATTAATGTCCTGATGTTCCATGCTCCTAGTAGGAGTTTCTTTGTATTTTGTTTCTTTTGATTTTGACCCCTTAAAGGGATGACCCGTCAGCCGCGGGATGCTGACCGGGTATTTGTAGGGCAGGCAATGTTTGTGATACCTTTTCTAGTCCCCTCCTTTGATTAGGGTGAGCAGTGCTGTCCTAGAGAGGGCTGCTCAGTCGCCCAGGATGCTGTCGAACATCCCTGCTGCCCACAGGGCCGAGCGACCACTCCTCCCTGGGCTGCCTATGTGCAGGATTGTGACTACAACTGCCAGTGGTCACCTCCACCTGTTGCGTCATCACTCCTCCATCGCCGCAGGTCTTGAAGAGGGTGGACGGGGTTAGGATAGATGAGTGTGCACAAAGATACTTGTGCGTGAAGGAGATTTAAGTGGAAAAGCCGATGCCCAGAGACGGTCCCACTCTCTCGGCGTTGGAAGCCTAGGTCCAGTGGCATGAAAAATTGTTACGTCTGGCGACTTCCTCAGCTGCCTTGGATGGCCGTGTTGTCCTTTCTGCTCCAACACGCCCTAAGCACTCCACAGTGCTTTGCTGCGTCGCCCTCTCAGCCGCTGAACCTTCTTATTGGTTTCTTCCACCTGTTCCACCAAAGCAGTCTTCACATGCTGGGTGAGCAAAGCCCTGGTTCACCAGGGGTCGACGACCTCATGGCTACCCTCACAAGGTTTAGCCGGCCTGTCAAAGCCTTTGCCCGGGGTGTGGCCGCTGCTGCATGCTAGCAGCTACTGGGAGCCACAAGTGAGAGCTGGGTGTCAGGTGGGGGTCAGAGGCTGGAGAGCTGCCCTAGGAGGGTACAACAAGCCCTCCATACCAAAGGTACTACCCCTCCCTGAACACCCCATACACCCTAATTCTTAGATGATCTCTTTTAATCTATTTTCCAGATCAGGCGTTTTTTACTATAATGTTTATATAATGTTTCCTAGATCTCCTCCTTTTTATTATTAGTTAGGTTTTTACATTTCTTATTACATTATTGAGTTACTATTTTCTATCTAGTCCATTCTATTTTTCAGACAGTCTATCCTTGAGTGAGGTATTTCATAATCTGTTGAAACACTTTCTTTGCCATTCTTTCTTTCCTGGGTCTTCTATTCTGTGTAATTTATTTAATTGTGTTTGAATATTCTTATAGTTCTTGTGCCAGGGCATTTTTCCCCGTGTGTATTCTTTGACCACTAGGCTTGGAGAGGCACTGAGTTTGAGGAATACTTGAGGAGAGGGGGTAGCTACCCATTTGGGGTACAATATTAATTCAATCAGAAGTCCCCAACACTCCTCTTCTGAATCCATAGCCTTGAAAGACAGCTTAGTATGGGCAAGGGCTCAACAAATGGGGTTTAATGACTGCCAAGAATCACAAAACTAGGAAAAGGTAGAGGTCAAATCTGAATGCAGCTCATCCCCACTCTAGGCTTCATACTGTTTCCACTGTGCTATCAGCCCGTAAACACTATCTTTTGAATCTCATTTACCTGGTGTGTTAACTCCCAATTTACCTGTTTGAGGGACTATGATTCTTCATTTCTTAGTCTGAAGAAAATTTTTTTCATTGGTAGAGAAAACAAAGGAGAATGCCAGTTGAGTAATCCTGTTGTTTATCTTATGTTCAAATGCAAATTCAGTGAACATTTATTAGGCACAAAGTGTGCAATGGACAATAATGCGGTAGACATTATCATCATACAATATATCTTCAGGCAACATTTTCATTCTTTCTTTGATCTTTGCCCTGCTCCCAACACAATTTAAACAAAAGAAAACCTTTGTTTACAAACATTTTTTTGGTCCTTAGCAGCCATCACCAGTTTTAGCTCATTATTTTGAATCCTCAACCCCCTTCCGCTATCTTATTTGTTGTGGGGTCAAAGAAAATAAACTGGAAAAATGGAAGACCTTCTGTTTAATATGTGCCTCCTGTGATTTTAATTTCAGCTAAAAATTGAACAGCATTTAATAACTCATCGTTTCAAATATCCAAGGTCTAGATGAATCACCATACCTAATGTGGAAGTCATAAAAACATAATGCATAGAACTATGAATAGCTTGTCCCCTTTTGCCCTCACTCTGCAGGTAAGAGCAGAATCTATCAAAATAGTGATTGCACCACAAATCAATTACATTTTAAGCAAGCTCTGCTAGAGCTACTTAGAAAAGCTTTTCACTCCTGTGATAATTACTTAAATATCATTCACCAGAAAAATGAACCATCTCTTTTGCTACCAAAAAAAAAAAATGTTCTTTTCAACCACTGGGTCTGTCAATTTTTTCAGACCCAATCTTTCCTTGTTTTTTTTTTACACGTTTTCATCTAGCATTCACCTTCTTCCATCACATTTCTAATGTCTAAGTCAGCTAGACAATCCACATCCAACAGGCCTTTGACTTCTCTTTTATAAACTTCTAGACATATCCTTATTTCACACATCTGTCTGCCTGGTCAGCTAGGTCATGAATTACCTTAAATCAATATGGATTGTTTTTTTTTTTCTTCAAGGACATTTGGTTTCCTACTTAACATACTGGTGGTATTCCATCTCTAAACATCAATTTGTTTTTCACTAGCATTTGTTTTTAAGTTAATACCTGCAGAAACAATTAAGCACCTGTCTAGTTCAACATTGTGCTGGATGCTAGAATCAAAATTCAGAAAGGATATAGTCCCTGCCCTTATTTAACCTAACATTTAGTAGTTTACTATTAATAAACTCCATGATAAATTTGTATTGGATATTCTCAAATTTATCTTTTTGAATGGTAGAGAAGAAATTAGATGAGTTCAAAGCTTGTCCCTGTTACACTCTACATGAAACTTTAGGTGGTACATGGATTTTGTTATCTTCAATTTTCTCATATTTCAAATGACCACCATATCATCTCTAGACAGATTGAATCATTGGGCCTCGAGTCAAGAGGAACTGAGCTCAAATTCTGCTTTAGACCATTACTATATATGTGACCCTAAACAAGACATTTAGCTCTTTTTGCTTCGGTTTTCTCATATGCAAAATGAGCTGGAGAAGGAAATGGCAATCCACTACACAATTTTTGCAGAAAAACTGTTAATGGGATCATGAAGAGTGAGATATGATGTAAATAACTCAATAACAAAAATAATGAAACTTCAATTGTTCATCTCTGAAGTCTTTTTCAACTCTAAACATATGGTATCTTACTTCATGAAACTTATAGTCTAGTAAAGGGAGATAATGAATATCATATACACCTTTGATTTCAATATAGTGTAGAAATGGATTAGGAAATATATCGATTAGGTATTCATAATGTAAGAACTTTAAGAAAGGGGTCTCTGAGGGTGCAGGCTAGGCAGAGTGCTGTGCATGAGATCAGAACCTGGAAAGAGGGAATTAAGTAAAAGATTCTGACAGTTGGTCAGAGCTTCTGGGAGTTACTGACTGGCTGGATAATTCTCTCTGGCTTCTGGTAAAGATAGACATCTCAGACCACTCTCTTTGCTGTATATAGGGGAGGGAGAACTTTAAACCATCTCAAGAGGTTTTCTTATTATCTTTACCATGAGAATTCATCTTGGAGAAAAAAGTTGGTATATCTGCTTTGGTGGAGAACTGTTTTGAGAGAAGGAAGATCAAGGCTGCTTGCCTGAACTCTGGGCCATCTCAGGGTTACCCTTTTGCCACCCAGCCTCTGCCATATTGGGCTGACTAATTTTGTGTTCACTTGGAGACATCTTTAATAATATTAAGTTAATTTAAATAAGGATTATAGTTAGATTGTAGTCATATAGCATTGTGTGTGTGTGATTTTGTTTTTTGTTTTTTAGTGAGTGTAGATAGTTTCAGAGTAGCTGGAAGAACAGAAGAATTTGTCATGAGGCAAACATAGTGGGAAGGGGGTGGATATAGTTTCCTGTTTAAGTTAAGAGTTTCCTTGTTAGTAATCCTTATTCTTTTATCTGTTATATATAAACAAAGAGATTATTTATAAATATATAGTCTCCAAGAAAGTTACATACTGACCTGGTGAAGGGAAGTCACTCCTGGCTTTCCTTCTGAGGGGAGAGCTGAAAGGCATTTTTGTGAACATCAGCAAATAATTTTTACCACAGCATCTTCCTCAAAAACAACAATAATAATCCTCAATATCTCAATAGAGAGTTTATTTCTGATTGACATTAGGATTCTTTCCAATTGATTAGCAGGCTCCTCTTAGGCACACCCCAGAATATCATCACTGTCCCTCCAACATCTATTCCCCAGGGTAAGAACATTAAAGCCACACTTTTTCTAGTCTGGGCTATGCTGCTTATGGTAACAGAAGAAGGTGAATGAATCAACCAGCATTAAGATCACACAATAATCAAAGGTTTAGACCAGTGATGGTGAACCTATGGCACACATGGCAAAGATGGCATGCAGAGCACTCTCTGTGACCATGTGTCACCCTTCCCGCCACCACCACCACCCCAGAGTTTGTTAGTAGCAAGGCAGAGGGACTCTGGAAGAGCTGCTCCCTTCCTCCTCTCCACTATGCTTGACAATATTTTTTCACATTGTCTGCCCCTTTGTCCCAGCCTACTGGAAGTGCTTACTCTATTCCCCTATGTGGGATAAGGGGGAGTGGGGCATGTCTGGCACTTAGTGGTGGTGGTGGGGGAGCATTGGCACATGATCTCTAAAAGGTTCATCATCACTGATGTAGACAGAATGCTTCTTACCTCCTATTAAGCCACAGAGTCAAGAGATTCATCATGGTGTAGTCTCAAACACTTGTATGAGAAAATTTTTATCAGAACAGAGACTTAGAACCAATCTACAATGAGAATGTATGCCAGTCTAACACTAAATGGCCAATAAGTGCATTGCTTCTAGATGAATCTCAGGCCTTTGAAGTAGAAAGGTGAAAAATCCTTCTCCTACTACTACCCATACTAATTCATTACTCTGATTCACATCCTCCTAACTGTTATTCCTCCTGAAACTTCATATTGTTCTGCTGTGTCCTTCTATTGTGCCCTGTTACTCCTATTTTATTATTTTAAAAGTGTCATTCCTATTTTGTCTTTTCCTATATTCTTTCCAGCTTTTTGCATTCACAAAAGTCTGACTATACCTATAAGATGGTACACCACCTACTGCTCTCCAAATTACCTTTTTACATGCATATCTCAAACAAATAACAGCCATACATATATACCCATACAGATGTACATATGCACACATAATGGACTCAGTATAGGCATTATTTTAACTTCTCACTACCAGATTCAGACTTTCCCAGCACTATCATCATTCAGTATCCTTTCACTCTATGTATATTACCCTATATAGACCTTGTCTGTCTTTGTCTACCAGTTATCAATTCTCCCTTTTTTCACTAGGAGTATAGTACCTAGTTTAAAATACTTTTTTCCATATCAATTATTTCTCTCATACTTGGAGACTTCAATATACTTGTCAATGTCTCTCCAAAAGCTCTTATGTCCCATTGCACCAATCTCCTCAACTTTCATAATTTACACTTTCACTCCAACTTAGACAAACACAAAAATAGTTGTAATCTTGATCTCAGCATCACCTATAACAATTTAACTCTGCTGATCCAAAAAAAATACCCTTTTATCTATCCATCTCTCCTCTGACCTTAGTTCTACTAATATTTTTCTTTTTCCTTATTGTAACCCCTCCTCTGTTACCCAGGTCATCTTTGTTTTCTAACCTCACTTCAATCCCTTTGGAATCTTAAGCCCATATTGTATTATATCATCTCATTATCACCCTGTTGTTCAGTAGAATATAGAATCTGTTCTTTAATTCAATGCCTCTTATGTGATGACCCATCTTTCCAAACTCCAAACCTGGGTTGTCCTCCCTTTATGACTTTTCCAGTCTTCTCATATGTTCTGTGGTATTAACAGATTTGTGTTATGCAAAAGGGCAAAAAAATTAAACTTGACATTCTTTTAATATTATTTTTCTATTCTTCTTCTCTTCTATGCTAAATTCCATTTTAAAAATTACCAAATTCTGTGCTTTAATTAAAAATGATTATTTATGTCTTGACAACTTAAAGTATGGGTTACAATTTCATGATCTGACAACCAATCCTTTTAAATGTAATTAATGAAAATGTATTGTGGGGAGATTGCAAACCATGAATGAAGCAACCAGCTAATACCCTCCACAAGCAACCAAAAATAAACCCACAAAAACAATTCTAGAAAGAGACAAAAGCAAACTAGATTTAATAGGAAAATTAGGGACTTCTGGGTAATCATGGCTGCAATCTAGATGCCACACGCTTCCTCTCCCCAGAACTGAACAAAATAGACTACATCAAAGTAGCATAAAAATCACCATTGGAGGAACAGAAGGACTCACCAGTACTCCCCAGAACTCCACATATGTGAAGTTATGGGGGGTTTGAACATTTCCACACTATAATAAGAAGGAGAAAAAACTTGCACAGAAACATGAACTGAGCCTCCCTTCCCTCCCACCTCCCCCACCAAACCAGAGTGAGCTACCGGAGCCCTCACTGGGACAGTGAGTGAGTGGGAAACATCTCTGTCTGGGAGGGCACTCCAGGGTCCTTGGGATCTGGGGACTGCCAGGAAAAAATGTCTCAGGGTGGTTTCACTGGAGAATTCTGAGCTGAGCACAGGGGGCCCAGGGAGCCATACTCGGGGTGGTTGCGCTGAGCATCTAGGCAAAGCTAAACACCAGGGGCTGACCACGCACTGATTATCTGGGCAGATCTGAACACCTGGGCAGTTTGACTGTGATCAGGGGCCCAGCACTCTAAGAAACCTCAGAAGCTGGGAAGAACTAGTTTGAGGCAACTTAAATTCACAGAAAACCCGCCCATATCACCCAGACCCCAGACCAAAAAGGAAAGGGTAATAAAACCACCAAAGGGATGGCTCACATGGCCCAAAATCAAGTCTCCAGGAAGAAAGGGAAAAAGCTGACTATTGAAAACTTTTATGGTAGAAGTACCCAAGGAAAAGAAGAGAATGAGGATGAAATTGAAAAGAAATCAGAACATGCCTCATTCATCAAAGATGAAAAGGGGAACATCACCTCTGATGAAGAAGAAATTATCGCAATCATTAAAAATTACTTTACCCAATTATATGGTAATAAATATATTAATTTAGGTGATATGGATGAATATTTACAAAAATATAAATTGCCTAGACTAACAGAAGTAAAAGTAGAAATCTTAAATAATCCAATATCAGAAAATGAAATCCAAGAAGCCATCAAAGAACTTCCTAAGAAAAAATCCCCAGGGCCTGATGGATTCACCAGTGAATTCTATCAAACAAACAAAGGACAGCTAACTACAATACTATGCAAACTATTTGACATAATAATCAAAGAGGATGTTCTACCAAATTCCTTTTATGACACAAACATGGTACTGATTCCAAAACCAGGCAGGTCAAAAACAGAGAAAGAAAACTATAGACCAATCTCCCTAATGAATATAGATGCAAAAATCTTAAATAGGATACTAGCAAAAAGTGATCAGAAGGGTCTTCCACCATTATCAAGTAGGATTTATACCAGGGATGCAGGGCTGGTTCAATATTAGGAAAACCATCCACATAATTGACCACATCAACAAGCAAACCATCAAGAATCATATGATTATCTCAATAGACGCAGAAAAGGCCTTTGATAATATACAACACCCATTCCTATTAAAAACACTATGGGAGAAAGAGATCAGCAGTCTGACAGATAAGACTGCTCAATTGGAAAAAGAGCTTGAAGCATCCAATAGAAGGGCAGACAAAGCTGAAAAGCAAAACCAGTCCCTAACGACCAGAATCAAGCAACTCGAAGAAAGTGAGATGATAAAACAGCAAGAATCAATAAAGGAAACCCAAAAAATTAATGAATTAGAAGAAAACATAAAATATCTCAATGAGAAGGTCACCGATCTGGAAAACAGAGGGAGAAGACAAAACCTCCAAATTATCGGTCTCCCAGAAAAACCAGAGATAAACACTAAACTCGATATTATTCTACAGGAGATTATAAAAGAAAAATTGCCCCCACGTTCTGGAGCAAGGGGGCAAAATAGAAATAGAAAGGATTCATAGAACACCTTCTATACTAAATCCCCAAAAGTCAACCCCGAGGAATGTAATTGCCAAATTCAAGAGCTTCCAAGAAAAGGAGAAAATCCTACAAGAAGCCAAGAAGAGGAGCTTCAGATATAAGTGGGATCCCATAAGGATCACACACGACTTAGCGGCTAACACACTAAGAGACCACAAAGCATGGAACATGATATTTAGAAAGGCAAGAGAGCTGGGTCTCCAACCAAGAATCAACTACCCAGCAAAATTGACTATATGCTTCTAGGGGAAAGTATGGGCATTCAACAAAATAGATTTCCAAGCATTTGCTAAGAGAAGACCGGAGCTCTGTGGAAAGTTTGATATCCAAGCACAGAAAGCAAGAGAAACATGAAAAGGTAAATATGAAAGAAAGGGAAAAGGAGATAAATCTTACCTTTTTCTTTAAGTCAAACTCTCTTCTATAAGGACTACATTTACATCAAATTATATATATTAATATGTGGGGAAAATGTTTTGTGTAACTCTCAAAAACTGTAGCATCATAAGAGTAGTTAGAAGAAACATGCATAGGGAAAGATTGGGGCATCAAGAAGATTTGGGGAAAGTGGGGGCAAAGAAAGGAAAATGGAGGGGGGAACCGTCGATAATACTAAGACTTACTTCAAGAAATAGGGGGGGACTTAATAGAATAATCTTTCCCATATAAAGATACACATGGGAAGGGGAGGGGAAGAACTCTCATATGAGAAGGAGAGGAAGAGAGTGTGAAGTGGAATTACTTAAACCTTACCCTCAGTGAAATCAAATCTAAGAGGGAAGAACATCTAGATCCAGTGGTATCCTGAATTCTATCTTATCCATTATGGCAAGAAAGAAAGGAAAATTAAGGGGGAGGAGGGAGCATAAAAAGGGAGGAAAGAGGAGTGGGGAAGGGAAGGGAACACAAAAAGGGAGGGGCTAGAAAGGGAAGCATTTCAAGGGAGGAGACTAGGGGGACTGACCTAAAGCAAATCACTGGTTCAAAAGTAGATAGCTAAAGAAGAAAGTTCAGAACTAGGGGAAGGTATCAAAATGCCAGCGAATCCACAAATGACAATCATAACTTTGAACGTGAATGGGATGAACTCATCCTTAAAATGTAGACAAATACCAGATTGGATTAGAACCCAAAACCCTACCATTTGTTGTCTTCAAGAAACACATATGAGACAGGTTGACACTCACAAGTTTAGAATTAGAGGCTGGAGTAAGACCTTTTGGGCCTCAACTGATAGAAAGAAGGCAGGAGTTGCAACCATGATATCTGACAAAGCCAAAGCACAAATAGACCTGATCAAAAGGCATAGGGAAGGTAAATATATTTTGTTAAAAGGGATTGTAGACAATGAGGAAATATCACTAATCAACATGTATGCACCAAATGGTATAGCACCCAAATTTTTAATAGTGAAACTAGGAGAATTGAAGGAGGATATAGACAGTAAAACCGTATTAGTGGGAGACTTGAACCAACCACTATCAAATTTGGATAAATCAAACCAAAAAATAAACAAGAAAGAGGTAAAAGAGGTGAATCAAATTTTAGAAAAAATAGAGTTAATAGACATATGGAGAAAAATAAATAGGGACAAAAAGGAATACACCTTCTTTTCAGCACCACATGGAACATTCACAAAAATAGATCATACACTAGGTCACAGAAACATGGCACTCAAATGCAGAAAAGCAGAAATAATAAATGCAGCCTTTTCAGATCACAAGGCAATAAAAATATTGATCGGTAAGGGTACATGGAGAGCCAAATCAAAAATTAATTGGAAATTAAATAGTATGATACTCCAAAATCGGATAGTTAGAGAAGAAATCAAAGAAACAATTAATGATTTCGTTGAAGAAAATGACAATGGCTAGACATTCTTAAAAACCTTATGTGATGCAGCCAAGGCAGTACTTAGAGGAAAATTCATATCCCTGAGTGCATATATTAACAAATTATGGAGGACAAAGATCAAGGAATTGGAAATGCAAATTAAAAACCTTGAGAACGAACAAATTAAAAACCCCCAGAAGAAAACCAAACTAGAGATCCTAAAAATTAAGGGAGAAATTAATAAAATCAAAAGTGACAGAACTATTGACCTAATAAATAAGACTAGAAGCTGGTACTTTGAAAAAACAGACAAAATAGACAAAGTATTGGTTAATCTAATAAAAAAAAAGGGAAAGAAGAAAGGCAAATTAACAGCATCAAAGATGAAAAGGGGGACATCACCTCCAATGAAGAGGAAATTAAGGCCATCATTAAAAACTACTTAGCCCAACTATATGGCAATAAATACACCCACCTAGATGATATGGATGAATATTTACAAAAATACAAATTGCCTAGACTAACAGAAGAAGAAATAGATTTCTTAAATAATCCCATATCAGAAAAAGAAATCCAACAGGCCATGAAAGAACTTCCAAAGAAAAAATCCCCAAGGTCTGATGGATTCACCAGTGAATTCTATCAAACATTCAAAGAACAGCTAACTCCAATACTATACAAACTATTTGACATAATAAGCAAAGAGGGAGTTGTACCAAACTCCTTTTATAACACAAATATGGTACTAATTCCAAAACCAGGCAGGCCAAAAACAGAGAAAGAAAATTATAGACCAATCTCCCTAAAGAATATAGATGTAAAAATATTAAATAGGATACTAGCAAATAGACTCCCGCAAGTGATCAGAAGGGTCATCCACCATGATCAAGTAGGATTTATACCAGGGATGCAGTGCTGGTTCAATATTAGGAAAACTATCCACATAATTGACCACATCAACAAGCAAACCAACAAGAACTACATGATTATCTCAACAGATGCAGAAAAAGCTTTTCATAAAATACAACACCCATTCCTACTAAAAACACTAGAAAGCATAGGAATAGAAGGGTCATACCTAAAAATAATAAACAGTATATATCTAAAACTATCAACTAATATCATCTGCAATGGTGATAAACTAAATCCATTCCCATTAAGATCAGGAGTGAAACAAGGATGCCCATTATCACCCCTATTATTTGACATTGTATTAGAAACACTAGCAGTAGCAACTAGAGAAGAAAAAGAAATTGAAGGCATTAAAATAGACAAGGAGGAGACCAAATTATCGCTCTTTGCAGATGACATGATGGTCTACTTAAAGAATCCTAGAGATTCAACCAAAAAGCTAATCAAAATATACAACAACTTTAGCAAAGTTGCAGGATACAAAATAAACCCACTTAAGTTATCAGCATTTCTATATAATTCCAAAACAGCTCAGCAGCAAGAACTAGAAAGAGAAATCCCATTCAAAATTACCTTAGTCAAAATAAAATACTTAGGAATCTATCTCCCGAGACAAACGCAGGATCTATGTGAACACAAGTACAAAACACTTTCCATACAACTAAAACTAGCCTTGAACAATTGGAAGAACATCAACTGCTCATGGGTAGGACGAGCCAATATAATAAAAATGACCACCTTACCCAAACTCATCTATCTATTTAGTGCGTGTTGAAACACCAAAAGAAAAACAACTGCTTGATTACATGGGTCGAGAAGGATATGATTGGGGATGTAGATTCTAAATGAACATCCTAGTGCAAACATCAACAACATGGAAATAGGTTCTGATCAAGGACACATGTAGTACCCAGTGGAATTAAATATTGGCTATGGGAAGGGTGGGGTTAGGGGAGGAATGGATAGAATATGATTCTTGTAACCAAGGAATAATGTTCTAAATTGACTAAATTTAAAAAAAAAGTATAAAAAAAGAGTCTCTGGCTAAGTCTCTCAAACTAAAGCAGCCAGGCCAGTAGGGCGAGTGACCTGAAAAAAGTGGGATAGAGGAAAAAAAACCAGCAGGGGTAGGACAACAGCTCCAGTATGTGATAATTAAAATGTTTTGGGAGCAAGAGAAATATATGACAATTATGACCGCTGAAATATGTTTTCTACTATGTCTTGGTTTTATATAAATATAAGATGGTCACCAGGGAATATATTCCCAATTTATGAATATGCCCAAGCCAACTGGGTTTTATAGAGAAATTTAATTTATAATACACTGATTAATCAATAGAAAAAGAGAGAAAGTAAGGAAGGAATAAGAATGAATAAATCAGTCAGTTGGTTTTATCACTCACTCAAGATCTCTCTAGGTAAGGCTTCTCATGCCAACCTCAGGCTCCACCTTCAAGAGAGCCTCCTTTTAAGAAATGTTTCCAGAGAATTCTCCTCCTGACTCCTCCTGAGTTCTCCTTCCACAGCCTCCTTCAAGATCTCTCCAGGAGCTCTCCCTCCAGGACCTCTCTCCTCTCAGACTCCCCCAGAGCCAAACCTCTCAGAGCCAAAAACTCTCCTCCTCTGTCCTCAGACCCCACTATCTTTAAGGAAACAATCTAAGTTCCCTCCCCTCAGTTCTCACATCTACCAATCACTGTCGATGTCTCCCCTGTGCCAATGGTGGCTCTAGTTTAACCCAGGACAGCCCAGAGGTCTGTGGCTTTGCACATGTCTGTTGAAGGTCATAATTCTCAAATAATTAAATCTTGATCTTTGCTGCAGCCCTTCCTAAATCCTGTTACTCTAAGTAGGGTGGAGATTGTATTTTCCAAGACCTGGTTCTGTCATTCCAAGTATCTCTATTGTATCAATTCTAAAATCAATCATGACTCAAAGAACTTCCTGTTCTATGCTTAAGCAAAGGTCAAAACCCTTTCCATTGTTTAGCAAAAGGTTTCTGTTCTAAAGTAGTCTTAAGTAGGGAGGAGAAGGATCCTCCCATGCCAAGGGGTTTCACATTCCAATAGAGTTCTTACTATCTATGGATAATTATACTATACTATGGAAATTTTTTCCAGTATGAAATTTTCCAATGGGGAAATTTCCAACATTCATAAGTCTAAGAAATTTTAAGGTTTACAAGTAAAGAGTTTGGAGTTCTCTCAGAGGGTTTTGTGAGGGGATTAGGGGGTAGCAAAAAGCCTTGGCAGGAGAAACGTGACTTAAAAACAATTATCTAGGCTATCTTAAAAAAATTGAGAAGTCCTTCTCCAACTAGTGGTTGCCATCAATAAAAGAATTAAAATTAAATATCAGTAACAAAAATATTATATTTTAGGAGATTTATTAATGATCACTAAAAATAAAAGAATAAAAGGGATACAAAATAAAAACCTCGTGCCCACAACTAATCAGTCTGTTCTAAATCTCGCTTACCATCCATGCCATGAAGTCAAAGAACCAGAACCCTCCAAGTCACTGCCTAATATCCCCTGTCTATAGGAAATACTTAATGACAGGAAATGAGTGGGCTCCTGGGAAATGTAGTTTTTAGATTAACAGATTTTAAATTATTATACATTTTTGACTTCTCTAGTCCCAATCCCACAGTGGCCTGAAGCAGGGACTGAACAAATAGCTTAGAATCAGCAATAATATCCCTGAGGGCAGGATAAGTAAACTCACCTTGTTTGCTGAGCCTTATAGAGCCTATATCCAGGAGGTTACCACTGGAATCCACATTTATAAGTAAAGGTTCTCAGAAGCAACCAAGTCTGAGAGACCTTAGCTGGCTCACATCTGGGGACTTAGAAAGAGGATACCATGTAGTCCATGGGTACTGGATCCTAAAGGCAGGACATCATGCCTTACTACAGACATGTGAAGGACATTGGATGACCAAAGAATATGGAGCAGATATCTGCTCTGTTTTGGACTGAGGTGGTGGAAAAGGAGGAGTGAAGAGGAAGCAAACACAGGTACCTGGTTGCTGAGGAACTGGGGCCCTGTCAGATATGATTGCTCCCAGAAGAGTATGGTCACTGGTTTTTGCCACAAGGGGAGGTAGCCTGTTTGCTTGCAGTTTCAAAGGCAGAACTGCTCTCAGACTCTGGTTAGAGCATCCAAGATTAATCACAGACTATAACTTGAACAGGGGATACAGGGAATAAATGAGAACCAGGGCTATAACAATTGGAAAAAAATTAAATAGGGCCCAGAAAATAACAAACATAAAAAAATTTTTTTTGAAACCTAAGATACCATACTGCAACACATAGGAACTCTGGGAGTTTAGGGAAAAGCAAATAATTAAGACTATTTTCCTGACAACTTAAAATTTTAAAAATTGGGGAAAAATTTCACAGCTGAAGGAGAAAGAACCCAACTACTGACAGAAACTTTGTGGACAAAGAAGACCTCAGCTCAAACTCAGAGGACAATGAAGCAAAAACAAGTACTTCATGAATACCAAACAAACCCAACAAATGATCTCAAGTTCAAAAAGAGCTTTGGAAGAACTTGAACTGGCCCTCAAAAACCAAATGAAAGAAGTAGAGGAAAAATCTAGGGGACTGTGGGGGAATAAGAAAATTATGAAAGAAAGATTGCCCAAATGGTAAAAGAGACCCAGAATCTTACAGAAGAAAATAATCTATTAAGAACTATAATTGGACAAGAGGAAGCTAATGATCTCTTAAAATAATAGGAAATAATAAAACAAAGACAAAAATTAAATAATAGGAGAAAATATGAAACATCTTATAAAAAAAACTGACCTAGAAAATAGATCAAGAAGAAATAACATAAAAATAGTTGGACTCCTTGAAAACTACAATTAAAAAAAAGTTTAGACACTATGCTCTAAGAAATCAACAAAGAATACTGCCTAGAAATCCTCAAATTAAAGGGTAAAGTAGAAATTGAAAGAATCCACCAATAACTACCTCAAAGAGATAAAAAATGAAAACACACAGGAAGATCATTTTTAAGTTCATTAGGTCCCAGGTTAAGAAAAAATACCACAAAGAACAAGAAAAAATTATTTTAAGTACTGTGAAGGTATAGCCAGAATAACAAAATACTTAGCAGCCTCAAAATTAAAGAAAGCAGGACATGAAATACAGCATTTTTTAAAGCATAAGAACTGGGCTTACAACCAAGAATAATATATCCAGCAAAAATGAGTATAATTATAAAAGGCAAAAAATGAATATTTAACAAATTAAAGACATTCAGCTATTCCTCGGGGAAAAAATATAGAACTCAGTAGAAAATTTGACCTATGAGAAACATACAAAGGTAATGTCAAATAACTTATTATAAGGTACCCAAGAGGTCAAAATATTTGATCCTTGTATGGGGAAATGTTATTTAATGCCCAGGGAATGGCATTATTGCCTAGATGTTTTGAAGGGTCATGTATAAATGGAAAACATGAGGCCAAGGTAAATGCAATGGAATGAATGACAGTGGTTTTTGAAGAGATTAGGAGGATGTAGGTTCAAACAGTTATCTCTTATGGTGAAGGAATGAACAGAAGAACTTCCAAAGTAAGGGGGAGGTGGGGTTGAAGGGTATATAGTACTAGAATCCTACTCTTATTAATTCTGGAATAGAGAATAATATACTGTAATAAAAGGATTTTTATGTGGGGAGGGAAGAGAGAGAGCAAATGGAGTCTTCCCTTCCACAAAGCAAAAACAAAGGGAAAAGGAGTTGATGTTGGTTTTGGACCCAGAGGTAGAAAGAAGATGAGTCTGTTCTTTCCCTCTTTCTGTCTTCTCTAGTTATAGCACCTCACTAAGTCTGCCTGTTCACTCCCCACTGTTTGGCTCTTTCAAAATGATAATCTTCTTATTCTAGGGAGAGAGAGATCACTTCTCCCCTCCCTCATCTATAATTGTCCTTCATTCAGTCTTGAGTCAGTTAGAGTTAGATAACAAGTTTATTCTAAACAACAGGGATGAAGGATAAGGTTGAATATGGCTGATAGATTGGGGTCAGGAGGGAAGAGGGAAAAGGGCATCCCTAGCTAGCTAAACTCTTCCCTCTCCCAAATTTAGGCAACAAAGTTTTGGCAGCCTGAGCCCCTGAGAGGTTCAGAGTGTTGAACCCTGCCTTTTGGCACCACACAGCTGGTGTCCCCAAGTTCAGGGTAAAGGAAGATTGGGATAAGTCTTCTTATGGAATCCTCAATACTCCTCTCCAATTCTCTGTCCACTCGCTAGTGGGGGAGGATTGTGATCAGGTTCAGAGAAAGAAAGATTTCTTGGATCAGAATCCAGTTAGAGATTGAGCCTCTCCTCAAGAAGTCTCAAAGTCAAGAGGGAGTAGGCCAACTGACTCCTTCTGGGTTGTCCCCTTTTTCAAGGTTACAGATCTTCTCAGCCCATCTCCCCTGCTGATGATGAAAAAATGCAGTCTCTCCAGGCTTATCCATTTCAAAAGTCTCTGGATTTCTCTCTCACAATACACAATAAGAAGAGTAAAAATCATCTTAATATACTGAGAAACTGTAGGGAAAGTGGAAGGAATAAGAAAGGGATGAAATAAAGAAAAGTACCTTAAGGGACCTAAGTTCTAAGAGAGGAAAGAATAAATTAAGTGAAAAGAAGGAAAGGGCATAAGAAAATTAGAGAGATATTGAGAATGAAATGCATATCAAGAAATAAGTGGCTAAGGTGAGGGAATAAGAGAGGGACTCAGGATAAGATAAATATGAGGAGAGATCCAACAAAAAGGAAGAAAAAGGATAAACAATGAGGAAAAACAGAAGGGAGGGAAATAAACTAGTAATTATGACACTGAATGGTAATGGGAAGAATTCAACAATTAAAAATGGATAAGGGAATGGATCAGCAATCAATACTCAGTAATAGATTTTTTATAGAAACACACTTAAAAATGAAAAACACAGAGTAAAAATAAAGGGATGGAGCAGAATATACTATGACTCACCTAAAAGTAGGAGTAGCAATAACAATCTCTGATAAAGTTAAAACTAAAACAGATATAATGAAAAGAGATAAATAGAGAAATGCTATTATGTTAAAAGGTACCATAGACAATGAAGCATTATTGATTTTAAATCTATGTGTACAAAATGTTATAGCATCACAATTGTTAAAGAGAAAATTAAATGGGTTACACATGGAAATAGATAACAAAACAATAATAATAGGGGACATTATTTTCTCTCTCAGAACTAGATAAATCTAATAAAAATTAATAAGAAAGAAGTCAAGGAGATAATTATAATATTAGTATGACTTAAGTATGATAGATATGTAGAGTGAAATGAATGGGAATGTAAAAGAATATATCTTTTTACCAGCAGTACATGGTACCTTCACAAAAATTGACCATATAGTAAAACTATAATATATATTATAGTTGAATGTAGAAAAGTCAAAATAAGTAAATAGCAAATCTTTCCATCTAAATTAAATGTCTTTTTCTCAGTCTTCACCATTCTTGACCTTAACATACTAACTGGCACTATTGAATACCCAACTGAGTTTATACCAATGATTCTCCTCATCCATCATTATTCACTTGACTATCTTAGACTCCTTTGTTATATCATCATCTAGATCCTAAACACTTGGCCAAAGTACACCACTGAGTTGGTTTTCTTCATTCAGATGCTCAATAGGGATAAAAAATGAAACATAATCAAAGGTGATTTCATTACCTTTTCCCCTAAATTTACTTCTATTTTTGAACTTCCCTTTTGTTTCCTAAAGCAGCACCACCTTACCAGTTACAAATTTGCAACCTCAGAGTGATCCTCAACTCTTCTTTTATCCTCATGCCTTATATCCAGTATCATGTGCCTCATCTTTTGCCTTGTGTTTTCTACCAACTATTTTGGCCTCTCATCACCATTTACTCCAAATTACTTCAAAGAATTCACATTTAGTCTCCCTTTCTCCAGGTCCTCCCATGCCAGATTTACATACCTAATTCCTATATGTTCATTATCCTTGATAAAATGAAATTTAAAAGTTTGTTGACATTTGAATTTTTTTTAATATGGCACCAGTCTTTCACAGCACACTGATTTCATATTACTTCCCCTCTAGTATGCTACATTTTAGCCTAACTGGTCTACTTGATGTTTTCCATTTTCTTTCTCCATGTCTTTGAATAGGTCATTCCCTTTTTTTGGGATGTTGTCCCCCATGCTTCCACACTGGGAATCAGCAATTCTCTTAAAGGTCCAACTATATATAACCTCTTCTGGCCTTTTCTTACCCTACTTTTCTTTTAGTATCCCCCTTGATTTTACCTGTACTTTATATTTAATTATGTAACATCTGGGTATACCCCCAAATTCACAAAATAGGTCTCCCCAAAATGGGTATTCTGGGTTCAAGATTCTCTATAGATTAACATACCTTGAAACCATATATTATATTTATATTTAGTGGTCAGACAGAAACTGAAACTTATTCAGTGTCTGGAAAATAGTAGGTATTTAGGTATTCTGCCTAAATTAGAATAAATTTGAATTAAGATTTAATGTAAACTTATCGATTAATCATCTTCCATAAGCCCAGAGTTCAACCTAGCATAAATAACCACAAAACTAGTAGGAAGACTATCGGCATATGGTCAATATATTTGAAGATGAATTCTACATTTGTTTATTCATCACTACTCTGTCTCCAATTCAGCATTTCATTTGAATGCTCTGTAGGCAACTCAAACTCAGAATTTACAAAACAGAACTTAATGTTCCTTCCCCACTCAAAAAAAAAAAATCTTCATTAATTATTTTCTTTGAGGTCCTAACCAGACTCTCAGTTACCCAGTTTCAAAATCTTGGAATTATCCTCAACTTCTCACTCACAGCCCATAAAATAATCAGTTAAAATATCTTGTTTCTTATTCAGAAACAGATTTCACACATACACATTGCTTTCTACTTAAATAACCACCAATCTATTTCATGATCTCCTTAAATTTCTCCTTAGACTATTGTAATAACTGTCTTAAGCTTCTCCTCACTCCAATGTGTCCTACCAAGCTGCCAAATAAATTTTCCTGAAGCTAAGGTCTGATTTCCAGGCATCATACACATTACTAGTCTCCTCACACTTTACTGTTTAGTTCTATTTTCTTACTCACTGTTCATCATACATAACATTCCATCACCTCTTTCCTTTATATTGAATGTCCCCTAGACCTGGAATGCATGCCCTCCTTACTTCCACTTCATGAAAAACCTCATTTCCTTTAAATTTCAGATCAGAAAGCCTTTCCTGATTTTCTTGCCTCTGGTGCCCTTCCTATAATACCCACCTTCTAGTCAGTTTGTAAATGTAATGTATATATTTATATTCCTATGCTTTATCTCTCCCAATAGAATATATGTTCCTTGAAAAAAAAGATTATTTCATTTTTGTCTTTGTATCTAAAATTTCCCACTGTATCTGGTTATGGTGTGTGTTTAATAAATGCATATTGGTTTATCAATATTTGAAGAAATTAAAAATACTTTATTAAGGACTTCTGAGGAAAATGTATTATGTTAAGTAATGGAAATACAAATAGAAAACAAAAAGAATCTCTGTAGGGTAGGACTTTCAGTTCTCCAGGGTTCCTTGAGGTAAACTGGCAAAGCACATAATAATGTGTGTTCTTTAATAGCATTTTCACTTATCCATAACCTTTTTTGTGAGTGCTAGGACAGAAGAGGGGGGAGGAGAGGCAAAAGTAGCAGATTGAATCTTTTTCAAAAGTAATTGCCAAGCTGTTCCTCTACAAGAGTTGCTTCCTTGGAAAGGGGTTGTGGATCTGAGATGGAAGCACAGTTAATGATCATGGGGTGAGAAGGGAATCAGCTATTTGAGGGGTTCAAGGGCTTACCTGCTTAATGCTATAAATTTGTTTGGTGATGGTGATGATTGTGGGTTCTCTCTACAAAAGCACTGTTCATCCTCCTGGGTATCTGGAGGGTGGGTTGGGCTTAGGTGGACATTGGTCAGTAGTCTGGAAGGGAAGAAGATGAGTCTTATCCCTGGGGCTGTTGAGCTCAAAACCCCAGGCTATTTCCACTGAGGTAAAAAGGAATATGGAGTTCATGGTGATAACCTGACTGACACAGGTTCTCTCCTGACATGGTATGTCTCCCTCAGAGTCCCTTACTACTTCAGCTGGACTGGTTTGCCAAACCCCTAGGTGAAATTGGTCACCAGTGAGTGGGGTGGGTAGAGACTGGGATGGCAAATAGATCCATTCTCTACAAGGGTTGCTCCCCTGGAAAATGATTTGGAGAGGGGAGAGGGCAGTTCCCTTTATAAGTTGCAAAGTGTTTATATGAATAAAATCTTCTTGAGATGATGGTATTCATATTACACAATTATGATGAAGAATTTTTTTATTTTATATGATCTTACAAAAAATATATGTTTGATAAAAAGCACTTAGTACAGGATATGGTGGCCATTATGTAAATACTTACTCAATATTTCCCTTTTTCCTTTCTCCCCCCCAACCTTAAGAGACTTTTTATATAATAGTATCATATAACATTTCTGTGCTACTATTGATTCAACTAACTCCTAAACATTGGGTACTTTGTCTTCAAATTCTACCACTATACATATTTTGGACAGATCTTTTCATTTCGTCAATAATCTCAGGATTTAAACCAACAGAGTCATTGTTGTATTAAATGTTACTAACATTTTAATTTGTATAATTATTATATAATTTCATATTTTCCAATCACATTTTTACATTTACCATATATTTTCCTAATGTAATTGACTTTTCCAACCCATGGGATGGACTTTACATGTGTCTCTGTTAATTGTTATAGAAAATTAAACTTAATTTTGCATTTTCTAGATAAATGAATCCTAGCTCACTTTTTCTGGACTAATAAATGCTAATTTACCATATTCCACAAAATTTACCTAAAGTATTCATATTTCTAGGAAACTTTAAAAGTTGACAAAATACTTTGCTCACAATTATCTTGTAAGATACTTAGCACACACACAGACACACACAATCAAATAAAAAGTAATAATAGTTCATAGTTATATTTTGTAAAACATAACTACCATGAATGGTCAGTAATTCCAATATTCTTACTCCTATTTAACAAAAGTGAGATTCCAAGTATATAAATCATAAAACTAAGATGACAGAACCAGACCTTCCTTCTCAGTTCAGTGTCCCTCTACTATGTACATGGAAACATTTCTGAAGTAGCTTCCCTGGCTTTCCTTTCTCAGTCTATGTATTCATGGCTACTTTTGCTTTTCTTATTGTGAACTGCTTCTTAATCCTCTTAAAGCTGATGAGTTTTTGCTGTCCTTTGAATTTTCTCCAAGCTTTCCCTATCAATATAATGCAGTGACAACCTCCAATGTCAAAGTATAACTACAATAACAATAACTAGCATTTATATAGCATCGGCTATGGGAGAGGTGGGGGAGGGGGGAGGAAAAGAAAATGATCTTTGTTTTCAATGAATAATGTTTGGACATGACCAAATAAAATAATGTTCAAAAATGTTTTGGGAACAAATTCAACTCAGATCTTCCCAACTCCAGGTCCAGAACTCTATCCACTGGACCACAATCCATCAGCTCTACCATTCAGCTTCTACAAACAATACTTCTATGTATGCATTCCAGAATAACATCTGATTTTATTTATTTTTATTTATTTATTTTCTAAAAACCTTTATCTTCTGTCTTAGAATCTATCTTAGAATCAATACTATGTATTCATTGTAAGGCAGAACAGGAAGGTCTGTGCCAATGATGGTGAACCTATGTCACAGGTACTAAAGATGGCATGCAGAATGCTCTCTATGGGTATGCAGCTGCCCTCCCCACCCC
Source organism: Monodelphis domestica (assembly GCF_027887165.1). Classification (NCBI taxonomy): domain Eukaryota; kingdom Metazoa; phylum Chordata; class Mammalia; order Didelphimorphia; family Didelphidae; genus Monodelphis; species Monodelphis domestica. The sequence goes on along the minus strand of NC_077230.1, from coordinate 269,149,292 downwards.
ACCCCTGAGTTCATCAGGAGAAAGGCAGAAAATCTTGGGCAGAGCTGCTCCCCCCTCCTCCTCTCTATTGTGCCTAATGGCATTTTTTTTCATATCACTTCCCACTCTGCCAGAATCCCAGTGGGAGCATTTTCTTCCTCCTCTGTATGGGGTGAGGTGGGGTGGGGTGCACCCAGGACTTGGTGGGAGAGAGGGGCACAGCATGAGGTCTTGGGGATGGGAGGGTGTCTCTAAAAGGTTCACCATCACTGATCTAGGCAATGTATTTTGCCCAGAGTCATACAGCTAGGAGGTGTCTGAGCACAGATTTGAGCCTAGGACTTTCCATCTCTGGGCTTGATTCTTAATCCACTGAGCCACCTACCTGCCCTACCTCACAGCTGCTTTTATTTTTTTAAAACCCTTACCTTCCATCTTGGATTCAATACTGTGTATTAATTCCAAGGCAGAAGAGTATTAAGGTCATGGGGGTTAAGTGACTTGCCCAGGGTCACACAGCTGGGAAGTGTCTGAGGCCAAATTTGAATCCAGGACCTCCCATCTCTAGGCCTGGCTCTCAGTCCACTGAGGTACCCAGCTGCCTCCTCACAGCTGCTTCTAAACAAAAGTACTTCATTTGATTTGTGATCCTGGCCCAGGACTATTTTAAATACTTATCATCCCCAGAGTAACATGAGATCATACATTTAGAGATGAGAGGGACCTTAGAGGCCATCAACTACAACAACTTCATTTTATATGAGGAAATTAGAGTATAAAAGTATTGCCATTCCCACCACCACTTTGAGCTTCTGAGCTCCTTGAAAGCAGGGACTGTTTTTTTCCCCTCTTTCTTTTTATCTCCAGGAGTAGGCAAAGTGTCTAGCTCATAGGGGTGTAATAAATGCTTGACTTAACTTAAAGGACTTACCCATATTAATACGTATATCTAAGGGAGAATTTGAACTTGGCTCTCCTTCACTCTTCCCAATGTGACGTAATGCCTTCATTCCAGTCTCCCATTGCCATGATCCTAAAACCTGAAGGAGAAGCTAGTTTCTTGTCATCAAACTCCAGGGAATGGTGATTCCAAGGCAGACTAAAATTGATAGAAGCAACCTCAAAGAGGCCATCAAGTCCATTTTCCCTCTCTCACATAGGAGTGTATCTACTTCCTCCACCACAGTTATAAAGCCCATTCTTCAAATTCTCCTAGGAAGAAGCTTTCTCAGTAGCTTCTCTAGGAAACCACGCCTGTGCCTAATTATCCTTGCAGTCAGAGCTTGCTTGTTCTAGTCTCCCTGGGTGTGTAGAACAGCTGGTAACCACACTCCTTATAATGACTGTTCATCAATTTGAAGCCTGCATTTAAGTCATCCTCGGCCCATCTCCCTCCAACTACCTAACTCCTATGTTGAGCAGCCAATTGAAGAATGTTTTCAGTATCCAGGGACTGGAGATGCAAGTGTGTGCTTAACCATGGCTGCTTCTCCTAACATCTTGAGAAAATTTTACAAGAAATCAATCCATAGTCGAGGAAAATTGAATTGGCAAGCGTCAGTCCAAGAGAAAATGTATTTTCTTCCCCTTTCTGTGTCTTGAAGGCAGACACAGGTAGGAAAGGCACAGTTTTTACTAATCTAACTGAATGTAATAAGGACCACATATTTGCTGTTCCCAAAGGTTCTTCCCCTGGCATGGAAGGGACATGCATTTTGTTTCACAGTATTGCTCCACCAACTGTTTTTGGGTTTCATATTAAGAAGCTTCTGTACCCACACTGGGCTCTGTCTGTTCTCCATTATGCCCTGATTGAATAAGTAATGGATTAAGTATAGTGCAGTGCCTTGAGTTACAAAAAATATTTCAAGCTGTCCTGGGAAATATATGTAGGAATTGCTTTGATCTCAAATTACTTTTCAGCACAGTGGATATCTCTAATTTTTTTTTTTTTATCTCTGCAATTCTGTCAGTAATGTAACTTCTTCCACACAATAACCATTAGACTTTCACATCGGGTATCTACTAGACCTGCTAAATAGACAGTCCTACTCTCGGTCTGAACTCTACTTAAATCCTATTACTTTGGCTGGTGATCAACATTGTTCAATTGATTTTTTTTTCTTTCTTACTAATTCCAAGCAAGATCAATGAACTACTGAAATTCGGTGCTATATGACTCTTTTCATCTCTGCAATCAGATAACTGACTGCTGCTCACTATTTTAAAGGTGGGCAACAGAACTGCAGAACCCAACAAGATACTTTTATTTATCTCAAGAAGTGTTGAGCCAGAGATGAGGTATTGATCCCAGAGATCATTGTGTTTGTGTGTGTGTGTCTATATTAGAAGCTTCCAATGATTTAAAAGTAGGAAAAAATGGAAAAATAAATACATAAAATTCATTTACTTAAAATTGCACTTGATTTGATTTGATTTCAGCCATTTTTATAAGACCATTCTGGCATTGTTATTATATCATCTCATTCATTGGTTATGTTACCAAGTTTTGGATCCTCTGAAGAATGAAATCTGATAAATAATAATAATGATGATTCCCTTCCACATATTTTGTGATCCATATACTCCAATCTGCTCCTCATATATACATTTTATCTGAGCATTTTTACTGACTGCTAACCATGCCTGAATAACTTCTCATCTCTGTTTTCCAGTTTCCCTTACTTCTTTCATGTATAGCTGAAGTACCACTTTAAAAATATTTAAGTATTTTTCTCTATTTGTATGATTCATATATTTTCCCTCCCCTTATTCCCTCCCCTTTCCCAGAGTCAACAAGCAATTCCACTGAGTCATACATGTATTATAACTCATTACCTATTTCCACGTCAATCATTTTTATAACCTTTTAAAAACCAAAACCCCAAACCAATACTTATATAAACAAGTGAAAAATAAAATGTTTTCATTCTGCATTTCTATTACCACAGTCCTCTCTCTCAATGTGGATAGCATTCCTTCTCATAAGTCCCTCAGGATTGTCCTGGATCCTTGAATTGCTATCAGTTTTAAAATTGATTACATATGAACCTCCCACAATGTTTCAGTCTCTGTGTACAGTGTTCTCCTGATTCTGCTGATTTCACTCCCCATCAGTTCATGGAGTTCTTTCCATCTCATTTGGAAATCAAGCGGTTTATCACACTTTATTGCACAATAGTATTCCATCACTATCTATACCACAGTTTGTTCAGCCATTCCCCAATCAAAGGGAATCCCCTCATTTTCCAATATTTTTCACAGAGTATAGCTATGAATATTTTTGTGCAAGTATTTTTCCTTATTATCTCTTTGGTGAAGCACCACTTTTTAAAAGATCATTCCTAGTCTTTTGTAATCTTAGTGCCTTCCCTCTGAGATTAAAGCCACTTTATCCTGTTTATCTTGTTAGTACAGAGTTGTTTACCTGGTATTTCAATTAATAAAACATAAAAGCCTTAAGAGAAAGACTGAGGTTTTCTGAAGTTTTATGGAGCTTTTTTTTCCTATCCACAATACAGAGTACTCTAGTGGGCATCTAATAAATGCCTATTGGCTATTGTCTAACTGACTAATCAGTTAGTAAAATGATGATAAAAGTAGTTTGTCCAAACTTAACCACAAAAAATATAGCATAGAATCTGGCCCCCAGATCATTGCTATCTGATTCCATCAAAAAAGATTAAGAAGAATAAGAAAATAATAACCCTGGCAAGATGACATAATGGAAACTGGATGGTTGGTTACTTGGTGGTTGTCTTTTGTACTCAAAAAAGACCAAATGACATCGCTGTTGATGTCCTTTGACTGAAGCATAAGCTGGATTTAAGTGAGGCAGAATTGCACAAAATCATTGGCTTCATTCACTCTTCTAAAGTCATCAAAAGTCAGTAGCAAGACATAAGAAAAGACTGGTGATGGTTCTGAATGCAGTAGATGACTTTGGCTTCTTTAGTGTCTAACCAAGTTCTAAGTGCTCCACAGTACCTGTTTCTACCACCTTCGTGGCCATTGGAAAAAATTGTTCTCATCTACCCAGGAAGCTGTAATATTTTGTATTACCCAAGTGCTTCATTATAAGATAATCAAAATCATTTTCTTTTTAAAATTCAAGTGTATTTTTAAAGTGTTGTTCTGGTATGTTAGACAGAAGTCAGACTGCCCACTACACTCAAAAGGATACTTGCTATTAGTGTTACCATATTTATTAGAATGATACTTATAAAAAGAAAAAAAAAAACTTTTACCTCTCCCCCTACTTGTGTTAGACACCTCCATAGCTCCTAGATAGTTTTGAGACTTGTTTGTTATGGTTTAGCCTGCCTGGGGAAATAGTTTTCCTGGGGTGTGACCACTATACTTGATACAGCTATTTGAACCTACAAATGAGAGCTGGATTAGCAAAAAAGAAAGCAGCCCTGAAAAGGGCTTAGCAGGTCCTCACACCAGAGTCACTAGTCAGCTCTGAAACCCCATAAACTAAGGAAAACTGGAAGAGCCTTGGGGTGAAGATGATCTGGGTTCAGGTCCTCCCATTGATACAGATTTGATTTATTCCTATGATCAAATAGACAAGTCACTTCATCTCTTAGTATCTTCATCTCTTTAAGACAAAGTTAAAGACAAACAATCAATAAACATTTATTAAGTGCCAGTCACTGTGCTAAGGTCTGGGGTTACAAAAAGAAGCAAATGATAGTAGATCCCAAGGAGCTCACAATTCTTTGGGAGAAGTCAGCAATCAAGTACATGTAATACAAAGCAAGGTATATGCAAGATAAATAGGAAATAACAGTAGGAAGATTACATTCTATTGTCAATCTGCTGTTATCTGTCTAGTAAGGTAGCAAATAACAAAGAAAGGGGCATGTGGATGCTCTGCATGCTTCTGCTATTTGGAGTCACAAGTGAGAGCTGAAGGAGAAGTAAACACCAAATATAGCTCTACAGCCCTGAAAAGGGCTCAGCAAGCCCTCATACCAGAGGTTTTAGTCCTCTCTGAACATCCTATACAACCCAGGCTAAACCAAGTTGAAGGTAACCAACAGACCTTAAACTTTTCAGTGATTATGGGGGATGTCTACACTGAGCATGGGAAGACTGCCTTTGGGGGAATGGGCAGATAAGAATATTTTTTTTTTCCTCAATGGCCAAGAAGGTGGATGGAGCAAGTGATGTGGAGCACTTAAAGTTTGGTCAGGCATCTAAGATGCCAAGGTCCCATTTCCCAGGTCATCAACAGCCATCCTGACTTTTGTCCTGCCATGGGACTTTAATAACTCTGGAATGGAGAATGAGACTGAGGAATTCATGCAACTCTGCCTCACTAAAATCCAATTCACAAGAAAGTCAATATAACACATCATGATGTTATTGGTTGTCTTCAGAAACTGAAGGACAAATAAGAATAGAGAGAGGCATATATATGTATATATATATATATATATATATATATATATATATATATATATATATAGCATTATATATCAGATTCAATAGTTAAATTCAATGCTGTAGCATGTACAATGAATCCTGCCCATGTTGATATGTTGATTCCTAATATGAGACCTTGGGAAAGTCACATATCCTTGCTGACCCTCAGTTTCTTCATCTGAAAAATAAGAGTCATTCTAAGAGAGCATCTCTTAGGTCACTTCTATGAATAGACGAGTACATGAGAAAAATAGCATTTATTAAATGCCTACCATGTACCAAATTCTGTACTAAGAACTGAGAATACTAGTAGAAATAAAAAAAAGACAGATACTACCCTCAAGGAGCTTAAATTCTAATAAGAAAACAATACATAAAAGGTAACTAGAAGAGAAAGGGATTGAGATATGCTCTCTGGAAATGGCCAGGGAGGGGCAGATTGGCCTGATTAGGGTAAGAGAAAGCAAAACCTCAACTTTTGGAGTCCTTGATCACAAACCTTCAAAATAGGTCCTATGAAAAACAAATTGCATAAAATAATTCATTTTAAATTAAGTTGAAGGCTATATAATTTTAGTAACTAATATGCCATTGTTCACTTTTCTGTGGTACAATTATTCTGGATCCCTTCCATAGACAATTCCCTGAAACCTAAAATTTATTGCTAAAATCATTCTACCTCCTCTTTGCTTTTGCTCCTTTGTCTGGTTTCAACTCCAGTGAAAAAGATGCCCTTCCCAAGATAAACTAATCACCTCTAATCTCATTACAATGCTAGTGACTCTAGCTTTGATTGATATATTTCCCTCCTTCTCCTCCCCATCCTAATTAGAGGGTTTGTATGCAGTATACCAAATTCCTACAAATTCCTACATTTATAGATTGCATCAGCTGGAATTTTAGACTCACTCCTGCCTGATTACAACTAGATATCATCTTGTATCTCTTCACTCCACTTTATTTCCTGCCCTTGTCTGTCTGTTGCCTCCCTCCAATAAATTTCAAGCTTTTTGAGGGAAGGGACTGACTTTCATTTAAATAATTTTATCTCCAAAGCTTAGCAAAGTTCCTGGCACATAGTAGATGATTAAAAACATTCACTGGATTGGATATGACCAAATATTACTTTAAGACAGGTAGATGACATAGTTAATAGAACAAGTTGTCCTGAAGTCAGGAAGATGAGTTCAAATCTGGCCTTAGTTTTTTTTCATATTATTTTATTTTTGTTATTAAGTTTATTTATTTCATTAATTTATTTTGATTTTTTCCCAAGTTTACATAATTCATGTTCTTTCCCTCCTCTCCTCCCACCTCCTCCTGGAGCAAATGAGCAATTCCACTGGGCCTTACTTGTGTCATTGATTAAGACCTTTTTCCATATTATTAATATTTGCACTAGGGTGATCATTTAGTCTATATCCCCAATTATAACCCCATTGAACTATGTGATTGAGCAGTTGTTTTTCTTCTGTGTTTCTACTCCCACAATTTTTTCTCTGGACGTTGTACTAAAATACTCTTCTTACAGATAATGTACCATGGGTGAAAGAGAGGAGAGACATGGGCAGGCACCTCAAGATTTGGGGTACTTGATGTTTCAGAGAACCTTCTCCCCTAAAAAACCCTTACTCCCTTTCTAGGTCCTCTCATCCTTACAAAGATATCTGACTATGTTTATTTAACTAAAGATGAATATTAGTTTTCCGTATAGGAATATAAACAATTTGTCCTTACTGAAGCCCTTAAAAGAAAAAAAAATCCCCCTCTGTCTTGTTTACCTTTTCATGTTTCTCTTAAGTTTTGTATTTGGACATCAAATTTTCCACTACTTCTAGTCGTTTCTTTACAAATACTTGGAAATCTTCTATTTTGTTAAATGCTTATATTTTTCCCTTGATGTATATAGTCAGTATTGATGGGTAGGTGATCCTTGGTTGAAGATCCAATTCTCTTGCCTTTCTGAATATCATATTCCAAGCCTTTTGGTCCTTTAGTGTGAAGACTACCAGATCCTTTGTAATCCTGATTGGTGCTCCTTGATATCTGAATTGTCTCTTTATGGCTTCTTGCAATATTTTCTACTTAAGTAGAACCTCTTGAATTTAGCAATTACAATCCTAGGGTTTTCTTTTGAGGACTTAATGTAGAGGATTACCTGTGGACTCTTTCAATTTCTATTTTGCCTTCTTTTTCAAGAATATCAGGGCAGTTTGCTTGCATAATTTCTTATAGTATGAGGTCAGGGTTTCTGTTCATTTCTAAGTTTTCAGGTAGACCTATAATTATCATATTGTTTCTCCTAGAACTGGTTTCCAGGTCAATCATTTTCTCAATGAGATATTTCATGTTTCTTTCTATTTTGTCATTCTTTTGATTTTGCTTCATTAATTTTTGCTGTCTTGTGAGATCATTGGCTTCTACGTGCCCAATTCAGGTCTTTAAAACTGGTTTTCAGTTATGATCTTTTGATTTTTCTTTTCAGTTTGGTATATTCTGCTTTTTATGGCTCCTAGCAGGTCATTTCTGGTATCCAATTTGCTCATCATTTCATTTGATTTCTGGGCTTCTTTTACTAAAGTTGGAGAGTGTTTTATAAACTGTTATTTTCTTTTTGAACTACTTCCCACTTTTCTTGCCAAGTTTTTCTATCATTCTTATTTGGTTCTTGAGCTCCTATTTGAGATCCTGGAGAGCTTGTGACCAATTTTCATTTTTTTTTTTTAGTTTGGATGTGTTTGCTTGTTTGTTGCCCTCTCCTGTCTCCTTTGTAGTCTGCTGTTTTTTTTTTTTCCCTTCTCAGCCAGAAGTCTGAGTGAGAATGGTAGGCAGGTCTCTGTGTATCTAGCTGCAGAGTGGTGTTTTTTTCCTGAAGCTTTTTTCAGTCTCCACCATATCTGCAGTTGGCAGCTCCTCCCCACCCTATCTCTGTGCCCAAGTTCCAAGTTCCTCAGTCTCCTGGGGTCCCAAGTCTTGCTGCTCTCAGGCGTATATCTGTGGTGTCCTCAGCCAGCCCCTAAGAATGTAGACATTGCTCCATACTTGCTCTGACTATGGTGAAAAAGGTGGAGTTAGGGAGGGGCAATCAGCTAGTGCTTTGGTAGGAGTAATTTTACTCCCTCATTAGGTGGAAATTCCCAAACTCTACCGAACTTCACGTCTATGCCCTATATTAGAGTCTTTTCACTCATCTGATTTTGATTTTTGTCCTTTTGAGTTGCCTTATATTGGTTGGTGGTGAGGAGAAGAAGACTTTTGCTTCTACCCTGTGGCCATCTTAGCCCAGAAGTCCCTGGGTTTTAAGTGAGTGACCCTGTTTGCCTCAATATCCTCATCTGTGAAATGAGCTGAAGAAGGAAATGGCAAGTCACTCCACTATATTTGCCAAGAAAACCCCAAATGGAGTCATGAGACAGAATTGAAAAGCCTGAACAACAAATATTGACTGCTCATTAACCTCCTCCTGCCACAGAATAGTTAATTGTTATTACATCCTGTTATACAGTTCTCTACACATCTCTTGGGTCATATAACTTTTGTATTCTGGTAACTTAAGTTGTTTAAGTAGGCTGATTTCATCTTCTTCATTTGGGAATTCACTTGATCATTTTCTCTGTCCCTGTAACCCTGTCTTGTGTCTAGATCACGACCATCATCATGTTGGCCCCAATTTACTCCTGATTGAACTTCTGTCATGACTCCCTGACAGGAAAACAAAGTTATCATTTACTTTAAGTCATTTAGCTCTTATTTTCACTATCTCAGTAATGTCTTCCAATATGGTTTCTTTACCCAATCAATAGAAATGCTGAGTAGCCTTTCACCTTCTATTCTTAACTATCACCATCAGTCCTTAACAGACTGATTAAGAACAAACAAGACAGTTGAGTCTTATGACTGAAATACCCTCCCAAACATTTCTCAGGGGCAGACAAATGTGATTCACTGCAGTTCTGAAGTCCTATGTTTAATAAATGGCAGTCCTTGGTGTGCAGATACCAAATTTTTGACATATCATTTAGAGTAAAAAATAACCATTCAAAAATATATTAAAGTGGAGCATTAATGGCAGCTCCAATTCTTCAGTAATCGAATGATTCCAACCCTTCAAAATTCAATTTTCCTCAATCCCATGTTTGCATTTTAGCATGCATACCTATATAATTTATTATATTAAAATTGTTTTTATACGTAGAAAATTGTCCATTCATCACTGGAGCAACAGAACCTTAAAAACAGACTGCCAGAGTTAGCATTTTTTTTAATTGGCATCACTGTCCCACGTATTGAAAGTCAGATTAACAGCACTAAATCATTCTGTCTCTGAGAACACATATGAACTGTAAACTAATGAGGTAAGCAATTTTGGTCAATTGTAATCAATAGTATCATCTTTTAATTAAACAATATTGATTAGATTATCTATAGGGCAGATTTTTGAAAGGATATGGTTTTATATATATAAATTCTCCTTGACTTGCAAAAATTATGTCAGAGGTCTGCTGAACTTTAATGTACTATATAGCTTTAGGCAGAAACTTTTCTAATAGCATTTGGGATTTCCAAAGACTCATTTTCCCTAAAGCAGTTTTACCAGTACAAAGAACATATATGGCATTCAGTTAGACTGATACTGAAGCACCCTTGTAGGAGGGAAAAGGAATTATTGATTAAAAATTAGACTGTCACCAATTATCCAAACATTTCAAAATTCCTAATGATATTATCATCTAGTTATCTTCATATTTCCAACAAAAATCTTGTTTTGGTCTCTTTTTTCAGATGATTGATTCAATTCTTCACTTTATACTTGGGAACATAGTATCATGAAAGAGCATAAGATTGAGGTAGGAGGGCAAAAGACTGGAGTTTAAATCCTTTCTCAATTGGACTGTGGTATATGTAAAGTTTTTTGGTTTTTGACAAGTCTTCTAAAATCTTCCTCAGCCTCAGTTTCTTAATTTGTAAAGTAGATATAAACATACTACTATCCTTAATATCCATAGGTTTTTTGTGAATTTCAAGTGAGATTATGGAAATGATGAACTTTATAAACTATAAAATATTTTAAAATTCCAACAGTGAAATAATGACCCTGTGAACCTGAGGTAAAACTATATTCCTATCTATATCGAGAGAGAGAGAGAGAGAGAGAGAGAGAGAGAGAGAGAGAGAGAGAGAGAGAGAGAGAGAGAGAGATGTATAGGTATATAAGGCCAGGAATTTAGTAAGGCAACAAAAGAGACAATAGCCATGAGTCCCTGGTATTAGCACCTCTCTGTGAATCTGTTTCTTCATTTGCTCATGTACTTGGAAGAACAAAAGAGACATTTTAAATACTTGGTAAATCTAAGTTCCAGAGCTGTCTGGTAATAAAAATTACTTGTTTTATAGTCTAGTCTGCAGAGATGAAAATCTGAGTGGTTAGTGAAATTTTCACCTTAAATTAGACTGAGCTATCTGGATCAGGAAGAGAAATTTAAAGAAAATCTAGATCTGAAAACATTTGCTATCTTGGAGGAATTTAAAATCTTACCTACTGTCTAAAAGTTGATACTATCAGTTCTAAGGCAGAAGAGTGACAAGGACTAGGCAATTGAGGTCAAGTGACTTGACCAAGATCACACAGGTAGGAAGTATCTGGTGCCAGATATTAACCCTGGTCATCTTCATCTGGCACTCTAACCACTGCTGCCATGCCATGATATTTTTTTTTTCTAAAGAAGTTAGCACTTAGAAGTTTGAGAATCTCCTGTTAGAGAAGTCAGAAGTCCCATAGCCAAGACTCTGGAAGTATAAGGAAGGGAAAGTTTTTCACTGGTGTAAGTATACAGGTTTCCTTTCATTTCTAAATGAGTTGGAAAATGGCATTTTTTGTAATGAAATTCCACAGCTTCATACATATTGGCCCATTTATACTATTTCTTTCAATAAACATATTTTCAGCCAATATTATTGATAATGGCATCCTCCATTAAAGTCTTCCTACCTTGCTGGAGCCTCATTATGGCATTTCTCTAACTCCAAGTTCTTGAAGTTTCTATTAATCAAGCACAAGTCAAATTGATTTCATATAGTCTTGAAAGACTTCAAGTGTGGGATCTGTGATGATCTCTATTTCTGGAATGAGGAATAGCCTACTAGGATTCAGAGAGACTCATTTCTATCTTGGATGAAAAGTGATGATTTGGGGAGCCACAATAATACTCAATACTTCTGAGGTCATAGAAATCTGTGTTAGTGGAGAGATTAGCCACAGTAATGAATCATGTATCTTTGAGGTACCTAATTGTATATGCCAGGAAATATGAAGTTGAAATATATACACTATACCCTTAAGATCATACACTCATAAAGTTTATACTCTAGTAAACTATAGAATAAAATGTGAATAAAACTGTCATATAACTCAGAGGTAGAATATTTCCTCAGTAAATTTGAGAAGGAACAAATCTCCTTAATATGGGAAGAGTAAGAAAGATTTCATGAAGAAGATAATACCTAACATGGACTTTAAAGGAAGAAAAAGATTTCAAAAGAGGTAGATTATAGCTTGGTCAGGAGTGGGGGAAATGGAAGTCCATTCCAACAAATGGGGTACTTTAAGGAAAGACATCAAGAAGAAACAATAGGGCAAGATGTGAGTTTGAGATATTCTAGTTTGGTTTGACTGGAACATGAATGAAAATAAATGCTTGATATGCCATTTTGGTACTAGATTGTAAGGAACTTTAGATATTATGATCAGGAATTTAAATTTCTTTTAGGCAGTGGGAACCACTGAAAATTTTTGATTATGGGATATGATGAGAGCCATGCATTAAGACAACTTTTTATGAACAAAGCAATAGCACTTGAAAGACTCTCAAGACTCCAATATGAAGCATCCATTGGCGAGAAGATAGTTTAGAAATAGGAAGACCAATTAGGGGAAATTATAGTCCTTGCCAGGGATGATGAGGATTGAATTAAAGTGAGTTCAATGAAAGTGGAAAGGAAGGTACAGATTCAATAGCCAAGTAGAAATGACAGTAAGTGTCAACTAACTTCACATAAAGGGAGGGAGAGAGAGAGACAGATAGAGAAAGTGAGACAGTGATAGAGTGTCAAAGAAATCAGAAGTTTTGAGTTGAATATGGAGTGAAAAATGTTTCTATGACTTGGTAGAAAATGTCCTATGTAGATATCAGCAAGTACATCCAGGAGGGAATGAAGATATCTTTGGCCTGAAGTTGTACCTTGAACTGGTACCTAAGGAATAGGTAGGAGTTTGTGCATGCAAAGGAGGGAATGCCTCTTCCAGGTTATTAAACTGCATGGGTGAAAGTTATGAGGTGGGAATGAGAGTAACAATGTGAAGAATCTTTGTAGTTAGAATTCCAAGGGCAGGATTTAATTGCATATATATGCAACTATATAAATATAACTTCTATTTGCAACAAAAGACTGTTAATGACAAAAAAGGATTGCATAAAGGTGTCTCTGTTCCATAGTCTACTTAATGTGTTATAACATCATCTCTGGTGGTTGTTATTTTCCTTCCAGACTTAGGTTTATGTATAATAAACCAAACTAAATGAATTAGAAACACAGGATACCCAGGAAAGGCTAAGTAGGAAAATGTGACCAGCTTTTTTTATCTTGATCCCTAGTTATTTCTCCATGGGCTTGAGCTGTCTCAAACCTGCCCAAAGTCTTGCTGCTTCCCTCTTTGTTCTGATTTCCTTACTCTATAGACGATTTTAATACTTTAAAAACAGCTTGCTAGCTGGCTCACTCACTGACTGCTTAGTATTTTGAACCTTGTCTGATTTTGGTTTAGTAACTCGATCTTGATTCCTGTGGTTAGGACAAAATATGTTACTAGGACCTCTTGTGTGTACTAGAGACCCTAGCTCAACGTAGCTTGTTTCCTCCCTGCCTCTGAATTCGCAGCATTGACTTAAACTATTCCCAAGAGTAAAAGAACACTATCATCACAACATCTTGCATTTCCATTTATTTGTTAAGTTTTTTTTTAATGCCCAGCATCATGGTAGGCCCTTTGGAATTACCTATAGCATATATCAGTATGAAATATTTCCAGTTTTGAAAGCTATTTTCTTCTTGAAATAACTTTCTATTGGGTTTTATATACCTTGTATTTAAACTTTGTATTTCCTAGGATTACAGAATCATAGACCAAGAGCTAGATGGGATGTTGAAGGCCATCTCATCTGGCTTCTTCATTTTATAGATGAGGAAATTGAGGCATGGAGAAATTAAATGATGACCCAAGATTATGCAGATGAGTAGCAAGGATGGAATTTGAACCAAATACCTCAAAATTCATTGTTCTTCCCACTGTACTATAAAGCTTCCCTCTTCATGTTGATACATGTTTTCACCCTGCCCTCAGCTAAATGAGATTTCCTAAGGACAGAGACAGTTTTATATTTGTTTCTGGATTTTTGGTGCCTTATCAAGTGCCCTAAACATAAAAAAATCTTGATGAATTTAATATTTTTTGAATTATGATAAGAATAACATCTAACTTCAATATAGTGCTTTAAGGTTTGCAAAGAACTTTACACATGCTAATATCATTTGGTCAATTACAATGATTGAATTATAATTCATTAATAAATATACTGTTAAACCATGTATTCACCTGGTGAAAAAAAATTGAAATTACAGGAGAACCACTGCAAATCCCCTCTACATCTTCTCTCTGATTGGCCTCATCCCTTTTCTAAGCCACATCTAACATATTTTGAGTTTACCACAGCTCCACATAGGGTACAATACTAATTTACCTTGAAAAAGAGGAAAAGGCCGAGTGATTTCCTATCCCTTGAAGGTATACAACTTTTTATAAGCCTCTCCTACCCAGGGCAAAGATGAGATTCAGCTCAATTATGTCTGCTTCCAAAAGCATTTGGATAATTTAAATTGGTCTACAGAAAACCAACTGAATTATTCCAGAATAATTCAAGCTAAAACTTTTCCATGAGTATTGGGATTGAATCACTATGACCTGGATCAATCTCTTCTAGGTGTTTTAAACTAAAGATCCCTTTACCCAGTAAGATCCTCTAACTATGCATAACATAGAGATGATAAATATTTTTTCTTGCAGTGAGTATAAATCAGTATAAGAAAAACATGCTGATTTGTATTGAGATGTACTTGATTGATGCAATGAAAAAGCTTCCTCCAGGACAGTTGCAATGAAATAGATTCTGCATCTGATTTTTGCTCTGACTCCAGAGACAGCAAGGAACTTGAAGCATATGTTACCTCCAGCACACACACACACACATGATAAACGTGCATTGAAAATTGCATTCTATTACAGAGCTCTTGATTTAGTACAAATCAGAAACTTGGCACAAAGCAGACATCCATGTTACTTACCACTGTCAGCATTAGCTTCAAATCTTTTGGTGGTAAGTTCTTACTGCAACAGGTCCCTCAATAGGGAGAAAGCAGAACTGTTCAAAAGGTTCCTTTCTTTCCAAATGATGAAAGATTCACACCACCTCAGAGGCCAAAATGTAAAATCTTTGAACACCTCTTAATGAAGTTAATAAAGGGATGATATGGAAAGAGATTTTCCAGATCAAAATCAAAACTTTTTCTAAGTCTATCTATGTGTCAAGAACCATGAATTGTTCTCCAGAGAAGCTTCAAATACATGCAAAAGGGGGACCCCTAGAAAGATAAGCAAAAAATATGACTAGCAATGTTTCCCACTTAGATATGGAAGCTTTGCCAGGACTTCAGAAATATACAGGATCCTAGGAACTATCTAGTACAATCTTTTCTAAAATAAGACTTTTCTCTCTAGATAGATAGTAATAATAGTTAACATTGCCATACAGCTTTATGGTTTGCAAAGCATTCTACAAATATTACCTCATTTCTTCCTTACAATAACCCTGGGGGATATTACTATACCCATTTTAGATATAAGGAAACAGTGGCAGGGGGATGTTAAGTGACTTACCCAGAGTTACGCAGCTAATTGTTGTCTAAGGACACATTTAGACTTAGGTCTACCTGACTCCATCTCTTGTTCCACTTTACTGCCTCTTTGTCTCTCTTTGTCTGTCAGTCTGTCTGTTTCTCAAGATAGATAGATATCTAGCAATGCAATGATCCAGAACAATTCTGAGGGACTTAGGAGAAAGAACGCTATCCACATCCAGAGGAAGAACTGTGGGAGTAGAAACACAGAAGAAAAACAACTGCTTGATCACATGGGTCAATGGGGATATGATTGGAAATGTAGACTCTAAAGTCTAAATGATCACCCTGGTGCAAATGTCAATAATATGGAAATAGGTCTTGATTAATGACACATGTAAAACCCAGAGGAATTGAGTGTCAGCTATGAGAGGGAGTAGGGAGAGGAGAGGGAAAAAACATGAATCTTGTAACCATGGAAAAATCTTCTAAATTAATTAATTAAATAACATTTTCAAAATTAAAAAAAAAGATAGATAGCTAGACAGATAGAAAAATATAATAGACAATAGAGAGATAATAGAGAGATAGAAAGATAGAGATAGATAGAAAAATTTTCACTACACCAAGTTTGACAATAGTCATTCAGCCTTTGTTTGAGGATATTTATGGAGGATACCTCATCATTAGAAGGATTTTCATTATTTTGAACCTAAACCTGCCTCTTTGAAGTTTTCAATCATTTATCTTGGTTCACTGGAGTCAAGTCAAATAGATCTGATATCTCTTTTATTTGACAATCTCTCAACCTTACAAAGAATGATATGACATTCCTGCTCCCTCTCCTGGCCTTTTCTTTTCCAGGTCATACATTCCCAATTCCTTCAACAGATCTTCTTAGAGCTTTTTCTCAAGAATCTTTAACTTTTTTTTTTTTTTCCGAGGTATGCTGTCCTTGCTAAAATGTGATATCCAGAGTTATCACAATACCCCATATGTGACATAGCCAGCTCAGAGTAGAATGATACTATCACTTTCCTTCTAGTCATTGCTTCAAGATTACCTAAAATCTCTTTAGTTTTTTTATTACTTTGACACACACTTGACCATAGGTTTGCATAGAGAAAAAGATAGGCATATTGGTTTATACTCTTCACTCATGTTCAGCTAATGGTCCATTAAAATCATGATCTTTTCCAGAAAAATCATTGTTATCCAATTATACTTACTCTCTACTCCACTTGTAAAATTATGTTTAATTCCTTGGAGGCAGGAGAAGAGGAAGTTTTCTTTGCAAATCCCCAGATTTGCTTTTTTTCTCATGGCACTTAAGATATTCCAGAATACAATATACTCAAATTAGAAATGTAGGGAAATTTTGTCAGGTAGTGTTTAGATGTTTTGACTAGAAGTTCAATTTTCTGGATATTTCTTTTAGTTTTGGTCTACAGGTCCACAATAACAGCTCTTTCAACTGATAATAAAATAACAAAAGAAATGCCTTTGCTGTCAGAGATTCCCTTTGATATTTGGACAGACCAAAGAAGAGGTTCCTCATTTGTTGTTATTTAGTTGCTTTTCAATTATAATCTCACTCTCCTTGTTGCCATTTTGGATTATCTTGGCTGAGATAATGGAGTGGTTTGCTATTTCTTATTCCAGCACATTTTCCAAAAGAGGAAACTGAGGCCAACAAAGTTAAGTGTCTTACCCAGGGCCATACAATTAATGTCTAAGGCCAGATTTGAACTCATGAAAATGTCTTCCTGACTTCAGTCCAGCACTCTATCCACTGTGCCACCTAGCTGTCAAGTCCCATATGGTGCCAATTTAAATACTATTGTAAGTTTTCAAATCACTGTAGATGAAAATTTTTAATGAGAGAGTTCCTGTAATAGCTCTGTGAAGTATAGGCTTTCATTTTCCCAAGTTTGTGTATTTTATCTATGTCATCTACTTTACAAATGAGGAATATGAAACTCAAAGAGATTTAAGTGCTCTACCTGGAGCCACAGAGCTAGGATCTGAGATAAAATTGAATAATCCCTCTTCCTGACTTTAAGACCAGGGCTCTATCCATGACATCACACTGCATCTCTAATTTCAAAGTACATACATTATCAGTTAAAATAGGAGTGTATTTTTGGAAAACCCAAAAGCTCTCGTTTTTTTTTTTTTATGTTCTGCAGCTAAAGCACTAAGAGATCATCCAGTGGTTTAGCATGCTAAGGTCTATTCCTGCAAAATGGGAACAATCTTATTTGTCGATTTCCTAAGTTACTTTAGTCTCTCTAAAGTAGTTGAGTTCTTGAGAGAAATGTGCAAAATATATAATTTCTAATTATATTACATGTATTCTATTTACATGATAAGAAGTAAATGCATGCCAGTGTTTAGACGCATAAATGTAAGTATCATAAGCATAATACATTCTTTTTGGAAATCAGAAAAGAAAAACATTTTTTCCACTTGTCTATAGCTGTTGTGATAGCTTGTTATTTTGTTTGTGACCTCCCCTCATGGAACATAGCATACCAACCCCTTCAATCCTCCACTATCTTCCAAAATCTATCCAAGTTCATGTTTGCTGCTTCCTTGAACTGTCTATCTCATCCTTTGTCATCCTCTTCTCCTTTTGTCTTCATTTTTTCCCAATACCAGGTAGGGTCTTTTCCCTACTCAACTGCACATTAATTTTGCCTTACCCCTAGAGCTCAGGGAAGCATATTTCATGCAGAAATGTGTAACAGAATGTTAGCCTATCCTTCATTATTATCAGCTTCCTTGCTTTACAAATTGAGATGAGGGAGAGAGAGTTAATGTTTCATTATCCTTTTCTTTGCTTGAGTCTAAACAACATAGTAAGCCCAAGGCAAAAATTATAATAACACTTTGTTTCTGACATCTTTCAGTTCAATTATTAAGTACATATTATGTACAAGGCAACTTGCTAGATATTCAGGAGGATCAAAAATAAATGGGGGTGGGAGCCCCTAAAGAAGCTCATGACCTAGTGGAGTGATATGTCACAGACAGCTGAGTTGTAGAATGGATGGAGCACAGACCTTGGAGTCAGAAAGATCTATATGTGCATACTGCTTCTGACAATTAATTCGTTGTGACAGTCTCTCTGAGCCTCCATAACCCCATCTGAAAAAGGGAGATAATACTTGGAGTTTCTATACAGTATGATTGTGAGAAGCAGATGAAACACTGTATGTAAAGCACGGGATAAATTTTGAAGCACTATATAAATGCTGGATATTATAAGCCAACAACCATCATAGAAAATGGAATTTTTAAAAAATGATAACGACACAGAAAAGACTCAAAGTACTATTAAGGAGGTTGGAGGCTAAAAGAATGAGGAAATCTTTGAAGGAGTAGATGGCATTACAGGTGAATTTTAAAGGATTTAAGTAGATGGAGCTGAAAGGCACAGGAAGAAAGTGGAAGTTACTGCAGGCTGTCATGGGTAGAAAATTTGATGAGGCTCATTTACACAATATGGAAAGAAGTACAGGGTGATTGGGTGATAATGTGTATGATGATACAGAGTGGTATAAGATAAGGCTAGAAATATAATTGACAACAGATTGTACAAATCTATATAAAATATAATTGGTCACAGTAGGCATTCAATAAATGTTTGTTGAATTAAATTGAATACACATAAAGCTATAGTTTGTGTGCTTCTGTCTGACACATGGCAATTATCGATACCACAAAGCTTAAAATTAGCTGCAGGTGTTAATTATATAGCTTTCAAGATGTCAAAATTAAAATAATTGTTTTGAAGATAGAGGTGCATTTCATTCTTGTATGTAAATTTTGCATATGCCAGTTCTAAAGACTCAACATCACCTTCATATTTGCAATGAAGAACAAATAACAAATTAATTATTTTAATTGAAGATTAATTGTCTGCTTCTTTTGATTATGTTGCATCTTAACTTCTGTCTTCCATTATCTATTTGTCATCATCAATAACATGTCCGAATAGTTCCAAATCGAAATACTTCAAATGTGTGCTATATCAGTTTCTCACTATCATTTTTTCCTTTTAAAATTTTACTGATTTTGAACTTTTCTCTGACAAGACAGAGGTCTGTCTATATTCAGTCAATAGTAGCTGAGACAAGGGTAACACAAAAATTGCAAGTCTTTTTCTGCCATAATTAATTTAATTTTTGAATAATTATTTGATCCTAGAGTCACTATCTCAAGTTGCTAACAATTATTTTCTCAAAAGAATTAATATTATATGTGCATATGTGTGTGTGTTGTTCAGTCTCCTATTCTTTGTGACCCTGAACACCACAAAGATATTGGAGTAGTTTACCATTCCCTTTTTCAGTGAACTACACCAATCAGATGTGAATTAAACAGGGTCACACATCTAGTAAATGCCTAAATCTGGATTTGAATTCAGGAATTTCTGACTCTAGCTCACTGCTTTTTTCATGTTCTACCTAGTTTCTTCCAAGGGAAACAGAGCTTAAGTTAAGCCCAGAGTCATACAACTTGTAAGTGACTGAGTGAGATTTGAACTCAGATCTTTCCAACTCACTGCTCAGTGCTCTCTCCACTGAACCATCTACATGTCTCCTACATACACACATATTATGAATACATACATATATTAACATGTATGCAATATTTAACATTATTTATGTTTTATAAATGCAGAGTTAAGATTTGAACCCAGATCCTCTGATTCCAAAGTCAGGGCTATTTCCTCTCTGTCAACCTGTGTAGCAGAGTAGCCACAATTTGACAACAGAATAAAAGCAGCCTAGAAACTTTTAAAAAACTATAGTTATTGAATTATCCTAAATTTTGGCAAACAAAGGCTCATTTTATAAATGTCAATGGAGAGACCTCGAGTCTCTTTACCCATTCAAAGAATGTGGAAAAAAGGAGAAAATATCTCCCCAATCAAGGAAACCAGTTTGGAATCCTTGACAAATGATTTATATTTTTATGGAGCCTAATATCAAAGGGAAAAGAATAAGCATTTCTTACCTTCTCTATTTCTTTGTGTCCTCACCATGGAAAACTAGGCAGGAAAATCTCTTAAATAAACCTTAGGTCTCATTAATGTCCAGTGTTTCTCCAAAAGGGATTAACAAGATCCTTCCTAGGAAGATTCACAATGTAAAATTAGAGCAGATATAGGACAGCTATTAATTTCATTCAGCAAAAAGAGATGCTTAAAACACAAATGAATCATAAATGATACTGACAAACATTTAAAACATGCCACAATAACTCTAAAGCTGCTAAGTGGCATAGTGGGATAAAGTGCCAGGCCCAGAATCAAGGAGATCTGAGTTTAAAACAAGCCTCAAACTCATAAAAACTATGTGGCCAGATCACTTCAGTCTGTTTACCTCATTTTCCTCATTGGTAAAATGATCTGGAAAGGGAAATATCAAACCACTCCAAAAGTTAGACTCAATTCGACACCAACCTTTCCTTGGGGGTAGCTTGGTGATTCAGTGGATTGAGAGCCCAGCCTAGAAACAGGAGGTCCTAGGTTCAAATCCTGCCTCAGACCCTTCTTAGCTGTGTGTCCCTGGACAATCACTTGACCCTCATTACCTAGCCCTTACTATTCTGTTCACACATTTTACAACGTGAGTCGTCTTAGAGATCCATCTTATTTGCAAACATTCCAATCCTGCCTGGACGACAAGCTGTCTGCCAAGGGACCACTCACTGGAAGCCCAACCAAGAAATGGAACCAGTTCAGAGCCTCGGTGATGGAAACATCAAAGGAAGTCCTAGGCCCCAAACTATGCAACCACCAGGAGTGGTCCAATGAGAACAACACTGCTATTGAAGACCTATTGAACAAAAAGAATAACGCCTTTATGGAGTGGCAAAATAGCCCCAAAGTCTGTTCCTAAAAAGGACAGATTCAAATCTCTCCAAGCCATGGCGCAGTGTGAGATCAGGAAAATGCAAGACTGATGGTAGGAAAAAAAGGCAGAAGAAATCCAGCGCTTTGCAGATAAGAGAAACTACAAACAATTTTTCAGTGCCCTCAAGACTGTCTATGGGCCATTAAAACCCACCACCACTCCCTTGCTATCCTCTTGTGGTGACACTCTCATAAAAGATAAAAAAAGGCATCATCAACAGGTAGAAAGAACACTTCAGTCAGCTTCTCAACCGACCCTCTTCAGTTGATCAAAGCACCCTTGACCAGAACCCCCAAAACCACACCATTGAACAACTTGATGTCCCTCCTTCAATAGAGGAAGTCCAAAAAGCCATTAAACAAATGAGTGCAGGCAAGGTACCTGGTAAAGACGGGATCCCAACCGAGGTGTACAAGGCCTTAAAGGGAAAGGCTCTTTAGGCATGCCACATAGTGCTGACCAGCATATGGGAAGAGGAAGACATGCCCCCAGAACTCAGAGATGCCTCCATCATAGCCCTATACAAGAACAAAGGCTCACGAGCAGCCTGTGACAACTACAGAGGCATCTCACTACTCTCCACTGCCGGAAAGATCCTCGCCCGTGTTATACTCAACAGACTCCTGTCATCTGTTTCAGAGCAGAACCTGCCTGAATCACAATGTGGCTTCTGACCAGATCGCAGCACCATCGACATGGTCTTCATGGTGAGGCAAATGCAGGAAAAATGCCTTGAGCAGAACCTGAGTCTCTACATTGTCTTCATAGACCTGACAAAGGCGTTCGACACAGTGAACAGGGACACATTGTGAGTGATCCTTAGCAATCTCGGTTGCCTAGCAAAATTCGTCAAACTGATCCAGCTCTTCCACATTAACATGACAGGGGAAGTCCTATCTGGTGGAGAGACTTCTGATTGCCTCAACATCTCCAATGACATGAAACAAGGCTGCATCCTCGCTCCGGTAATATTCAACCTATGCTTCACCCAAGTATTACGACATGCTGTGATGGATCTAGACCTGGGCATCTACATCAAATACCGACTGGATGGCTCACTATTTGACCTTTACCACCTGACTGCAAAAACAAAGACAACAGAGAGACTCATCCTGGAAGCTCTCTTTGCAGATGACTGTGCTCTCATGGCCCACCAAGAAAATCATCTCCAAACCATTGTGGACAGGTTCTCCACCGCAACAAAACTGTTTGGCCTGACTATCAGCCTCAGCAAAACAGAGGTGCTGTTCCAACCCGCACCAGGGAGGCCAAAGAACCAGCCGTGCATTACAATCGATGGCACGCAGCTTTCTAATGTCAACACTTTCAAGTACCTGGGCAGCACCATCGCCAACGATGGGTCCCTAGACCACGAGATTAATGCCAGGATCCAAAAGGCCAGCCAGGCACTTGGGTGGCTGAGCTGCAAAGTCCTCCAACACAGAGGTGTAAGCACTGCAACGAAGCTCAAAGTGTACAACTCAGTGGTCCTCAGCTCGCTCCTGTACGGTTGTGAGACATGGACACTGTACCGGAAGCACATGAAACAGCTGGAGCAATTCCACCAACACTCCCTCCGGTTAATCATGAGGATCCGATGGCAGGACTGAATCACCAACCAGGAAGTCCTCGACAGAGCCAACTCCACCAGCATCGAAGTCATGGTCCTCAGAACCCAGCTACGATGGTCTGGACACGTCATCCACATGGACCCCCAGCGAATACCAAGACAGGTATTCTATGGTGAACTGTCAGCTGGCCTCAGGAAACAAGGCCGACCAAAGAAAAGATTCAAGAATCAGCTAAAGTCCAACTTGAAGTGGGCTGGCATTACACCAAAGCAACTAGAACTCGATGCCTCTGACAGAAGCAGCTGGCAAACCCACATTAACCATGCCGCCGCCACCTTTGAAGATGAGCGACGTGGACGTCTTGCCGCTGCGCGTGAACGCCGACACCAGGCCACAACCGCACCTCCCGTAACAACTGGCGTCCCAGGCCCCATGTGCCACAAACTCTGCGCCTCAGCCTTTGCACTTCAAAGCCACATGAAGGTACATCAATAGATGATAATGCACAAAGACAATTGTCTTTCTCGGTCACCTAGAGACTACCACTACTACCGCTCTTCTGCCTTGGAACCAATCCACAGTTTTGATTCTATGATGGAAGGGTTTAAAGGTTTAAGGGTTTAAAAAATCTTTCATAAATTCTATTCTCCTGGAAGGTCAATACTACAAACAGAAACATATTGTGAATTAGCTGGTACATCACTTTTAACTCAATCCAAACTTATTACTCAAGTTCATATCATGTGATCAACCAGGTATGCATGGCCCAATGTCCTCCTAGTGGTCATTTTTTCTCCTCTAAAATGTATTGTAGGGGCAAATAGGTAGCTCAGTGCATAAAAAAACCAGGCTTAGAAATGGGAGGTCCTATGTTTAAATATGGCCTCAGACATTTCCTAGGAGTGTGACCATGAGTAAATCACTCAAACCCCACTGATTCGCCCTTGTCGCTCTTCTGCTTTGGAAATAATACACAGAATTGATTCTACACTGTAAAGGAAGGGTTAAGAAAAAGAAGAACATTGTAGTAGTGAGAATGATCTTCTGTTGGAAAATAAGTACCTGATTCTTGAGCTACTACATTTCTAATGTAGCCATGAAGGTAGGATATATCTATTTCAGGATTACTTTCTCTGATAAAAGAAAGGGTAAAAGAAAAAAAGAGACATCCAGGGATTGAAACCCAACTGTGGGCTTTCAAGGAAAGAAGCTACTGTGTGGGAAAGTTGCCATTGTTAAGGGTGTGAAGGAAGTAGGTCAGAGATCCCTCCCACCTCCTTTTGATTGGAAATCTACAGGAGATCTTGGGGTATTTTAACATGCTTATGGGAGAGGAACAGAGACAGAGACAAAGAGAGGCAGAGAGAAAGAATCATTTCTCTTGAACTTCTCTTTCTCTTCTTGATTCAACAAAGAATCTCTTTGATAAACTACTCTTCCCAGTCTTTATCATGGAAACCAAGGGACCAAACAGCAACTTCTAGTCACAAAAGCTCTCTGGAGAGAGGGTAGAGCACCCTTATCACAAGCAAATGACCCATTAGGGATCCCACTAGAAGGGGTAAATGTGAAAAGAAAATTGACTTTATACATGTTCCATGATATACCCTCAGGCACCAGTCCAACACAGAGGAAGAGAGTTCTGATGACCACCATTTTGCCAACATTCTATTACTGGCAGTAACACAATGAACAAAAGTGTCCAAAGAATTGCAAATCAATTTCATGTAGAGGGAAATAAATAAGTGTATGGTGGGTGTGATCAAACTGTGTACAGACATTAAGAAAATCTGAAAAATAGAAAGAAAAAAATGGGCTGGTCATGAAGAAAGCATTTATTAAGCAGTCACTTTATGTCAGACACTGTGCTTAGTGCTTTACAATTATTATCTCATTTAATTATCATGACAACCCTGTAAGAGAGGTACTAATGTTATCTCATTTTATAGTTGAGGAAACTGAGGCAGAGGTGAAATGACTTGTCCAGAGTCA